>NC_031495.1:17868719-18084766 GCF_000237925.1 Schistosoma mansoni
AATACTAGTAACCTACGAGTATCTTCTACTCTTAATGGCCATGTTTCGCAGCCGTAAAGTAGAACAGAACGAACTGCTGCGCTGTATACTCGTCCCTTAATTGATAGACGGATATCTCGTCTACGCCATAGGTGACGTAAGTTGGCAAAAGCCAAATGAGCTTTTCCAATCCGTGCTGAGATTTCGTCAGACACCAACCCATTAGGGCTGATCAGACTTCCAAGATAAGTGAAGTTGTCGACGCGTTCGACTACTTCACTCCCTATCCTTAGTTCAAGTGTTGACGCAGGCCAGTCCTGGAGTAACAATTTACATTCGGATGGGGAGAAACGCATCCCAAACATCCTGGCATAATTACTCAGTTCTAACAGAAGACTCTGCATTTTGCCAGCGTCTTCACCAAACAGGACTATGTCATCTGCGTATTCTAAGTCGATAAGTGAACCTCCTGGTAGAAGATCAATTCCTGAAAATTTAGTCGACGAGAGTGTTATTTCCAGCAACAGGTCTATAATGAAGTTAAACAAAAATGGGGATAGTGGACAGCCTTGACGGACACCAATTGAGGTTGTAAAATCATATGACAGTTCGGCATAAGCTCTCACTCGACTGGTAGTGTTCGAGTAAAGAGCCTTCACAAGGTTTATATACTTCTGAGGTACACCTTTCAATGACAGACACTGACACAGAACCACCGGTCTACAGAGTCAAATGCTGCTTTCAAGTCAAGAAAAACTATCATTGTCGGACGCCGATAGGCATGTCTGTGCTCTAAAACTTGACGAATGGTGAATATGTGGTCGATACAGCCACGACCAGGTCTGAAGCCAGCCTGATTTTCTCGTGTTTGCAGTTCACGAGTCTTTGTTAGGCGCCCGATAATTATTGAGGCTAGTATTTTAGATGCTATGTTAGTCAGACTAATCCCTCTATGGTTATCACAGGATGATTTTGGCCCCTTCTTATATATTGGGACAATCAGAGATTGTGACCAGTCAGATGGGATTACGTCCGTCTCCCAGATTTTAGCCAGAATATTAGTCAACCTAATCGCTAAAATTGGACCACCATATTTAAAAACCTCTGGAGCTAATCCATCTGGACCAGCTGCTCTTCCTCGTTTCAGATTACTAATAGCCTTTTGAACTTCAAGTAGGGTCAGGGAACCTACTTCAATGTTCCATTCAGGTTTTCTTGGAATAATGGGTAGTTGTGCAGTAGCTGAAGGCCAGCTAAACTGCTCCTTAAAGTGTTCCGCCCATCGTTCTAAACGTTTGGGTTGAGAGCAGATAGGGGTTCCGTCTTTTCCGAGATTGTCTCACACTTGACTTCTTAATTCCGGTTTCTTTTATTAGTCTGAATAGTTGCCTGGTGTTGCCTACAGCCGCTGCCTTTTCCATCTCTTTTGCTTTCGGTTGCCCACCACTGCTCACGATCGTTCCTTAGGCTTTTAGTTAACCTAGATCTAATTTGTTTACGTTAAGACATATATTATGCAAGGACAGTTATTGTCTACCACAACAAAACTATTCTGGTTGTCAGAAGAGTTAGTTGAAAAAAGGTGAAGGTTGACATGAGTATGACCCAACATCAGCTGGTGAAATCGTTGAATTTTACTCTGAAAGACTTTTCAGAAGTACGGACGTTTCAGTCAGACTCTGTAACATAATCATAATCTATGGTTGAGAACCTCAGGTGACATTTGTTGATCTTAATCTCAGTAGGAAAGATGGGCTCATATTTTTAAGCCCCCTTAAATCTTGGGTTTCAGTGCTAATTCATATCGTTCATCCTGTAATTTCACTCGTCCTTTAGAAATTATTTTTCATACATAGTCACCTACTGTTACTAGTATAGTTTAATAAGATCTTTAAATAAAAAGCATGAACAGTAGTTACAAATCAAGAAGTGTTCTTGCTAAACATTTATATACAGTACATAAATAGTAGTAAATTAACTAATTGAAGATACTCTGTTTCAGTTTAACCCCAAGATTTAGTAGAAAATTTACTGAAACGACCAACTGGATGAGAGCTGTAAATAAATGACTTTCTTTCACCAACATGGATACTTCTGATCACCTTGAAGAATTTCATGTTTTTTATAACTTCTATCTATTTTAGACATTTACATATACTTTTACATGAAGTTAGTATTAACAGTTCGGTTTGGTTACTATTCCAATATTGGATTATTTACTACTGGCCAGAGCGTTTAACACTTTTATACCCCTGAAAAGGCGGGAAATTCAACAGTTTAGTTCATAAACTGCTTAACTTTTGTAAACTAGCATGTTATATATAGTGTAATAATATTCCAACTACTTTTTCAAGGGATAGGCGACTGACCTCACCATAGCTATTACTTTGATGTGGCGGTCAAACTTACATAAAATTATGACCTAGTCGGGCTATACTGAATGAAACACTTGTCCTTATACTCCCCACCACTCCAGACAGGTCAACTGAAGAGCTGTCCAAAGACGAAGTCGTATAATTGACTGTACAGGGATGTGACGGCTCTAAGGTTCACTTTAGAAAACCAGCATCTGCAGTGATGCTGCATCATTACAAAGGTGTGAAAGAGTTAGAAAATGTCAACCTTAAAAATACCACACCTCAATATACTCCATGAATTTCTGTCGACTGTGGTAAAGCCTTGAAAGTACAAAGTCAACAAATCGAGAACTGCTTGGAAAACGAATATGTGTGGTCAAGTTTAAACAATTGTCTCTTGGGTGCTGCAGTCATGGTCACCACCAATAAGTCATCTTCCTTTTCGGGTACTTCAAAAAGAAGCACCTTTCGAAGATATGAAGAACCGAAATTTAACAACCCTCAGAACACCTATTACAGAACTTGAAATAGGTAGTTATGGATAATATAATCTGAAAACTGTTTACCTTGAGGAGTGAAGAGGAGGTGCTGGTGTTGCATCGCTTGGACAACTGTGAAGCGATTTGCGACTAACATCATCACATTCTTCTTCACTGGACTTTACACAAGTGAACGTAGACAAACTTTTAGAATCTTCCAAGAATTGAAATTCTTCGTCATTTATTAAACTTCGAAGATCAATTCCAATCTCATCCACATTCATAATATCTTGTTTATAAAATAATAAATCGCAATGTGCTGATATGTTTTCCGATTGATCATATAATAAAGATTCATCATTTAATTCTAGATTACGACTCAATGATTCAGGCGTGTTTTGGTTCGCATTTGAATTCTTAGAATCTATTTGTTCATTTGTAAGACCAGCATAACTTCTTTGATGCCATACAATATTTTCATCAGATAAAGCGTTTATACTACCTCCAATAAGACTAAAGGTTATATAAGGTAAAATATGTACAATAAATGTGTTCACATTTAAATAAGCCAATAAACGACGTAGAAATAAACGTGAATATAACAAAGCAAGAGGAATTCTCGGGGAGATATCACTTGACATACGTTTAAGTTGTTCAGGTTCGTATAGATAGATAATTAGTGGGAGAAGATGTGATCGTATGAACTAAAGAACAAAGAAAAATCAAGAATAATGGTAAAAGAATACGGTCGATTGGAGACATTAACGCACATATTTGATGAATGGTAGCTCCGTTTTCACTCAGCATTATACATAGTTACCAATACAAAAGATTTTAAAAGTCAGAATAATTGAGGATGAGTAGTATCGCATTTACCGTGTGCATTAAGGTTAAAAAATCATGTACATGCTTCATTTAGATGGATAATGATGCATGCAATTTACGAATAACTATACTACAACTATTCTTCTAAGTGAAAAAAAGGAAAAATTAGCAGTAAATAGTTGAGTAAGCGCGAAATCTCATAATGATTAATTAGTTTGAGCTGCATACTCTATGACAATGCATAACGATATAACGGTTATGCAACAAGAGCCGTAAAACGTAAACATACGGAGTGTCAAATAAATAAGGCACTTCGAGATAGACAATCACATTAAACGCGATTTTGTCAATGGAAACGCTAGTTAATGAAATCAACACCAGTAACACATGCTTTATACCATGAATTTGTCCTATGTAGTTTGGCGGCCTTCTTGAGTACCTAGAATATCTATTTTTCGTACCATTCAAATATTTTAAAAAGTCGCCTGTTTTGTTTGTTTTAACCTACAGATTATGTCTTAGGACTGTGTAACCTACTCCCATGCGTACATAAAAAGTTTACGATCTATCGCTTCATAAGTTACAGTAAAATGCAATCTCAATGGTTGGTAATATATGTTAATCAGATTTCTATTCTTTAACTGCTGGCTTCTAAATGCAGATCACTGAATGGACAAGACTCAATTTTTGATTTCTACTAGGCCTTAACATATACCTTAATTATGGTATAATCACAATTCAAGAAACCTAGTTAAATGATATACATGGAGATAGTTTAGCATCACTATATGGTCTCAATGTTTGTCGTCAGGATAGATCAAACAATAAGGAAAGGTAAGGTCATGGTGTAACTACGTTTATAAATGTGAACTGGTTTTAATCAAACTATAGATATTTTAGGTTTTTAAACGAATTCATCGACTGTTTATCTTCGACATACCATCCACTTGAACACATGAACAAGTACATTTCTATTTATATTGTCAACATTTACGTGATACCGAACAGCAGATCATCTGAGAACCATCTGTTATAGACGATGAGTTCCCTGAATTTGCCATTCCTAGCTTCAGCGATTTTCTTTTAATTGCATGTGATGATTTCAATTCGTGTGATTAAAGCTTTCTTTCATCTCTACGTCATCAGAACCTAGTCGATTTCCCCACCAATTATAATGGATCTCTAGATTTAGCTTACTAATAATGTAGAAATGCATATGACTCGTAAAAGTACTTCATCGCACTCATTCATATTCTAACTAAAGTATATGGGAAGCTTGGAGAGAATAAATTTTTGCATCAGACCAGAAAAAAATGTAGGAGCTACTCAGACGAAAATATCTAAGATCCGAGAAAAATGTTTCCAATAACGAACTGGGATTTATTTACAAATGACTCATTGGAAGACACCGTTGATGTTATCAACTGTTACCTTGAGCTCTGCTTTCATGTTCTTGTTCAAGTGAAATAATGGAAAAACTACTGCTACTTTTAACTCAGTCTGGATTCAAGGAGAGCACATATCCATATGCTTTTTGGAAATGTGAAAGACGTGCCTTGAGTGCTGCTGTTGTCCTGCATCATAATATAGTGTTTAGTTTGGAAAAGGGTGAGAAGTATGTTCGATGTGCATTCCCAGAATATACTTCTGCCTTCGATTTTATTCCAAGATTTCTATAATTAAGCAACTTTATCAGCGTTAAAACCGAGAGTAAGATGATCAACCGGCTGTTGTATTACTTCTCTAAAAGAGATTACACTGTGTTTGTGGGAAGCATTCTATTTCTAGTTTATCACAAGGAGCTATTCTTTCCTATTCCCTCTTCGTGTTTTTGCTGTATGATTCGCCATCCACAAGACACTTTCGTTAAGTATAAGAGTGACCTTACTGTATGTATGCCAGTTTCTAATGCTATAAATCCCTTTGAAATGAACAAGTCCTCAATACTCATTGAAAAATGATTTATATGGTAGGCATGAGAACCATTTACACCAGATACTTCAAGAATCTCGACTAACAGGATGTACATGTGACATAGAATATGATAAGGTCCTATGGAAGACTTAGTACAAGATATAAGAGGTTTAAGGTATCATTAGCATGACAGCGAAATAAGTTGTAAATGATGTAGGTCACTTGAAATCATATTTATTATTTCATGATAAACTGATTAGTATTCAAGTAATCTAATGCGAATTATCAGAAGAGACGGTCAGTTGTTACATTGCAAGATATATCCATCAAATACTAAGAGGAGTTTGGGAGGTTTACAACAAAATTTAAAATATATATTCTCCTTGTTGACCAACAATGCTGAGAAATAAGTAGAATGGCAATGAAAATGGATTATCAATGTGAGGAAAAAACAGTGATACAATAAATGAAAATAAAATGAACTAACAACTGTAAATAACCTCTACGAAATCATGAAACTAACAGAAAAACTCACTTCAAGACCTCCTATTGTTGAAAACAGCTCTAACATTTTGGTTGAATTTAAAATATTCACAAACCAATTAGGATTTGCATACACTGCTGACTGAATATGTGGATACAGTAATCTGATTATATCAATTGGAATGTGAACAGTTGATAAATTTACTAGATTATACAATTCACTTTGATGATTACTAGGGAAAAATGCTGAAAACAAGCATGTTTTTGGTATGTAAGGTGAGAACGATTGTAACTGTTGAAATGATTGGTTGGAATTGATATTAATTAGCTATATAATTTAATGTTTTGGAAAAAATTAAGAGACAATGAATATTATGAATGATACAAATGATTAAAGGTTGAGAATAAAATAAAAACTATGTATGAATGAACCAAATGCTTTTCAAAACATGATTATAGAAAACAATAAGAATTTACGAGGAAAAATACACTGATATAAACTATTCGGTTTCGGTTCGTACTGCAAGTTAATAATTTAATTGGGAAAATCATTCGATCTAAGTAACTCATGAATAGATGAGCAAAGATGGATAGTAGCTAGCAGTGGAATCCAGGACGCGCGTTACGTCCTATTTGGGACTCGTCAGCTGGATGTACCTGCATCTCAGAGTTGATGTTCACTCTGGGACTCGAACCCAGTAATCTCGCTTCAAACGCCATCGCGTTATCCACTCGGCCACTTGCTTGTGCGATGGGGCGAAGTTTAAATTCATTCAGTATTGTTTGTTTGAATCTTCCCATGCACATATGCCAATTAGAGACTGACCAGTTGCAGTCCTAACAAATCGATGGGAAGATTCAAACAAACAATACTGAATGATTTTATAGTTAAGATCATGAGTCAATTGAGGCTAGACCACCATCGAAAACCTGGAAGCACTGGACGGCCGTTTCGTCCTATTATGGGACTCCTCAGCAGTGCGCATCCACGAACCCGCTCTCGCGAGATTCGAACCCAGAACCTACCAGTCTCGAGCCGGAGCCCTTAACCGATAGACCACTGAGCTGGCATCCAACGGTGTTAATGTCTAACCTCAACCAATCCACGAAATTGCGCAACCAACTTCCAATGTACTGAGGTAGATACCTGTCTCTACCTGACATGGATTAGCTCCCCTGGCCACGACTGAATGAATTTAATCCAATTAATTTAATCGAATTCCTGTTAAATTAACCAGGCCTATATAAAATACCTATTATGAAGAAGTAATTTTTTTGCAATTAGGTAACCCTTTTTCTGTCAGCACAACAGCCTATGGTAAACGTGGAAAATGTTTAGATGAAAAAGAAACAATTTATGAAAATGCAATGAATGCGCTTATAGAAAAACTAACAGAGGAACATGAAGATGAACTTTTGACAAACACAGGTAAATCAGATTGTGAATTACAGGCGATTTCGAGTTCTGAATTTACTTGTCATAATCCACTAAAAAGAAATAACATCTTTCAAGTGAACTGCACAACCAGCGTGTGAACTAGATTGATAGTATTTCTCTGCTCCTTAGAAAAATGAGAGGGCCTCTGAGAAATCCACCTGCTTCGGTTTGGGCACCCGGGTAGTACCCAAGCCCATACACAAATTCAATTACTTGTGTGGTGCATATATATTTCGGTCACTATGTACCAATGTTTATGTTTTTAAATATATAAAAGTTTATCTATAAATCAATCGCAATATTACCAAATTATAATCTATGCGAACTAAACAAGTTGAATGTTAAGTCGAAAAAAAACGGCATTATTTATTTACTGTGAATTCACTAGGGATGTTATTTTATGCAAATCAATTATTCATTTCAAACAACAAAACGAAAATAAATAAAGCTGAAACTATTACTAATGAGCTATTTTAACTCACAGATTCTGGATCATTTAAATCTTGTATATGTGTTTCAATGTGTAGAAATTTGCACAGATTTTGATGCATATTAATCAATTCTAACGGATCATAATCATCAGGAAGCCATATTTTATTTCTAAAAAAAAGATATAAACCAGAAAACAGCGATTAAATGCCAGCTTTTTCTTTGAAACTATTTATTTATTTATTTGAACACATAAATATTGGTACAAAGAGGCATCAGATACATATGCGCTACACAATAACAATAAGAATGTGAAGAGATAGAGAATGTAAAGTGCATATACGAAAAAGGGGAACAATAAAGAACAGAAATTAGTGTATGAGAGTGTAATATATAATAATGGGAGAAACAGTTCAGTTAGCAGAAATATAACCAGAAACACTTCTTTCAATTAAAGAAGTTACGTTAATCTTTTATGAAGTAAAATAAAAAGTAAAATAAAGTTACAGCAGGATGGCCACTGGCTTCTATTCTGAGCAATATCTGATAACGTCTCTAGCCACTCTGTTGCACCATCTCTGGGACTCCAACCAGAAAGTCGTGAAGGACCAACAAAAGCCAGTCCTGCACAGCTTTCTTTCATACCACGACACCATGTCATACACTGACCACCTCTCCGCTTTTTCCAACCAATCCCAGTGTCGGCAAATAATACATGACGAGGAATTCTCTGGGACGACATACGCAGAACATTTCCAAGCCACCAAATTCGATGTTCCAAAATGGTGGCACCAAATGAATTGTCGTCTCTGCGCGCGAACAAACGATGCCGAACCCCTGCATTACTAACATGGTGTTGTCACTGGATGTCAGCAATCCTTCAGAGACAACGATGATCGAACACAGAGAGTCATCTAACATCCTCAACTCGGAGAGGTCAGGTTTCACAAGCATAGAGCAAAACTGTTCTTATCGACGCGTTGTAAATGCGAACTTTTACCGCCAGATTAACATCAAGAAGGCCCAGATTGGCATAAGCCGCTCTGGCTTTCATTATACGTAAATCGATCTCGTCACTCACGCCACCATCAGCACTTATGCAGCTACCTAAATACACGAACTTCTCGACTACTTCTATCTGCTCACTACACAGGGTGAGTGCATGATTAGAATCCTGCCAGTCTTGTAAAATCACTTTGCACTTCGAAGGTGCAAAGCACATACCTTATCTACGGACACTAATTTTCAACTGATTATGTGTAGACTGCATGGTTTGGGCATTATCGCACAGTAAGACAATATCATCTTTATACTAATGGTCGAAAAGGATCCTGAAGCCCATGTGCACCATTGGTTTGGAATCGGGGTTTTCCAACTCCTCTAGGTGGACACGGAGGGTCCACCAACCCGGTTAAAGCGCCGGACATTCGCATTTCATCCTCTCAATTTCGTAAACAACATTCCCGCCACTAGAAGGCAGTGAGTAGGACTTCTCTGGCAATGGTTGTATGCACGTGGCCATGTGACAGCATTTGAAGAGGGAGAGCTGACTCTCCCCGCCCTCGGCCGTGACAAAGCATTTAGGGGGTTCTTTCAAAGTTACATCACACTATTATCTTTCTAAACAAATCATATTCTAATTCTGCTGGTAATATATTATGAACTGAAAATCAATATTTCAGAATCACTGTGTTAGTAGTTAGACAATCTTAATTTTTAAATAGGTTTTTAATTCATCTCTAGCTAAATTCAGCTCAGATATGATAGTTAACGTAACTTCTTCATTTCCTACTTAAAACTCTTATTGACTTAAACTATGTAGGTAATATTGCTGCTTGATGAAGACGCTGAAAATTATTTTCACAGCATTGAACAGCAATGTAAGAAAGCTCTAAAGTGAAATGTTACTTCACGAATAGTCTATATCAATGGCTAAACTGACCACAAAAAATAAAGCAATTGGCCCAACAGCCACTTCAACCATATAGTAGTTGGACTAGCCATGGTAACTAAGTGGTTAGAGAATTATTGGAGCAGACACGAAAAGCTGGTTTAATTGATCGGGAGTCTAGTGCATGTAAAATTTCCGTATGCCTATTCCAAGTGCGAGTATACTGCATAATAATTCGCTCAATATTATTTCAGGCCACAAAATATGAGTTTTAGTGATAGAGAATATGTGTAGGTCGTAAATATTTTGGTCATCGAGCCTAAACATGAAGAAGATAATAAATAATACTGTTATTAAGCGCAGCGAACTTTGTAAAGATGGTAAAGCAGACAAAGACAATTTCTAATCACTGAAGTAGTTGGGGCATGTCTTACACATCCCTAACCACTACTTTACCCATGGCTCTAAGCTAGCCAAAAGGAAAAACGTCATCTGATAACACAAGTAAACATACCAACCATTCAATAAGTGACTGCATTTGGAGTTCGGGCCCACTGAATTGTCAGAGTGTACAGTTGCGAATTTTAAGTCATATAGCTCGACATTGGTTGCAGTGGAGTAGACGTACTCATTCGAAATGTTCCTCTGAAAGTTGACTTCCAATATAATTCTAGGTTTATCATCTTCTGACGAATTCCGAACTATACTTCTTATATTTAGTTTTTCACTAGCATCGATATTATCATCTCAACTGCTTAGATTTCTACCCCGTTAATTTTACCTTACTATAGTGGAGTAAGGTGTAACAACTTGGATCCAAATATACTTGTAAGAGGCGGAACTTCATTTGTAACTGACTGATACGACTTTCGTACATTATCATGTCGAGAGCAAAATAAATATTCTATACTTATCTGGTATTACTCTATATAACAACTCAGTGACAAGCTACAATATGAACAGTGGATGAAAATAAACAACACATAAGTAAATAACTAATGTTGGAATATATCATATGCACAAAAGAATTCAAAGAGAAGAGAATACAAACAATATATAAAATAAATTGGATAAACATGATTGATTTTAACTAGTTAAATCAAATAAATTTCAGAATAACATAACTTCTCTAATCAACTAAGAGACCTCAGTGTACAACTTTGAGAATTGTTTGTAAAACTAGTTGGACATATAGTCAAATACCGTGATTCGAGGCAATGCAATATCATCCACTTAGCATTCAATAATTAAAAACAGAATAGAAAATAAGGTGCCTATAACTCATTTGAGTAAATATTTTACACTGATAATTAAATATTCGATGAATAGTGTACAAAAGAGTGAACAACTTACTTTAAACATGAATCTCTATCGCCTGTTGGCAGTTTTGGAGTGTGATTAACCTTTGGGAGAAAAATATACATTATAAAATTATGAATATAGTCTTGAGAGCTTTTTAACATATTCAGTTGTTTTAAATAAGTTAAGTGAATATAACTGGAGTGATGGTTCAGCGACTTACGTACTCTATTCTCAATTACTAAGCTTTAGGTTTGAATAATACTTCAATTATATCGTTGCGGACAAAGTGAATTATTACTAGTTCATCCACCATCTCACATACATACATACACCCATAAAATATGGCTCAAGTTTGTATCGAATTAATGGATTTCAGTAAACGAAAATGAATCAATTATAATCGTTTTTATGTGCTTGATGTTCACATAAACAAAATTTTCGTAAAAACTAGAACATCCAACTTGTGATTCACAATACGTATTTTAAAGTTTATATTACTCAAATATAATTTTGGTTTACATAAGGTAGAAGCTCTTACATTCAGAAAACTTTGTATCTTCCATTTGAAGATTCTAGTAAGTGCTTGGAGTTACCAGGAACAATAGTGATCGAGAATTCGTTGAGAACAAAAAACATTAAGAAGTTTCCACTGCATTAGTTATTACTTTCCTATGCATATCACGAAATAACACTTCTACTGATTGGTTTCAATTATTTAAAAAACTGAAGGTCGTAAATGGAGGAAATTTTGTGTGGAAAAAACGACAAAACCTAAATTTAAATGAACGGAAAACTAATTTACTTTCCCTATGATTTAAATTTTGAGGATTCTTGGAAAACACAAGTTAAAGAAATCTAAACTAAGTATTGGGTTCAGTGTGTTTACATAAGCATGTAAAGTGAAAGAACTGTTATGTGTACAATAAAAACGCAATGAAAAATGACAAGTTTTCCAAGTAATCATTGAAGGAGAAATATGGAAAATTCAAGTTGAATTATCTATTATGCAAAATTCTCAACATACATAACTGATCATAAGATAATGAGCTTACTAGCAATTCTATAATACTGAATTATTATTTTACGAATTACCTCAAACATAAAAAATATCAAAGTACGTAAAAATAAAACCAATGACAGACATCATACCTTAGAACTAGAAATGGACTTCGTTAGAGTAGGGTGGTTTTTTCTCAAGGAAACTTCATTTGGAGAGTTATTTGCGTGCATTTCCATACTGACTGAGTTGTGTTTAGAAGTTGGGGGATTTACATCCATTTGAAATATATCTGGTAGTGTTGCACCAAAATATTTCGATAATTTTTTACTACAAATTCTTTGAGGATGTGGTGTACTAAATAAACATACGACACCAGTACGACGTAAAGCAGTTTGATCACCTGCCAATTCTAGATGGACATTTTTAGCGCTCACCGCAGCTGAGCCAAGTAACTACAACCATAAAAAGTAATTGAAATCTATTCTATTTAGGGAGGAGAAAGAATTCGTTTATTCATAATCAAAGGTAAAAATTTACAGTAACGACAGAATTAGTTTATGTGTTGCAGAACTTGTCAATAAAATATATATCTATCAACTTATCATTGTTTCTTATCAAGTTAAACTTATGTGAAAAAATTAGTGAAGTAACACACCTAAGAATATCTCTTGAAAACTATTATTCAATAGAAATTTTGTGAAACTATCTAGGATAAAACCAAGTATATAAACACTATGTCAATGCATAATATGCTTTGCTTCGAGTGGTGGTAATTGCTACAAAATTTCAATCACTTACTTTGTATCCAAAGTTTAGATCGATCCAGTGGTGCAAATTACTGGATACTTCATCACTTTCCAGAAGTTTAGAGTGATATTTAATAAACTCTTCAGGAGAAGAACACCAAGACGGTAGGCCAAGGTCAGCCATATCTGGGTGAATAGAAGAGAAAACTGACGGATCTGTGAAAAACTCCGGGATGCATTCGTCTGGAGTAGATTCATATAATCGTGCAATAGTCGTTGGGAATTCTTGAGGTTGATAAACAGGACGCACAAACTGTGTCAACAAGGACAATGGAGTTTTTCTAGCCTATTACACATTGAAAACAAAAAGTAAATCAAAATGTTCAAGGTCGTAGGATAAGTGTTATAAAACCAATCATTGGCAAAATATCACATTATTCATTACATAAAATAAGTAATAAAAGGGATCTCTACTGGTACAGTAAAAAAATTATCAAATCATTGGCAGCGGAATCGTTAGCTCAAGTCTATATTTTATAAATAATTTCAAAAAATCACTTGAAAACGGTAGTACGGTTGTAAAAGCATTCGACGTTGAACTATTTGTTCGCAAGTTTAAATATCACCTCGCTTACTGCATTTTAAGCAGTCAGAGAGCGTAACTGCCGCTCATAGTTTACTCCTTCTCTGAAAGTGCACTAAGTGTTGTTACATCTGTGTATCTTATTCCAAAAATGAGGTTATAAGAACGTTAAATGTTTAGTCATTTTTATTACCGAATCCACTAAGTAAACCTACTTACCTGCTGTTACTTTATAGTTAGACCGTCCTTGGCAACCTTGAATAATTTGAATAATATTCAACAAGAATAGATGATAAAATAGCATGACATATGTATTATGGTAGACAAAACTAGCTTATCGTATTAATTATCGCCTTTGTTCCGTGCTCTCGGCTTCCGTTTTATTTTCTCTAGTTACAGATGGTTATAATTAGTTCGTTATGGTGCAGGAAATGACCTTAAATGCATTGCTCACATATCAACGGGATGCCAACTTAAAAAAATCAAAAGTTCTCGGCTGGTGACTCTCATTGCTGTGATAAATGTGAAGAGTGTACAACTTGAACAATTTTCGCACTATAAAACTTAAAACAGTCTTACATCACATATCCGTTCTCTACATTTAATATTACTATCTATATCAGGCTGATTATTCCTGTAAACTGGTTTGAATTTTGTAGTTATTATTTTCAGAACATATCATATTAATAGTAATATGCAAGGGTTGCGACTTAAAACTGACTAAATATACTTGTAAGGTTTTAACAATATGATAGAATTGTTTCTTTTCTTATCTAAAGAATGACGTTATCTTTAACTGACATGAACATGAGAATAGTGAAACTAATAAGTATACCATCTGTTAAAGAAGTAAAACTATTTCGTTGATTTTAACTCCATAGAACATAGTACATAAAAACACACTTTTCAATGTTTCAGTTCGGATATACACTATGAGTTGCAAAATGACTGCATTTAAAATCCTAGCAAATTGATTACATTCTCTCCCCTGCTAAATCTTTATGGGAAAATAGACAACAGTAGGATATTGGCTTTGCCATGACTGCGTGAAATATTACGTAATAGTGAAATAAATGTGTCAATCACTTTTGTACTGTCATCACTCCATCAAGTAAAGCATTTTGGTGGTTTAAAATTAAACATTTAAGAGGTCCATTAGTTTCTTGCCATGCCATTGATACCAAATAAGGATAAGAAATAAGACAAACGAAGCCTAGTTTTTTTGTATTTTACGAAAGGAAATGAACCATAGTGATATTACGGAGTATCATAAACCCAATACTTAAACGTCAAATGGATTATTTTTCAAAAGCATAGCCTAAAGTTTTGTAATAAAAGAAAATAATTTTTTTCAGAAATTTACTGAGATATAGTCACCACATTATACATCAGTCAGTTATACACAATGTATACCTGATACATGTGCATCGATCCAAGTTGCCAGACCACAGTGGTACAAAGATAAAATTATTCCAAGGCAAATTCTAGAGTAGTAGAAGCAGTAACGGTATCAGTATGGAAAAATAAAATGGTGTGTAGGGGTTTTGGGACCCACGTTCTAACGAAAAACTTTTATGTCAATTAACTAAACTGTGTCAGAAATACGAGCAAATACTTGTCAGCACTGACTGCCAAAATTCGAAATGCATAAACTATAGGGCCAGAGTGGTTTTAGGATAATTCAAAAACCATACCTTAACACCGGTCAAGGATAACAGAATATGATTTGTTCATTTTAACTTGAAAATAATTTTGAAGTCGATTCTTTAAAAATAAAAGGCATAAATAGTTACTCGAATAATTGCATCAGATTTCCATTCAATACAATTGTGAATCAGAAATTTTAATAGCTTCAGAGTCAGACTAGTAATAGTAGTTACTTACCATGTATGTATAGTATGCTAGATCAGGCATTATATCCAACAAATGGTGGGGAGAAAAGGTGTAATTCGTATTCTCTTTCCCATTATCTATATTCAAGTTTTGTTTAAATAAAAACAATTTACCGTTAGATATATATTCATCTACAATACTGCACACCAAGTTGCTATCTACATTACTTATACTACAAGTACCTAGAAGCAGAAGGAATAACGATCGGTAAATCCATTCATTGTCTTACCCAACTCATTACACAACTTCATAAAATCTTGATGATGACTCCTAACATCATAATGTCCTTCCACATTATGAGTACCTAGTGTCCAACCAGGACGCTTAGATATTGTATGATTACACAGAGATGTCGCAAAATTTGCATTCAACTGATCTTCTCCTTTACATAAATGATACTTTGATTTTGTCAAGTCTCTTAACTGTCCGAAGGGTGTATCAAAATTTGTTATCCACGGTAAAATTGCACTGTTTGATGGATCACCCTTATGTCGACCAGCCAGTTCATTCAGAAACATCAGGTAATCATAGTTCGTAACCTGAAATAAAGACAACAAACATTTCATCTTGTTAAACAATACAAGTTATACGTATTTTGTTGTATTTCAGTCTAGTGACTTTCTATTCGATATCTTCTTCGTGACAAAGGATACTGAAATAAAGATTAAATTAATCAAAATCATTGACCAAACATAGTGCACTAGGTTTTCAGATAAACTTGTTATGGGATTTAAATATGCTAACCACCAACTAAAACTAAAGTGGATAGAAAGGAGTGCACCACAATAATTAAGAGCATATCTGTGTACTCAGTTTTGAGCTACATATTTTGTGTGAGGGAATACTGGTTAAATAAAAGAGAAACAGAATCCAGATCTAGTAGCCCAACGCTTGGAAGTCCTGAATTTAGAAAATTAAGTAACTGTTACCTTGGAAAGGAGATAAACATGAAAAAAACTGAATTACATCTTATTATTTCAAAATAAGCACACAACCATAAATCACACAATGAACGACAAATGTTCGAAGATAAGTAAATACAGCACTTTCACTAAGTTAATTATAATAATGACTACACTTCTTGTTTTAGATCAACCTTATAGATAGTGAAAATGCGGTAAAGAAATAACCATATCATTTGTTTTTACTAGCTGGATGAACGGGACGTCTGCATGCCCAAGTGCTTTAGAGAATTGTTGAACCCATCCAAAAGACTGGAAGCCTGGTAGTTGTACGAATCTCATTTAAATCTAGACAACAATAGTACAGTGACTACTAAAACTCATAAGTACGAGACGGATATCACAGATATATCAAAAACCATAATAGTAATTCATTTCAATGTCGAAACACGTACCTAATGAGTTTATAGTTTTAATTATAACAACTGTTGAGTTATCATGAAATTTCGAATTTTCATAAGTAATTTTAGTTTTCCAGATGATGAGGACCATAACCAAAAAAGTCGGTTCACTAGTCAGTAGAATAAGTTTGAAAAATATAACTACTTGATGAGGTAGTTATTACTTCCTCAAGTCATTAATTCTAGAATTTCGAGATGCGTTATGGACGGTAGACTAATAGTCAAGTAGTTAAAAGATTCAAATTTTAACCACTAGATTATAGGTTCACACTTTGCCTCGATACTTCAGTTTTGTTGGCCGAACAATAAAATGGGTTTCTTTTGAACAGAAATTCAAGCAAAATATAAGGAACTAATGTTTATTAAATTACACCAAGACAAGATGAACTTGCTTACTTTGTGAAGTACCCAATTAGTTGTCATCGTGGACAGCTTACTACTATTGCACATCGCAATATCAATTTCCGCAGTATTTTCCTCTTCCTTTAACTCATTTGTCATTATGTTTGACAGAAAGTCAATTGCTTTTGGGGGACCGAGAAAGATGTTAAACTTTTCGTCTACAAATATATTATCCAATGTCATACCACTATGAGGTAAATTTATTTTGTGTAGCTGAGTGATGGCATGAATCGCCTGTAAAAGTTTATGTAACAATTAAGTAGTAAATTACTTGAAAAGTAAGAAACAACAGTGTATTGTGATTCTGTAGGCGCCCGGGACTATACTTGATTACATCATAGAGAGATACTCCGACAACATCATAATCCATCATCAGTTCATTCTGATCATATGTGCAATTACATTTAACAAAGTTCAAATTCTGTGGGTTTGAAAGAACATCCATAAACTTATCTAAAATGGCTTTGCAATTCTGAAAAGATTTCGTAATATTATGCTTAATTCAATCATAACAACTTACTGTTGTTTTTGACACACGACAGTGGATATTATTTTGCAAGATGCTTCGATGGTTATCAAAACAGCTACGCCATAAGTGCGCTAATTCTGCTTTTTTTAGGTCACTTAAGAAGTTATTAGACTGGGGAGTGTGATTATGGTGGCTGAGAAGCACATTATTTATTTAAAAACAGTAAATCTCACTTTAATTGGGAATTCAAAGATGACATTTGAAACTTCCAAACCCTTCTTTTCTTCATTATATAAACCAACTGGATTACACTGGAATATATATATAATGTGAATTATCGATGTCTTTAAAAGTCCAGTGAAAAATTACAGGGAAAGAATACACTCGAAATTCTCTCCAATACTGATGGTCCCAAAATTTTAATTAAACTCGCCTCATCATTAATTCTATGAAGTATGGAACGAAACATCGAGGTATTATAAGATAGAAAAGTATATAGGAGTGGGAGAACTAATATCTAAGGAGAAATGGACAAATAAAATGCACAAAACTAACTCTTAATGCTTTTACTACGGATAAATTGTGTAAACGACAAGTGTTCAAAAGATAATTTGCCGCTGTGACCATCTATCCACATTAAACATTAGGTGTTCGTAGTACTAATACTAGTACTAATATAGCTGTCAAATTACATGAATTATGCGACTAAATGAGTCAGTTCATTCATTAACAGTTGTCACTATATACGCCTAGCACCTAAAACACAACTTGAGAGTCACTTGGATGCTAACTGTGAATGCATGTCCAAGGAGCAGTAGTCTTTAAACGCTAATCACTTCACAATATCGGTTTCCTAATGGATATCTATAAGTTAAAAGCATAAGTAAATATAAAATTGTGATACATTGAGTCAGTGGATGTAACGTTCAGATGATACTACCAGTCATTTACAAACTTGCTCCGAAATGTCTAGGCATTAGAACTAATTTTCCCTGATAACATAATTGTTATAAACAATTCAGGTAAATGAGATACTATTGTTTTACACCACATCTTACAATTAGTGACAGCCAATTCCAATTTTCCTCAAAATAGGGAGATTGGAAAACGTTACATAGATGATTCCAAGAACCTAAGGCCTCCAAAATATCTGCTCGAAAAATCTTTCATTTGTAATTGATTGTAATATGGTGCATGAATCTGTTCAGTACTAAAATATATAGAACCTACCTACCAATGTACTAACTACAAACCACCCAAGCGAACCAACCTTGAAGGGTGGAGAAGTACTCAAAAATGTGGCCCAGATGTTGAAGGTTAGCTGTAGTCTTCAATCCTCAGTGGTAAGAATATGAGATAAATAAAACTGTATTAATACTTGATGTTTGTAGTGCGGTAAAGATTCAGTCGCTTTTGAATCTATAAACAAGATCCTCTGGTATTCCGTGTTCTGGGAGAGAATTTAGTTAATTCATTACATGGTACAAGAAACAGAGCTCCAGACGTAGATGATTCAATCTTGGTCTTTCAACTTTCTTCGTGTGTCCTTTCAGTTTATTAACCTTGAATATGGGAAGAAGTTATTAAATGATAATATCAATATCATCGTTCAGCATATGGTAAGCCAGTATCAGATCACTCCGTAACATGTGGCAAAATGACGGATATATGTTGAGGAGTCTCAGTCTTTCTTTGTAAGACATTTCGGAGAGACCTTTATTTATTTTTTGTTCCCTTACCAATGAAATCTGTTTAGCATATCCGCTCCATACTTGAAAAAAGTACTCATTGCTTAAACCCTACATTCTAAATGCGGCTCCACAATAGTCGAGTATGATACACTAAACATTTCTTCACCAGTTGTGGAATATTATTCTATCTGACATACTGTGTATGGATCTGATAAGAACAGATAAATTTACTACAGTCTAAAAGTCACGTAAACTGTCGAAAGAAAAAGGCAGGGATCGTATGTTGATGAATTCCATCCTTTATACATTCTCACTTATTTCGAGTCCTGTTCACTGCCGCTCGCTGTCTTCTGCCACTGAAAAAGTCACTCATCCAGTTTACAGTTTCGTAAAGAAACCCAAAACTTTCCTGTTGTAATTTAAGACCAAGATTGGAAACCTTGTTAAAGATTTACCTACATCTATAACATTTGCATATACTCAAGTATTACTAACTGTTGCTGCAGCCCAACCTTTTCTTGCAGTGGAATTTTTCAAGCACGAATGGCCTTTCCCAAGACCATCTTGTTACCTGGCTAAAAGATTATTCCAATTTTTTCCTACGTCTAAGAAGTTTCTAGACCTGTTTGCTTATTCATGGTGAGCAGTTACTAATACTGCGTGGTACTGAGCATAGTATAAACAGGGAGGTAAATAAGCTAAATGTATCTTTAAATATGGACCATGATTCTTTCATCAATAAAGCAGTATTTGCTGATCGGTGCAGAAAACTCCTGTATGACTGTTATGTTTGCTCTCCTAATATTTGTACGAGGTCTGACCTGACAGTATATTATGTCGCAAGCCCCAAACATGGATGACAAAGCAGCATTATCGTTGTTTGTTGATAGTGGGAGAATATTAGATTAGGGAGTAGCCTCAGTCGCACGGGTGATTACTAATTCTAACATAAAAGATCCTTGGTCTGAACCCAACGTGTGGGTTTGGGTGTGTATAGTACTAAAGCATGCTCCATTACCGTTATCAATTTCCTTTTATCGAAAGTTTTCAGATCCTGTGGTGGCCATCTTTGTGAAACTAATGTTATGTCCAGTAAAACCTAATATCAAACACTAGTTCTTTTTACACCACAGCCGAAAGTGGTCTAAAATAAAGTCATCAACCGAGCAGATTGGGCCATGATTGATAATACCGAATGTAATAGTAATAACAATTCATTCTCGAAGAACAGTCTGTTACATGAAGCATACCGGCTTACAAACAAGATCAAATTGTTACAGAAGATACAGTCTTCACTGTGGTGGATTAATCAGTGAGTTTGATATTCTATAAGGTACACTGATCATAAAATTATGGGGAATAACACTTATCACATATGAATGTAAATGATATTAATAAGATTCGTATGGTCAATATGATGATTGGAGCGCTTTATAGAGGTTGAGTTGCGACGTGCAACTGATAGTCAGAAGTAAATCTACATAAATTTGAGGGCTTCTGTGAACCGTGGCCTTATATCTCTCGGGAATATCTACGACATTACCATGGCGCAGGACGAAGTCACTCATTCCATGTGTGTTTTTGGTGGCATGTCTTGAGGTGGCTGAAAAAAGGATAAGAAAAAGAGAGGACGAGAAGTAAAGCAAAAAGTGTCGATGCCTATTGAAGTTGATTCATTTGTGGAGGAACATTTAAGGTATGGCTAATTAGTCCAATTCTCTTTTATTATGATACTTTTCAAGGAAGAGCATCCTAACTGGTTAAAGAAAATAGGCTCAAATAAGGTGTGAGTGAATAAAGAACTCTATAAATGAAGGTGGTTAAAATGAAGCTGAAAGTATGAGATTATGTATAGTTTTTAAATACAGTACTGAAAATAGTATTCTGATACACAAACAGCTATTTCCCTATATTTTCAAGGCTGTTTCAGCTCATTTTTATTTTCATTGGTTTTATAGGCAGGCGTTGTTTTTGGCAAATTGCCTATTTTTGCTCCTAACAGGATCAGTAGGTGCGAAGTGAAGCCAATTCAACGTCACCAACACGATTTAAAGAGGTATTTTGGATAATAAATTGGAATCAATACCATTGGTTCGTGACATCCCACTTGACCATAATGGACAGTAATTTAACAACGTGTTCTGCCCTATAGATGTGAGTGTATTGAAGTTACCTCTCCACCACCATATTTGCTGGTCAGTAACGCCGCGCATTCCCCTTTTGTTATTTCAGGCTCTCTTATGATTGTGGTGTGAATGAAAGTTGCTTTAATCTAAGCGCTTATCTGGAATATACTGCCTTTGCTAGCTTTATGTTATAAGCAAATCCGATGGTTAAAGCTTCTGTATTATGGGTTAGATATCCATTTATTATGTCACATTGTTATGAAGATAACTAATTTTACAGGTTACAAAACACAGGTCCCATTATGTGTGGTTTAGAGATGGTAAGGATAGACAGGATGTCAAAGAATACGCGAGACTTTGGAATCTTAAAATTTTCAGAGTAAGAAAATAAAACATTGAGTGACTCACAAGAATTTAGGATAGTCTGAGCTTACTATGATCGGCCATTGTTGATCAGCATCCATGAGATTAGTGAGTTATCTGTCTACTTGTACTAGAAAAAGGACAGGACACTTATGAAGAATGATGCAATTTTAACCATTAGAGAGACTCGGAATCTGAAAGTGAGATGTAGGAGCATGAAGGCGTGAATAATAATCAACGAATAATGGGTTAGGGTAAACCATGTGTTCTATATTCATATTAATGACGATGGCGTCTATTATATTCATGATCAGTCTAGATACTAGGCGAAAAGAAAACTGAGAGAAAATCCTGGAAATCCCTCCACAGTATCTCGTTGAACAGTACTTTTATTTATTTGTTTCTTCCCCCTGTCGTTTGTTTTACCCTTTATTCAGATCTTTGTAAACCACACTTTGTGTTCTCCAGTCTTCTTCGTTTGAGGTTTTATTGTCTGACTTTGATTATAGACTCACCTATTTTTACGTAATTTTTCTGTTGCATGTCGCCGGACTACTGACAACGAGGTAGTGTTTGAATAAGACCAAAGTCACGGCATTGACAAGCGTATGGCTGCTAACCTTTGACAGTCTGTTTGGAAAGATTGATGGAATTCCTGCAGATAGATAACCGGTCCCGTCTTGTTGAGAACATTTTTATTGACTCACAGAACGCTTATTTATGTTTGAGAAACCCTTGACTGCATAGTATAGGCTGAACCATCTGACGTATTTCGTATTTTTGATAAGATTTTTTCCCTTTCGTGAATTAGAACCTTTTAAATATAGCACAATGTTTGTGTTTTGATATAATTTAATATGAATAACTGAAAAAAATTTGCACACCATATAGAAGAATTTAGTCTGGTCTAATCGAACAAATCTTGATTAGTTAGTTCCACGTTCAAACCGAATATTGACATTTCGGTCGTTACATTGAACATTCAAAGTTGAGGTCACGGCTAGTGACTTCGTAGGTTTCACAATCATGAGATTCACAGACAAAGAAATGAATGATTATGTAAATGAGGATTCTCACTTTCCTGCACCTGTTTCTCTCACTTCTTAGACAGTTGTATCTGGTAAGCTCTGAAGTGACGTCGAAGTCATGAACTAACCAGGTTTCGGTCATAGCTTATAAGAGTGCCTTTAATTCGTTCAGTAATACTCCTTACACATAGAACTTAGCCCTTAGACTACGAGCATTTTTGTATAAAAACCCTAACGAAAACAACCTATCCAAATAGGGTTTGGTAGAATTGGCTTCCAAAAACCTGAATACTCCGAAACCCACTAAACGGATATTTTCTTCACCACCTTTTTGAGGGGGTCTTAGTTCAGCTAGCGCCATCTTCTGTTCTATTCACCTCTTGAAAAAACATGAGTTCTTATTCAGATGAAAGTGATTTCTTGAATTAGCGCACTAGTTAAAAATGATTTCACTTTTTCAGAAGTCAGGATAACGTTAATAGGTCTGTAATTGGTATTAGTTCCTGACTACACGATCTTGAAAGATGAGAGTATAATTACCAGGGAGAAACATTTTCAAAATATAACACTAAGCAGACATCAAAAATGGTGAACGTGGTAACAATTGATCATTATGGTATGACTCAAACTTCCACTCGTGGTCATCTGTATAACAAATTCCTAATCACATTAAAATATATCCACAGTCCAAATGTGTTCCTTAAAAGTGCCAAATATCGTATTGTTAAATGCCATGATGTGACGAGGCAGAATAGACTATGATGTAATTTCCACGTAGGATTTTAAAGGTTAGGTAATCATGTCATGACGAATCTAGAATTTCGTGATTGGGTCTATCATTATAGCAACAAAGACAAATGTACTAATACCTAACTGGACCATAATTTCACAGCTCATATGGTTAGGGCTCAACATTTTTCTGAGTTCTCTTACCTATTATTATCAATTTTATGATAACCACAATGGGACTACTTGGAGCGTTGATAATTTCTTGAGGGTTTCGTAAGAGTACTTTAGAAGCGTGATTATCAATTTTCGGTTGTATTTTATGTCTGTTTTCTTCAGTGGAGGTTTCCCTTTCCCCTGTTTCTCGGTTATGTGTAGTAAATATATTTCAAGTTCTTCAATCTGGCATAGAAGCTCAGTTGATCTCAACTCCTCATAATCATTCTAACGTATACAAATCGATCTTCATAGTATCTCAAAATTAATACTCACAACTGACTTGTATACATCGTCAACCAGTATGCATGAATATAAATAATTGGTTCATTGTACATCAGAGCATTGAGTCTACAACATATCGCCCGTGGATGCACTGATGTTCGAATAACTACCATCAGCTATCCGTCCGAAATTTACCTAAATATTATTAAATGTTATCATCGTTAAGTAAAAATGAGGTCGAGAAAATCACTCCGCAACTAAATAAACTGTATTTAACTGAAAAAGCTAACTGGAACACTAGTTGGATATTTTCCGCTCCGCATTTATACTTTTTCCTTTCACCTAGCCTACCAATTCAGATGCCATTGAAAATCAACTCACTCCGACAGCATACCAACATAAAACATTCACTGTTTTTATAATTTAAACCAAAAATGATACCAATGTTATCACTTCTACAATATTGGTCTTGTACTTCCTACAACTTGGGCTATTGACCAAAGATTATTACTATGCATCTTAATGTGACTTGGTAAAGTATCTTTGTACGAAATCATTCTTCGTTATAATCCCGCTATGCTGGACACATAAATAACGTTCATGTGGATTTTCATTCTATGTGGGTTAGGCATGTGATCAAACATTTTGAAATTATTATACGTATTTCGCGATGAGTTACTTCCACCTTCTTTTTGATATATCTTTTATCTTTTTAATACACGGAAGATTCTTATTAATCTTTTGATATCCGCCGGCGCGCAACAATCCGACTCGTTATGGTGTCGAACCGAAATCATAATGATTCTGGTGAGAGAGCATTGTAGTGTTATTGGCCCTAACCAAACAATCCTCAAAGCTTAACATGAGTTAACTGGGAAAATAGATACTCAACACTTAACTCAGAGAGAAAGCCAACAAGGGAGAACGTGGGAACAATTGATTCAAGAATTATTCGGCATGGCGTTGCTGAGCCTTGCAGGCATGGTCATTCTTGTGTGACCCATATCTTTTCACATTAAATATATTCTTCTGTTCCCAGCTAAAATATACTCTTCAGAAATGCTAAACATCATATTGCGGATTGTTGTGATATGATGAGTCAGGATAGACAATGATATGACTTCCATGTATAATCTTATAAGTTAGATAGTCACATCATGACAAATCTACAATTTTAGACTAAGGCATATAAACATAGCATTACTGATGAAGAAGTAAACCATAATTCCACAAATTAAGTGGATAATATCAGGCTGAACGTCTATGAGTTCGCGACATATTCACATATAATTTTCATTTTCACTCCAGGATTTCTTCGGATAATCTGAGTCCTGCATTTTTCCACTGAATAGGGCAGTGTATCGAAAGAAAGTTTATCCAATTCATCCACTGAGTGGTTGTATTTGTTATCGACTGACAAACTTGTTGTCGTCCCTCCATAGACCCTTTTCAAATTACACTGCACAAGATTCCAAGTCACCCAGATTTGTGGCCAGACTGCATTTAGACCAGTAGTAAAAGACCAGATATATATGATATCGACTACTGTTTTGTGACTAATGACTTGAAAATGTCCCAGACTGAGTGATGAGCAGTCATAATCTGATTTTTTCAATGGTAAGCGACTGATTCAAAATCTTAACATTGCACTTCTAGTTTTGAAAAGTGTGCAAATAGTACCTTATAGCTGTGCTCAAAGTACTACTAGCAACAGTGCAGTATATGAAACTGACAGTCACAAATTCGAATCATTTAAAGAACATCATTCACTTCAAGTTCATAAATTTGGCTTTTTATTAAGTATCAAACAACCTGAAACTAGATTTCAGGGTTTCATGTCGATAAGTCCCAAACGCACAACACCGGAACGACTTTTAAAATTTACGTAACGTAACCTTGAGTCACGCTGCAATTTACGTTCTGGACCGTCGTTATTTGAAGTTTAAACTAAGTGCTGTTAGTAAAATTGCTCTCTGTGTTTACTATTTCCGATTCTGAATGTATTTACAGACGTCGCATAATGTCACGTTTGGAATTTCAAGGTCTCAGTCATCTAAACATGTACACTTTTAAAACGTTCTATAGAAATCATGTAGTTAGTTTGTAGGCACGTACCATTTATAACAGGGAAAAAGTTTAGACCTGTTGGTTTCCACTGCAAAGTTTTTCTCATGTGACTTTTGCTATACTTGCCTGCACTTATACATTTAGACGTTTAATATTTATACAAACCATTTTCCAGTGAAATTCCGGAGTACGTTGAGAAAATAATGGTTTTGTCTAGTTTACTTGAAACCCACTGAATTTTCCAATGAGGCTCTCTGAAATTGCTCAGCTGGTTCGTTTCCTTAAAATTCTGATTTTGTAGGAACTGAATTTAAAATTCCAAATGATACATTGTTTTTACAAATAACCAGTTTTTCACCTGATTTTGAGCTAAGCTCATGCAGAATTTCACAAAATGAAGCAATCAAATTTGTTCACCCGTCAGTTTCGTGACACTAAAATAAAGTCGAAATAGCTCTTAGAGGATACATTATTTTTGATCGAGTTCGTCGTATGGTACCATAATGTATTATATATTTCCAGGCTTGTTACGATACTCAAGCCAACCTGTTTCTACATATGTTAGTCATGACCAAAGTAATACTTTATGTGAACAACACTTGAAATCTTGAATTCTAGATTGTTATTTCGAGTTTATTTTCTTTTGTTCTTGTAATTAACAGTTATTTGTATATCTTTATCAGTCAGTGAGATTCGACGCAAATCCTGGTACGTATGTACATCAGTATAAGTGGTCTATTTTTGTCATTGTGCGAAATTAAGAGAATATAAGGCTTTTGCTCACATTATTATAGACAAATTATAAACTTTAGTGAGCATCAACGGTTCTCTAATGCTCTGAAATAGCCTATTGTGCCAAACGAAGTAATGTTTAAAGTTGTGTGCTATGTCATAATGAATTTCTACGTTAAGTTTTGAAGGAAGTATCGGCGAGACTGTAGTTTATGGTCGATCTTTGTGAAACACTAACGACCTTGAGAATATTAGGTACGAGTTATAAATTAATGTGGTGGGTTAGTATTAGTATTTACAGCTGGGCATTAGGGTTAAAAATTGGATTTAGGGTTTCATCAAGAACTGACATCAGCTATAATGCCATAATTCTATTTGGCCATATAGATGAGTGAATTCCTCACCAATATCCAAGACCTGTTTTACATCTAATTGGTTTGTCCATAAATTATAGTATTACGTTTTTGTTCAAACTATTACGTATATGCTTTTTGAAGTACTTGAGAGAATTACAAGATGGTACACACTTTTTGAAATTCCTCTATAAGACTAAATATATTATCACATTAGTTTGGGTTTACTTCACTGCATTACATGACACGTAAAGCTCAATAATGAGTTAGTTCTCCTTCCTTTAACGTAAAAGTATCAAGCTGTGTTATTTCTGTTTCAGATTGTGTTCATCACAGATGAAAGAGGATTCTAATTGTCTTCGAGAAAGGTTTGTTATCGTCAAACGTTTTCATTTCGGTCAGGGTTCTCAATTTGTTCAAGTCATCACGAGGAGCTCTTACACAAAAGCATTTTGAAAAGGAATTTTCTGACGTATCACTCACTACCATTCTACCCATCTTAAATGCATTACAAAAGGAGGGGATGTTGGATGTTTTGGTTAATACAGATAGGACTTTATCATGGCAACTTAGAGATCAAGATTCGACTGAGTAAGCAAACGCAGAACATATCTTAATTTTTACCAGAAAGTTAAAAAGCTTATCGGATTTGGAAGAACGTTTGGTTTACAATGCTATACGTAACGCCGGCGAAGACGGTATATTGCTTCTAATCTCATTTCCATACCTTAATCTCTAATTCAGCTGCATCATTAAAGCTAATTAGTTCAGAAACTAAACTGCCTCAAAATCGCATACCTAGGATACTAAAATCACTAATTTCTAAGAAGATGATCAAAGAAGTGCCGATGGCTGTTGGTCACAAACAGAAAGTTTACTTGCTAATGGAATTAGAACCCAGTGAAAAGTTGGCTGCAAATACATTATTTGCCGGTGATTCTGGTGTGGATGCAGAGTTTATTTCTATTTTAAGAACAGCCTGCCTAAAGTATCTTCAGGATAAGGTTCTCGTGTGACATTCTGACACACATTTTATAGGCGATTTCAGCTTCTCATATTGCTGATCCATTAGAACGTCGGCAAGCTTCATATGTTTCTTGTGAAGAAATTCATCGTTTTATCACTAACACAAAAATTTGCACGGTAAGCCCTAAAGCGATACAATATTCTTATCAAGCTGAACCCTAGATAAGCTGTATTTTTATATTTTGTGACAAACAACAATCTTAGATTAACACAAGATATTACCGCAAATTCCACCTCTGATTAATGCGAATTACTAACTATTACTGAACCTCTGAGCGAGCAGACTACCTGGTATTCTGTACAAAAATGTCGAAAATACCTATTGTACACTGATTGTTTTCACCTTTACATCTAGTTTCATTGGTGGACTTTGAGAAGTATATTCATTTATACTCAAAATTATACTATAAAAGTGATAACTTAAAGTAAGAACCTGTTTCCAAATCATGGAAAATTTAATACTACATCTTTCGGTCAATATGTACCGGTAATTCTGCAGAAATAACAAGTATATGTACACTAATAAACAGAGAGCGATCTCTGTGTAGCATTTTTTCTCATAGTCTATTTACTTCTGAACTGTTTCACAGATAAATCCAAACAAAACGGTTTTCCTACTTTCTGGCGACATAATCTCATTTCGGTTTTTCATAAATTTATATGATAAAAAGAATGGTATATTTTTTGGAGGTTTTATGATACAATTTTTTTTATTTCCTATCTTGTACATACTAAATAACTTAGTTTTGTTAGTCAAGTAATAGCTGTTAATCTTTGATACTTTTCCGAAAGTGGAAAATAACTCTCGTTAACAAAAATGACACGATAGGGCAACCTTTTACATGTCTAACCATAAAGCGTAACATATTAGGCAAATAGTTGTATTCGTTTGCTGCGTATGACTAGCTGCTTTCTATTTTTTTAAGATGTTAATGGGTATAACTCACAAAGTACAAGTTAGTATTCTCATTTGTGGACTAGATACTAAGTGTGTATAACATTGAGATAATTCATATTTTGTTCGTCAATTAATTCAGTATCCTCTAGAATCACCGAGTAAAGATCGGATTCATTTATGACAGTGCCTTCGAACTATTTAGTTGGTGGATATACAACGGAATGCATCCATTACCGTGCTATGAGCAAAACACTTGTAAGCTGGGTTCTACTTAGCATTCGCTAAACGTTTACAATAAATAACTGTGGTGGGAAGTCAACATATCTTTGCTTTGTCTATTTGCTACACTGTTTCTTTTTGAAGATGAATTCAATGTTATTCTCTAAACCATTAAGACAGTTAGTTAACCACAAATTTAGAACACTATTTGGTTTTGCATTGTGAAGTTATTTCAGAATTTCATATTTTTAACGAGTGGATAATGGTCACAAAGCGTAGACACAATGATCACATTTTGTGGTTTAAGGACAGGTAGATCTGTGCTTATCAATGTCGCTAGCTGTCATGTGATGTTATTTTTCGTTTTCCGAACTAAATGAGTTATTTCAGATGGTGCATCGGTAGTATTTCTTCTTTGTTTGACTTCATCTATGTATTTTGATGTTTGAATGAGCGACCAATAGTTCTTACAAGATTTATGCCCCTCTAAACGAACGTGAGTTCCCGGTTAGTTTCTATAACACCTACCCCATGAATATATTTTAAGGTCTTTAATTGGTAATATTTGGCGACATTTATTGTCAATCAGTAATAAAATTTACCCTTTATTACACTTCAGTAGGTATTTTTCCTAAGAGCTAATTAGTATTCAGATGATACGAGTCTGTTAGCTTAGGGTGAAATTTCCCGTACATACAATGGACATTGATAGTCGAGCAAGTTTTAAAATCCTTTTTCCGATAAGTCAAAGTATCATAACATAGTTTACTGAATTCTCATCACAAACTTACGTTTGGTACATCTTTTGCGCTCCATATAAACTTAAAGATAGGTGATATGAAAATAAGCTTCGGTAAACTAAACCCATTTTCCTCTGAAGATTGAATTTAAAATTCATTTTATGAATTTATTTTTAAATGTTTAATAAAGTTGACCTTACTATCCGAATAAATTCTTTGCTTGTAAATTAAGTTACCAAGCTTGCCATTTTATTTTTACCAAATTATTAGGTTATAGTAAAATTAATTAAAAACTTGGACATCAGGATTTTTATTAAGTGGATTTTGTAACGGTTACAGCTTTTGAGGATTGGTGCAAGAGGTATTGAACCAGGAAATGTATTTTTAAAACCATGTTGTTAAATGAACAATATATTTACCTCTGACATTTATCAGTCGTTTGTAGTTATGCAACCTTACTTTACATACTGAACTTCAGTCTGTTGCGTCATACGCTCAAACTTGTCACTACCTACTAAGATTTAGACAGCTAAGTAATGGTATTAGAAGCCCTCACCTGGTAGATTTTACACATGATCTTACAAACGAACGCAAATGTCGTTGCTAAATTGTGCGTGAAAAGATTTTATCAGTACAGTGTGTCACTGCCTAGAGTTCTTAATGTATGAGAGATCATAGGAAATACATATCTAAGCCTTACACCGAAAATAGGAATTTATTATTGTAAAGGATTTGGAGGTTTTATGCATTGAAAATCTATAGTATAAAATAAAGTGATATTATTAAACGAGCAAGCTACTGGAGATTAACACCAACATTTTCACAGTGCTTTTATTTTAGGAATTAGAATATCAGATGATAGATTGCGTAAAACTTACTTTTATATTTGTTGTGTATGTTATTTAGGTGTAAGTAATTTAAAAGTTTGCATAACTCCTGTCTTTGATATCGTGACGTTCTTAGGTATCTATGACTGTTCAGGATGTCCAATGTGTCCTTGAAGTTTTAAAGTTTGGGGGCGAACTGGAAACACGTATTACTTCTGAAACATCTGAACAAAGTACTAGTTTTGGAATACTTTATCGACTAGCTACACAAACACCATCTGTTGCAAATTTGGCTAATATTCCTTGTACAATATGCTTGGTAAGTGTTCCTGATATCAAGCTGGTTAATTTAATATTCAACTGGTGAGATTAAACAATTGTTGTACTAGTCTATAGATATTCTTTAAGAAAACGAGTGCCCAACATTTGTAGATGTTGTGTGTAATAAATTATGGTTTTATATTGTTTGCTTTATTATTTAGTTTTATGAAAGTAGACCTGTAAGAAAGAGTGTAGATCATCGGATAGATTTTATTTCGTTGATTTTACTTTCAGAGCTATACACTCGCATGTACGTATATATAAAAGCATATTCTTCATATTTGATATTGATTCACTGATAAAATAAAATGCAAACTTAAGGATGAGGAAATTTCGGAATCCTATGTAGTTGTTTATGTGGAAATCAAAGCTTACTTTTGTTAGATACTTTTGAAATGTATTATAGAAAGGGTTTCTAAATCTTAAATTTGTTGTGTACAATGACATTTCTCTCAATAAACTTTACATAAACTGATTTTGTTATTGAAACTCAGCATCGAAATATTTCACATACCAGTTTTTAAAATAATCAGTCGAGTAGTGTATTGGGGGTTAAAGCATCTTCCTCTAGACCATTAAATTATAGGTTCGAAGCCTGTTTCATTTCACCTTGGCCAGTCGTAGCAAGCTCATTAGCCTCCATACAAAAATCCTTGTTCGAAATCCAGTACTTAAATGTCAATGATTAACAATACTATTATTAAATTCATAGTCTTCTGTATCAATAATTATTACTCATATAACTAATAAATCTTTCGTCGTCATGACTTTCCATCATATTTTCATAAATAATTTCTATTTATTTTAAACAAATTCCATTTAGTGTCGAAAGGACTGTCGTCCAGACGGACCAATCAATCCTCAATCATGTAAACTTTTTCAAGAATTTCTTGAGTTCTGACGAAGATTGTATAATGACCAGCTATATGCATTTTTAAAGCACTATATTCTAAAACATTGCATATTCACTTCATATTAAAAAGATTCATTGTTGGTCTTTCATGCTTGCTTTTACCATTGTGCCGGCGAATAGTAATTTTATTTTTATTGTCGTGCCGCTTTGTTTATTTTATTCTTGTTAATCAAATAGAAATATTTTTGAGTTTTTATTATCTCAATTTAATAAAAAGATGATATAAGTACACGGTTCCAAACAATCATAACTGTTGGTGTTTTGACAATGATTTAAGCATTGAAATTGTTGATTAGTAAATTATTTTCCTCTTCGGCGTTTATAAATCAGTTACAACTAACTGTGGGTGTATAAATCTGTTAAGTTTGTGCGTGGAAACGATTAGTACAACTTTTTTACCTATAGTATGCAAATTTATGGACTACCCATTTGTCAACTTTATCCATTCACAATGATTGTTCAGAAATTTATAATAGACATCTAAATAGTAGTTTATATTTAGTAAGGCCTTAGTGAGGAAAAGAATGTAAAGCATTTTTCTAATAATATGTTTCTACTATATAGATAAAATTATAAGTTCCTCGGTATGAATTTGTTTTTTTCCTAGATTATGTGTCCAGTTACGGGCCTTTATTACACTTGTGTTTTATAATCCAGACAGGATGCCTGTCTTTTCAGTGAGCAGCAACCTATCTCTTGTTATATAGTCCTTAGAATCAATCGACTTCTCTTCATCATGTTTACGATGTGACCATCGAGTTAAGTATGTCGTTACCGCTGTTGGATGTCTTGAATATCACGTAGTTGGAAGCGATCGAAAATAAGCTCAGAACTCAAGTACTGTGCTGGTTTGTGTCAGTCAGCATGGAGTATCTGCAGTTATGAGTTGACCGGTGCTCTCTTAGATGCTTGAACCTTCTTTATCCAGAAGAGCAATTGGAAACGTTGACACTGAGATATTCGACTTTCAATCTCTGAGATAGGATTATCTCCACCCCTATAACAGTGGTTAGGGAAATATGACGTTTTGAAATAGGATTAATTGGCTTAATGGCATTTCGCACATCTTGAGGATCGATAATTGAAGGTCCGAGAAAACGGATGGCGTAGGTACTCACTACTCAGAAATACTAAAGTAAACCGAAATATTCTCTTGGTGCTCCTCGAAGTTCAGTGGCTTTCCAAATGGAACTATCTTCGAAGCAATCCAAGTTGATATGCTGCACTTTTATTTTTGGTAGTCCTAGTTCCAGGACATAAAGTACTCGTTTGTTTTATCTGTAAGAGTAAATGTTTGACTTCAGTTAATCCACAACCTATCAATAAAATATATTTTAAAAGGATTTTACGATGGATATCTATTTTAAGCATTAAGAATATGAAACAATTGTTTAAACTGATTTAATGACGAATGAATAAACACAGTAAACGTTTTCAGTTTGTAAAACGTATAAACTCGTAACAGTTATTAAAGATCTGTCATCCATTAACATTATTAGTTTCGTCAATGCCTTCTCTTATATTATTGTTAACGCTTTCACGTCGATTCATAGACATTTCACTTTCATTTTGTCCCAATGTTACACGTCTCGACGTTTTCATTTTAATTTGTCTTCTTTGCGGATATAACTTTTTTAGTAAACCATAAAATGATTTTATGGATGCCAAAAACAATAAGCTCCAAATTACAACAACTGTAACACAAACTATAACATTAAATGTGAAATTAATAGCACTAACATTCTGTTGTATTGAAGAGTATAAATTGGGATAAGATATACCTTTATCTGAAAAAAAAACAAAGATCTATATATCCCATAAACTTTTTGTAGTTAATGTATCTGACACTCAATGGTGCGAATAATGAATGCCAAGTTTTTGTTTTAGATCATAAATCAATCGATGTTAGACCACCATTGAAAGCCTGGAAGCACTGGACGTCCGTTTCGTCCTAGTATGGGACTCCTCGGCAATGCGGAATCGTGGACGCGCTACCACCATCTCCGTTGTTTTCAACCCAACAGTTTGTGGGCGACTACATTTTAGACGGTGTTCTTCTAAAAAATTTATGTATGTGGATAATGATCAGAAGATAAATATTTTCTCTAGTGATATTTCATTGTATCTACAGAAGATAGCAGTAATCTACAGTCTGTTTTTATACATAGTTTGTAGATGACCTTAAAAAATAAGATGAGAACTAAAAGGTAAAAAGTTGTTTCTAAGAATATGTGTTGTAGACTTAAGGATAAATTTGGATAAACAGAAATAAGCATTCAAACAATAGAATTTCTAAAAAATACAAGATTTTCAGAGTACTTTGAACAGTAGAATCTTATCTGAGTAATAGATGATATGTAAGTTTAGAAATAAAACTATGATAGGATTCTAGATTATTACTGCAATTAATATTTTATATCGTAGTAATTGATCACTTAGCAGCCTAATCAGTTACCATTTGACAATTATTGTTTATGTGCGTGGTTGCCTTGATATACTTATTCCTAGTAACTGTTAAACTAAGTAACAAACTTCCAATAGTAGTTAATAATATTCACTTCAATTTTAGGTTTAACATTTGAAGTGGGATAAAACTTAAAACCATAGTTCACTGATACTAAGATAAGAATATATGATGGGTATCTCTGGTGATTTATTCATTAAGAGACAAAATAGGATAATCGCATGACATTTTGTTTAATTATGATTATTATCGGGAAGAGAAGTCTGTCCTCTATCCATCTGGATACAGACAGTGTTCTGGGTAGGTAGGCCTTGATAAGTTATTAGCTCATTGAAAATTTGAAATGGAATTACTGCTTACTAGTAAATTAGGCTCTTATAATAGTAAAGTTGTAAACGCGATCAATGTGTCCATCAGAGGTTGTTTATATTGATTTAATAGTCAACTAATTATTCGTTATCGTAGTTTACAGATTCTTTATTGTTACTTTGCGCTTGAAATTCTCGTGATAAGTACCTTTAAATTGGTAAGTCGGGATCCATCGATATACACTTTCATCCATTTGTTGGTATAATGTGGGTTTCATTCAAAGCCATCAATACTTTACTTTCCTATAGTCACTATGACTGGATACATCACTTTTCAGCAGACCTTCAAACATCATCATGTTATTTAATTGAGTTTTATATGGAGACTCCTATAATTTGAAGGTCGTTTTTGTAGTACTTACCATGTTGGAATGCTTACCGTCGTACAAATTGGTGTAAAATTGAAACAACTACTCATTAGTAGTATGTCTAATCACGCAGGAAAATTCTGATTACTTGATGTGAACGTATTATAGTTTAAAAATCTGAGACATTACCATTGTTCATTAAATATTTTATACTAAAGGAGAAATTTCACGAGTGAACCATGGATGGGCAAGTAAGCTTATAAATAAAATCCAGTTTGTAAACGAACTTAATCTAGGAGACTTCATTTAATAGATTATCTAAATTATACGAAATTAACAGTCAAAATGATAAAGATAAGGGTTGAGCAATTTTGTGAATTGATTGGAGTTAGAGATTAACACCGTTGAGTGTCGGTTTAGAGGTTAAGCATGTACGTGTGAGACCGAAGGTCCCTGGCCTGACTTCCGACCGCGAGGTCATTAGTGGGCACTGACGAGGAGTTCAATACTAGGTCAAAACGGTCACCCAGTGTTTCTAGACTTTAATCGGTAGTCTAGTCAAGATAAGTGTTTTATTTAAACTGGAGTAAATCGAAGTCAAACTAACTTCGATCTGCTATTTAAGAAGTACATTATCATTAATTAAAACAAGAAAAATGATTTAACTTTAACTGAGATTTAGATTTTACACTAATAAATTGAACTCACATATATACTTGCTTTCTACAATCATTAGATTTTTACCTATCTTTTTAAAAATCAATAAATAGGTAATTCATCTTCGCACTGTTAGCTATTTACTTACATGTACATAAATGTTCCGAACATTTAATATAATCAATGGGTGAACCTAAACATAGTTTTGATTTATTTCCCAATTTCATTGATAGACAATCTCTCTGACGTAAACTATAACGCATATTTCCACAAGCTGGTCGACACTGATCCCATTCTGACCACTTCGACCATACACCAACCCATTCTTCACAAGCAAGTCCACTGTAACCAGGATTGCATACACATTTAGCCTTTTTAAAGAAACAAATTTTACATAAAAATTATATCATATATATATGATTTGTACTAAATTGATTTCTTTAGCGTGGGATATATGGTTTATCAAATCAGTTGACAAAGTATAGGGATCACATTTTATATCACATAAGTCTATTTGATATCGACTAGCATGTATCGATTCGATGTGTCTTTCAATCAATGAGGAAACAAAAGATTTTGAAGTTTAAATTTATTTTGTGCAAGATTGTAATACAAAAATGTTAGTTTCCGAAAACAAATCCAGAGAAAACTTTGTTTTCGAAGTGTTTAATGTTGAATGCTACAGCTTCTCGTAGAGGAACAAATTCAGTCATTAGATTCTTTTTAGGATGTTGGAAGATTTGCTTCACGTTTGACGTAACTATCTTCGGTTTTTAAACACAACAAGAAATTTATATTTAGAAAACCGAAGAATTAACTATCTCAGTTGCGGCGAGACTAAACTATACTGCCGACCTTTGAACGAATCTTAAATGACCTTGAGAAATATTAGCCAATCAGAAGACAGTTAGTATACAGTAAAGATATATTACACAAAACTCAAAAATTAAAGGGGATACTGTTCTTTTACATGACTCAAAAACTTCTCAAGGTCATATATAGGTTCAGAAGTTCTAAAATCATAGTGCATACGGTACAGGAACACATCCATATGGCTCCATAGTAGTCGACCTCTGAAACCATGATAAGGTCTTAAAAATTCTTTTAGCCTCGACCACATAGCTTCAATGTTGTTGGTATATTGGTATGGTTTACGGTTTAGGGTTAAGGGTGAGACAATAATTTATAGACGACCTTTGAGCGACGCTAGAGTGACCCTGAGAGTGTCAACATAGTAACTAAGACCAAACGTAGGTTATAAACCTGTGTGAAGAATTCAAATTATGATTTACAGTTCATGGTTAAGGTTAGGAATTATACTTAGGGTTTTCATCACGAACTGACATCAGCTATAATGCCAAAACTCTATTTATCCAAATGGATAATTGAATTTCGCGCCAAAATCTTATGATCACTTCTCTTGTAGACGCTGAATTATCACGTCTTCCCTAAAATCCGCTGTAAACCGATCGTACGTAAGCATCAGGTACCGAACTTAGCGCCGTGACCTTGAAAACCCGCGAAAGCTTCTGATTGGCTCATCAGTATAGTTTAGTCTCGCCACTTATTTTTACTATATTGTAGTACTAATTATATGAATTTACTTTTTCGAAACACAAAAACGAAAACGACCAAATTTTAAATCTTAGTTGTTTTGACTGAAGTCATGCTCAAACTGGGATTTTGCAGAGCTAAGAGAGCTTCTTGAAAAGGATACCTGTAGGCAAGATAAATACTGCTGTCAATTTATTGCCATTGGAGTAGTTTGAATGAACCTTACATCATTTTTCAACTGAAGATCTTAGTAGATAATGATATTACTGGCTAAATACTCTTTTCGTTTTCATAAATTTATAAGGTGATACTTTTCCATCAACTCCGCCTGTAGCCCCTCCGACGGCTACTGCCGGTCCCAAGTCCGGATAAAGGAGGAGGGTTGGGCATGGGGTTAGCGACCCAATCCCGTAGAAAACTAACTCGCTAAAAATGCTAACCAGGAAAAATAATTCAAACTCTGCCCAGAGCGTTAAAGGAAGAATTATGACGCCTCATGAGTTTCATCGGAAGTCACAAGGTCGATGCACCTTCTAAACAACCAGAGCAACAAATTTTATAGGCATATTGAACGTCCGGACAATGCGGGAGACCGGGAGAGTCTTCCGAATTGATACAAAAAGGGGGAAATACAACCTGGGGGTCCTTGGGATCAGTGAAACACATTGGAAGCAGGTTGGACAACAACGACTAGCTCCAGGGGAGCTTCTGTTATACTCCGTTCATGAAGAAGAAAATGCCCCACATACACAAGGAGTTGCATTGATGCTGTCCTAACAACCACAAAATACACTTGCAGGATGGGAATCTCATGAACCAAGAATCATCAAAGCCTCCTTCAAAACAAAGAAAGACGGCATTACAATCAGCGTCATCCAATGCTATGCGCCGACCAACGACTACGATGAAGACGCTAAAGACCAATTCTACGATAGGCTGCAGTCAATCTTCGAGAAGTGCCCAACAAAGGACCTGACCATTCTGATGGGAGATTTGAATGCCAAGGTTGGAATGGACAACACTGGATACGAAGACGTCATGGGACGACATGAACTGGGAGAAAGGAACGAAAATGGTGAGAGATTTGCAAACCTATGTGCCTTCAATAAACTGGTCATACACGACACTATATTCCCACATAAACGCATTCACAAAGCCATATGGACTTCACCGGATCACATTACATAGAACCAAACCAACCATATCTGCATCAACAATGTTCAGGAAGACGATGGAGGATGTGAGAACCAGAAGAGGAGCTGATATAGCATCAGATCATCACTTGCTGGTAGCCAAGATGAAATTAAAATTTAAGAAGCAGTGGACAATGGAGCGGACAACATCACGAAAGTTTAATACGGCTTTTCTTCGGGATGCTGACAAATTCAACAAATTCAAGATAGCCTTCAACAATAAGTTCCAGGCCTTTCATGAGCTACTCAATAGAGAGGGAACTATTATGGAGAGCAACTGGAAAGGTATCAAGGAGGCAATCGTTTCAACATGTCAGGAGGTTTTGGGCCACAAGAAGCACCATCACAAGGAATGGATCACTGCTGGTACACTGGATAAGATTGAAGAAAGGAGGAACATGAAGGTAGTAATCAATATCAGCCAAACAAGAGCAGAAAAAGCCAAGGCACAAGCCGAATACACAGCAGTAAACAAGCAAGTGAAGAGTAGCATCAGATCCAACAAACGTAAATATGTGGGAGATTCAGCAATGATAGCGGAAAAGGCTGCAAGAGAGGGAAACATGAGACAATTGTATGATACAACAAAGAAACTCTCTGGAAATTACCGTAATTAACCAGAACGACCAGTGAAAAGCAAGGAAGGCAAGGCAATCACCAACATTGAAGAACAACGGAACAGGTTAGTAGAACACTTCAAGGAACTCTTGAATCGACCAGCCCCATTGAATCCAACCAACATTGAAGTAGCACCCATGGACCTCCCAATCGATGTTGGCCCACCAACAATTGAAGAGATCAGCATGACCATCAGACAAATCAAGAGTGACAAACCAGTAGAACCAGACAACATTCCAACAGAGGCAGTGAAAGCAGATAAAGTAGTAACTGCAAAGATACTCCACATTCTCTTTAGCAAGATTTGGGATGAAGAACAAGTACCAACAGACTGGAAAGAAGGACTTCTGTTCAAAATACCAAAGAAAGGCGATCTCAGCAAGTGTGATAACTACAGGGGCATCACTCTTCTATCAATACCAAGAAAAGTCTTCAATAGGACATTGTTAAACAGAATGAAGGACTCGGTAGATGCCCAAGTTCGAGATCAACAGGGTGGATTCCGTAAGGATCGATAGTGTACAGACCGAATCGCAACTCTGCGGATCATTGTGGAACAATCAATTGAATGGAATTCATCACTCTACATCAACTTCATTAACTACGAGAAAGCATTTGATAGCGTGGACAGGGCAACACTATGGAGGCTTCTTCGGCACTACGGCGTACCTGAAAAGATAGTCAATATCATGCAGAATTCCTATGATGGATTAAACTGCAAAGACGTGCATGGACGACAACTCACTGACTCGTTCGAGATAAAGATCGGTGTCAGGCAAGGTTGCTTACTCTTACCCTTTCTCTTTCTTCTGGTGATCGATTGGATCATGAAGGCGTCAACATCCGGGGGGAATCACGGAATACAATGGATAGCTAGGATGCAGCTGGACTATTTAAACTTCGCAGATGATCTGGCTCTTCTATCACACACACAACAACAAATGCAGGAGACGACCAGTGTAACAGAAGCCTCAGCAGCAGTAGGTCTCAATATACACAAAGGGAAAAGTAAGACTCTCTGATACAATGCGGCATGCACCAATCGAATTACACTTGACGGAGAAGCTTTTGAGGATATGAAACTCCTTACATATCTGGGCAGCATCATTGATGAACACGGTGGATCTGATGAAGATATGAAGACGCGGATCGGCAAAGCGAGAGCAGCATATTTACAACTGAAGAACATCTGGAACTCAAAACAATTGTCAACCAACACCAAGATCAGAATTTTCAATACAAATGTCAAGACGATCCTACTGTATGGCGCATAGACGTGGAGAACTGCGAATGTCATCATCCAGAAGATACAGGTGTTTATTAACAGTTGTCTACGCAAAATGCTTCGGACCCGTTGGCCACACACTATCAGCAACAAGCTACTGTGGGAGACAACAAACTAGATTCCAACCAGCGGAGGAAGAAATTAGGAAGAAGCTCTGGAAGTGAATAAGACACACATTGAAGAAAACACCCAACTGCGTCACAAGACAAGCCCTCACATGGAATCCTGAAGGCCAAAGGAAAAGAAGACCAAAGAACACATTATTTCGAGAAATAGAGACAGACATGAGAAGAATGAACAAAAGTTGGATAGAACCAGAAAGGAAGGCCCAGGATAGAGTCGGTTGGAGAATACTGGTCGGCGGCTTATGCTCCATTGAGAGTAACAGGCGTAAGTAAGTAAAAGTGACAGTACTTTTTCATAACTTGTAACTTGATCAGTTATACCTCGCAACAAAAGTTATTCGAATGAGTCAACTAACCATCATAAAGAGATTAATCCTACCAGCGGTAGTGAGTGGTTTTATCATGTTCGTACCATAACTTTCAATAAGCAATAAAATATTTCATTATGTTTATAGGTGTCGTAGTTACGGAGCACTATCGTAGTCTTCAGTGTTTATTACACAGAGAATTATTCATCTAGGCTTTTCAAGAAAAGATAAGCCATCTCAACTGTTTCACTCATTATTGTTTATTCAAATTAGCGATAAACAACTTTTTTATTTACACAATTCGATAGAATACTACGTATAAAGATATAACGTGACCACGTACCTGATCAATATGGTTATTTGAAACACAAAATCCATGTACACATACAACAGAATCGCACTTTGTCAGTTTTTGCAAGCAATTAGGATAAGGTAATTCAATATTTGGTATCCAGTGCGTTTCATTACATTGACATTGATATGATGCGTCGCCTTCAGCACTTATTAATGCGATACATTTATTGCCTGAACTATTAACATTACATGCTGTATTACCAGCAATTAATGTTCCACCATTTGGTTGTAAGTGATGTTCAATACGAAATAGACAAGCATTTATTTTGTCTTGGCAATAATTACCGTGATAATCAAGTTTGCACACACATATTGTATACTTAAATAGATAAATAACAAGAGAAAAAAGGATACACTTCTTTTGATACACGTCAAATAGGATTAAATTTTGATAGTCTCTTTGTGCTTACTGATTATTTCAAATATTTGAACAAGAAAATAATTAACAATTTGGAAGAATACAACCAATTAATTAACCAGACAATTTCCTCAATCATCAAAATTTAACTAACATAGTAACAAATATGAAAATAAACTTCCTGAAAACATTTAACAATCATTATGTTCAGTATGTTAAACTTCAGTTTCAAAGCTAATTTAATTTAGTAAAAATAAACATTAAAACGAAATGAAATTTTACTCGTCAAATCGGTAGACTAATATTTATCACTGTGTTGGGGAGATCTGGTCGATAGTCGAATACTACTACTGATTATGAATTCTGAATTCGCATTTCTGAAACCGAGTATCTCATTTAAACTGAGGTCCTTCAACGTTCTCAAACTAAAGCTTGACAGTATTTAGAAAGTCTTTAAATTGGTCTGTTGTCTATCTGAGACCCGTATTTAAGACTCCAATGAAATACTACGAATTCGCTCTCCACCTGGCGCCTCAAAAACTTGTTTCACGTGCACTTATTCGGGGACCCTATAGAATCTTCATCTGCTTTAGCTGGCGTTGGTATCAAACTAAGCGCTAGAGCTGAGAAAGGACTAATTGAATGGACAACCAATAACACTGAATCATGTGTTGTTAGATTGGGAAGCTCTATCAAAGTGACCGTCTACTGCAACTTTGCGCAGACTACAACCTGTTTCTGGCTAGCACTAACCATCGGCACTGTCATCGCTGATGTGCCACCTGGCTACCTCCTTCTCCATCTCAAGCCTGGACTCAGATTGATTAAATCATGATCAGCTAACAGTGGTGTGATAATGTACAAGACTGCCGCTCCTTTCGGAGTACTTATCTAGACTCTGATTATGCTTTCAATTGAGCTAATCTTATCTTACGTTTCAATAGCCAACAAATTTATCGTCCTGAATAAATTGATGACGGCAAATTAGTTGTAGCTTGTGCTGCAACTAAATATCAATTCGAGCTAAGTTCAAATTTAGCTGTCAACCCACCGAAAAGTATAGATGAACATCAGCTGAAATCACTTTAAGCCATGAAAATGGCGACTAAGGCCGTTTGCAGCTTCACAAAACGCTTCGCTTGTAGACACTGGGTTTCTGCAGGCTCCTTACAACTTACTGAAGCATATTGATCTACTCTGGCCAACTGCGAGTTTGACCATAAACAAAGTTCTTCACGCAATGAATTTGTGGGAAGTTTGTATATAGACTGAGAAGCCTGGTGGTCGAATGTTCTAAAGATTTAGAAGCGGCAGCGGAATCTGGTAACTAAAGGAAGCTCTTTCAACTCACTCGAGTCACTGGCAACAAGAAATCTAGAGTGAATGAAACAATCTGTGAAGCTGATGGAATGCTAATCAATAACGCCTACCAACGTCCTGGACGATAGAGGGCTTTTAGAGGGACAGTTTAGGTGGTCTGCTGCCCCAGCGACATAGACCAGATTGTTCTGTCCCCTCAAGGCTTGTGACAACTGATCCATCTAACGAGACAGAAGTCCTCAAGGAATTCCAACTCTTGAACTGTTAAAAGTCACTAGGCCCAGATAAATTACTTCTGGCCCTTTTTATAGAACGTGGCGACCTTCTGGTTAAGGAACTTACTGAGTTGTTAACAAGTGCCTGGTAATTAGAGAATGTTTCAACATCGTGGAATGAGTCAATAGTTGTACATATCTATAAAAATGCTTCACTTCATTTGAACAACAACTGTTGGACGATAAGTCCACTTCCGATTGAGCCCAAACTATTGGATTCCGTCATGCTTCGTTTATTGTTTAAAACCCGAGAAAGATTGACTCGCGAGGAGCAGAATGGTATTCGTTCTGGTCGAGGATGTAGTAGTCATATCTTCGCCTTCTGCCAAATGTTAGAACACCGTCATACTTATTACAAACATTAGGACTGCCTTCGATTCGCCGGACAGGACGGTTCTCTGGGATTGTCCATTGAAGAAGAGTTCATTAACATTTTGAAAACACTACATACTGACGCCTCAGGCAATGAGGCCATACAACTAGATCTCTCCATTGTTCTATTCAAGTAGTGGGGTCAGGCAAGGTTGCCCAATCTCACCATCCCTTTCCAACTTCCCCAGCAATGACGTTCTGGAAACAGCTCTGATGAATGTACGTAACAATCATGATGACTTTTTGCCTGAAGAAAGACTTTTCGACCTTGAGTATAAGGATGATATTATCTTACTGTGCGATAGCACCCAAGTCATGCAATCCTCACTTAATCAGTGTTTGTCGGTATAGTATATGCTTCTCACCAGCGCCCTCGTCTAACCTGGCTTCCATTGAGGATATTTGACGACTGTACTTGATTATCGTTCTCTCCAAAGGAGTGCTGATATTCAGCAGTGACACCATGTTAGTACTGAGTAGCTTCGGCAACGTGTATTCAGGTACAGTGAAGCTGATTCAATCGGTATCTTGGAGGTTGAATGTCGTCCCAGTGAATTCCGCATCGTGCGTTATTTGGCGATTCTGGAACCGGTTTGAAAAAGCGGTGAGGTGAACAGTGCACGACATGATGTTGTGGTGTGAAAGAAAGCCGTACAGGATTGAATTTTGTCGGTTCCTCACGACTCCCTCGTTGGAGGCCTGGAAGAAGCCTTATGCACTGGCTTGAGATTTTATCATTGTTCAGAATAGAAGTTAGTAGCGATCCTTCTGTGATGTTCCTTTACTTTCTTCAAAAAATTGAGAGTAACATTTTTGACTGAGGGAATTCCTCATAGTTGTAATTTTTTTAATTGAACTGCTTCTCCCATTCTTCGTCTTATTATTATTATTATCGCACTTTGATGCACTAATTTATATTTATTCTTGTTTTTTTATTATACTCACCTCCCTTTTTCTATCTCTTCTCAACCTCAATTTTATCGTGTGGCGTATGTATATCTTGGTGCCAATTTGTATCAATATTTATGTGTTCAGATAAATAAATTGGCACTTGTGAGTACGGCATATCTACAGTGGTCTATCATAATAATTCTATTCGGAATCCAACAATATATTTCCAGGTTCAATCACTTTTTGACAGAACGTAATCTCCATCCTATATCAACGGTAAAACTATTTCGCTCATCACACTTTATACCATGAATTAAAAGTATATTGTTCTAAGAAATGTTTCATAACTGACCAAGAAATAAAGCCGAATTCCTACAAAGAAATCATTCTTAATATAAAGATAAAATATAGACGCTGACAATATAGACAATTCGGAGACCTTTGATATCCTTCATTTACTCAGGCAGAATTAATATGTTCTTCACAAGATACATTCATTAGTACACATTCAACAGCATCACAAACTCATCTAAATGTGTTAAATTATGACACCCTAAATTTTCTAAGGTACCTGTTTCTCGCTAGGCAATTTATTTTGCTGATAATATCTATACTCATTGCATAATACAGTAAACCAATTATCTTGCTAACCTCGTAATTTGAATCCATTGTACAGAATAATGTTCCATTTTTACTACATTTACTATTGGGCTCACAGTTTCTCGGGTTTCTTTGCCTTAGAATCTTTTCTTTCGTCAGCATATCAGGCTAGTTAAGTAAAAGAAAAAAATTGGGATACGTTTGAGTGAAGTAAAGACTGCTCATTACTTATTAGTATAGGAGGTTTGTAGCGAGTGTTGAATTTTATAGTTTACATCAAGGACTGACCTTAATTAGGCAATCTGTAAAAGCAAAGAAGCACTGGACAGCTTTGTATCCTAGTATAGGACTCATCGGCCGTATATCGCTAACTCCACAGAGGAATGAACTTTTTGTCGACCCATAGATCCTAAGTTTCTAAACTACCTTATACATTTTATTATTTTTCTACTAATCTCGAATTGTATCTTCCATACCTGATCTTCTCTACCACCCTTAATACTGTTACCACATGTTTTACTCCGGTATGTTATGATAATTCCATCTCGCTGTGTTAATAGAGTGTGGCAAATTAAACAAATACACACATGTGACAGGTTCTACGTTGTGTATGGTTGAGTGACTGAAATAGGAACAAACGAATATTCAGTGTTTCTAGGATTTCAATGATTTAAATTTATAAGGGGATTTTGCGTCAGCTAAATAAACCGCTTGCTTTTCATGTTTAGGATTTCATTTTTACGGTCAGTAATTTCCAGTTTCATCCTAATTGTTATAATTATGAAAATAAGGGGTAGTATAATATTAATTTTTTTCACATGTTCGCTAGTGTGATAAGTAGAAAAAGTTTGTACTATTTTCCCTTAACTCAGTCTACAATTGTAAGTGTATACTTTAAAAACTATTGTTGTCTATTCTGAAGTCATTCTGCAAATGAAAAGCAGATTCAAAGCTGTGATAAGAAGAGTAAAATGTTGTGTATTTTCAAATTAACAAAGAATATCAACTTACATAACCATATGAAAAAACAATCTACTTACATAATTTCTCGTTTGCCTTATCTTGTATATACTATCTGGTAAACATTCATTACTATCTCTATTCCATTTACTTGAATTATCACAAGGACATTCATATTCATGTGTAAATATACCATAATTTTTACATACATTAAATGGACAGTCATTCTGTATAACACATGGGAATGGACAGACAATATGATTATTTATAATCGGTTCTAAATTCTTTTGATATCGACTATAACATGCAGTTAAACATAGTGCATTTAAAAAGTTCATATATGTTACATTATTTATGGTTCTTATTGTTCCATTTCTTTGAATTCGTTCAAACTTTTCAATAATAACTCGATCATTGTTATTTCCTATTGGGATTAAATATTCAATAAATTTTTGTCTTATATAATTCCAACAACTATTAAACATTTGAATTGTTGTATTAAGACATTCATTAGAATGTATACTCATTAATTTATGGAGTTTATTGACATTTGTTAAATTTTCAATACTGAACCATTTTAATTTACCAAATAATGGTAATGTACTATTCAAAATAATGTGTGTAAACCCTGTTTCTAACATTGAATCTGTACAAAACAGATTAGATTTTTGTAAATTTTCAACACCATAATTTATACAAATGAGATAGCAAATGAATAAATTTAATATACATATGTAATTCATTGCCAACACATGTATATCATTTCATTGAAGTAATATGTATTCTTATACAGCTAGTAATGACGAGCGAATTTGAAATAATCAATAAGTATACTGGAGAATGATTTTTTGCATAATACAGTTGAATCTGTTATCGTTTGGTATAAAATTCTCAGTAACAGTATAATTGCTATTAAGATGAATTATGAACAACTATAATGCACACCAACTAAAGTACTGATACATTTATCAAGTTCAAATCAACTGGCCACAGTTATAAATAAAGAGTAGGAATATTGAGAGTATAATCATTGTAAACAATATAAAAATGCATTACAGAAGCTTAAAACCAATCGCAATTAGATGAAAACAAAGCAGTATAACCACTCAAAAAAAATTATTAGTATCCTAATATTCAACGATTTATACGCCAAGTACAGGCTTACGTACTTGAATTTCAATTACAAAATATGTAAGAGTTTAGAGATAGTATTTAGACCAAAGTTGGTGGAATAGAGTTCGGACATGTTATCTACTAATTGGAGGTTAATTAATTCATGTATTGAGTCGATGCTTCATGTGATATAAACAAGTGCCAAACCTAGTGACTGGGATAGATTCCCAGAGTTGTTGTTTAGTAAAATAACAATTAATCATTTCTCATTATTGGAAACCACAGATAACTGTGTAAAAAGAATTTGCGAATAACAACTACTATAGAGGCACTGTATATCTGTCTCCACATCTACATCCACTTATTGCATTTAACAGTGTGACTGCCCTGTGGACTTATTCATTTGGAGAACACAGCCAGATAACTATGTTGTAGAATTCCTAAAACATACTAGGGCAGTTGGTAGCTTGGATGGTAAATACCTATCGGTAACTCAACTTACGGATTACAAAGTCGTTTGTCGTCTACCATTCGATCCATATAGCCGGTTATGTATCTAACTACATGTCAGCGTTCATCACACTAAAAATTTAAACTGTTCTCACGACCTTAGCCGATGAAATAATTGCAGGATTCGCCTAAAATTTTATATACTCAAAAAAAGCAGAAACATTTACCAGAGACTTATCCTATTTATTTCAAACTGGGATTTTCGTTTTTTATTATGTAATTTCTGAACTTCAGAGTACCCTATTTACATTTATGTGCTGTAAACAACCTTTAAACTTAGTTATCGTACTTATTGAATCGTATTCGTAGTCATTACTTACTTAAAATCTATAAAAACTGTTAAATAATTCATTACTAAATAATTGGTACTTATTTTATCATTCGTTGTAAAACCTAAACAACGTTAGTGCAGATACCTAATGATGAATAAATAGAAAAGAATTAAATTTCTTGCTAAATTAGTGCTTTTCCCTAATTTCTAAATACAGAAATATTCAGTTCAATTCATTAATTGGCTTACTCATGAAAATTAATTGAACCTGATAATAGTAATTATCACGAACCGACAGTAACTAAAAAAAGTCGTTGAAAGCGCGTGAAGTTACAGATTAGGACCCAAAAGCTAGCCTAATGGTTCCCGGTCTTCAATGATTTTCCAGAACACATCAGTTCTTGTTGAAAAATATCTTAAAGTTACTTAATTATTCAGTACAGAGTATATAAGTCAAACACTTTGCTTGCAATTTGCGACAGTTAATGCAATCGTAACAATTGAAACTAAATGAAGTTGACTTTCGAGAATGAAAGCTTGTTCTCCTTGTTATTTCTTGATCAATACAACTACTAGTCTACAGAAATATATTTCTAAAGTAAAAAACAAACAAGAAAGTTAATTGTGAAACTCAATTATCCATACAAACATTTTCAAACCGTTGTAATCGACTAAGATAGGTAAGTGATAAATTCAGTGCTGCTAGAAGTGATCACTACCACATAATAATAACACAATAAACCCCTCTTTCTATGAACTAAACAATATAAGATCAAACAGAAATTTAAGATAAAAAAAACAATTTTTTTATTCAGTCACAGATGATTTACAAAATTAACAAAAGAATTAGCAAAGAACAAATAGTGATAAAAAATACTAATCACAGTTATTGTTCTACGTAAGAAATCGCTGACAATTTTAAGTATCTTCAAAAATGAGAGAGGAAACAAGGAATGAAAAGTTATCAGTGAAACGGTCACCTTGACAATGTCAAGTAAACCACAAGTTCCTTTTGTACACACAAATTCATGCTGAAACAACTGACAGTAGCTCCTTCTGAAAAAGTAGAAGTCCGAAATAGTCCTGTATATTTATCACACGGAAGGTAGTATCATGATTTACTGGATGACCAGTGTCCAATTTGTCTTCCTATGATATCACCACGTAGTTTGGAGCAATGCATGACCAAATTATTCGGCTTATATCCCGATGTTCTTTAAGATAATAGCCTCTCTGATATTCCAAAATATGTGCTATTGCAAGTACAGAATGATTGGATATCAACGGTCTCTTTTAGTGGGAAATTAGTGATTAAAGACTCCACATTAAAAGAAGTTATAAGTATTTTTATCTATATTTTAGTAGTGAACTAAATGACTTCATACACATATAGCTACAATGAAAACATTTTATCTATTGATACAAACCACTGCGTACATGAGAGAATTAGAGCACACGACATGAAATGAACTCGATTTATCCTATAACGGTAATTGTTATTGATGCATAAAAATTATTATGGATTATCGTTCTTATCCAGATAGATTAATTATGATATAAGTGGATTACACAATTCGAAAATGGAATGATGAAACGTGTCCATATAGTGAGGAAAGTTGAGGATCTGCGTTATAAAAGAAACAATAATAAATGGTTGACGTAAGGTGGGAAACGAAGTTAACAACAAGTGATTAAATAACAGTAACAAAATATTAATATTTCAAATAACTATGTTGATTTTATTGGTCAAACTAATCTATTCTTATCTATTAGAAAACAATCACTTCCCTGATATATCTACATTAATTCGATTTAATTCCGTTGACCTCTTTTTTAGCATTGTAATACATTCTACTCAATAATTGTTTCCCACGCATAAACTGAACATCCTAAGATCCAATTTATTCCTCAAATATCTTTTAACCTGAATTGTTTAAGTTGATTCAAGGAGATGAAGTCTATAGATATTTTGATATCCCACTTACTACTAGCACATCTATCATTTTAAAGGAATCCTGAACCATATTATTGAACAGCAGACACTTTAATGGAAAGTACCACTGATCTCGGTGAATTTTTAAGACAACAGACTCGAACAATGTGTTATCCTTTAATAGAACTATAAAAATGTCGAAACAAACAACCCCATCATAACTAACTTAATAGGAAAATGACACTTGATTTTACCTAGTAAACCAAGGTTTCTTTTAGCTTTAAAGTAGATACTCAGCTATTTAAAACCTGCTGCGAATGATTCCTGGTATACGTAACACTATTCTATCCATTACCTTTACAGAGGGACACATTGATTTGTTGAAGTCACAGTATTTCGGGTTTTCTTACAATATGAAACTTTCTGTAGCCATCGTTAAACGTCGCAAAGTTAGCACAACTTTTGAGGAAGGCAACAGAACTTAGGCTTGCAACAAAAGTTACTGGTAGTTGAAACCAACAAACAAAATAAGACATGAGATAAATGTGTATGGATTTGAATTACATCACTAAAGACGGTCAAAAAACGTAGTCCACCTTATCACATTTTAGTACAATAGTGTATTTCACTCTCGACATCAGTGCTGAGCAAAATAAAATAGTATATAACTTCGCAAAATCTTGAAACAATTAGAAAATCAGAAAATAAAGTTTGCAAACAATGGGTAAGTGACCACTAAGCAGTTCAATCTAAATGGTGATCCTTCTTTAAAATACTAACATGAGTATCAGAAAATTATTGTGTAATCATTTAAAGACATCAAATAAAGTCGATGTGCTTATGATAGATATTCGGAAAACAGTAGCCAACATACATACAAGCATATATTCAAAATAGGTCTTACATATATCAAAAATCATATATTTACCTCTAATCTTATACACAACAAAGCGTTTTCCTACATGTTGGGACAAATATTAAAATATTTCTACATACTTAATAAAAAGATACAGTATTTACCTTCCAGGAGGTAGAGCCTTAACGGTATTATGATAAGCATCGAAAAACATTTTAACTTCTTTCGATGGCCAATTCAATGCTCGCATTGGTTCAATTAACTAAAACAAAATTGAAAGTATAAACCACTACGTAAGACAGGAAATAGCTATTTCTATAATAATAATAATAATAATAATAATAATGGTAACAATCGGTTATTCGATTCAGAAAAGTTTTACTTATAACTAAGGAGAATAGTACAAGGAAGACAGGACTATGAAACCACGTGAAACTGTTAGAATTTGAATGAAATTAACCTCACAACTAGAAGCAGAAACGTCTGCAAGGCGACAGAGTGACATATTTATATTTGCAGATTTCCCAAAAGGCGATAATACGAGCGAAACTTTGAAGTGATCCAACTGCTCACCAAACACTATGGGGTTGTGGGACACAACACATTTCGTACGAGAATTACTATTACCACCAAACCTTTTTAGTACATTATTTATTATTTGTGAAAAAGTAATGTATATATGATGCAACTACTACAGAACATCAATAATTCAATGATTTGAAATTTTAAAAAATACCTTTTCAATAATGTCTAAGAAAAAATTTCGCATTTCCCGAGCGTGGCTTAGACCACATGCTAAATTTATCACTGCTTTGGATATAGGCTAAAAAATAAAGGATAAAAAAAAGATTTCCAATGCTTTGTTAAAATTGAAATATGATTTTTATGCAGAATGATTGTTACATTATATTAAAAGAGGGAATTATCGCTCATTTCTTAAGAGATCCATTAATAAAACCACTGTTAATTTAAATATCTGAACAAATTAATAAAATCGCACAAAGTAGAAATTTTTGTAAGTGATATTTACTGATACTAAATGGAACAGCGGATTTTAACAGACAATGGTATGGGACTACTTTCAAACTACACCGACAAGAAAACATGAGGTGAGTAATAAAAGTGCAGAACTTTATTCGCAATAACAAAATCGTTGGATGAAAATACAAACAGAAACGGAAGAACAGAATAAACGATAATAACTAAAATGTTTACACTTAGTAATCCTATAATAATAGCCAGCATCATAAACTGCTAAAAACTTTGGATTTTATAGATTGTCATTGACGGAATTTCCTAGGAGTTTTAAGGATTTCCAAACATTTACTTATGTTTTTTGCTATATCTGAAGATTAAAAGATTAATTTATGGAATATTGGGTTAACTATTATACACAACCATTCTATCTGCCAATAGTTAACAGTGAAAAACTTTTAAGAAGGTGAAGAGAGTTAATTTATAGACAAACATGTAGCTAACATTTTTTAAACATTCATTACGAGTCTGTGTTGCAAAATGTTACCGTTACGAGACAACTATATTGCAAAAATCAAAGAAAATTATCTAGTTAGATATACTCATTAACACCAACAGAAAATTGTTTATAATTGGCAGCTTGCATTATAAAAAATACTCTGACACGGCCTTACTTTGAAGTTGGATTCTAAATTTGCTAAAACGATTTTCGCTTGAATTTCAGAGAGATTGCGAATAACAAGTCTGCAAAAATAATAAAAACATGGATTATATAGACATACGGATGAAAATAAATGGTTTATGAGTTATTTTAATTTAAATTGATCATAGGATCAACTTTATACAGAAGGAAATATTCTGAAAAACTGTTACCAGTCAGTTTTAGTCAATGTTACGAATGTCCTAATGTGTAACTTATCAATCATCATGGCATCTCCTGGATGATGAATTCCTTGGACCGCTTAATGATCAAAATTATATGGATATCTGAATGGCCAATTTCAAGGGATTGCTATGCCACTGAAGTACATCTTATCATCTGTGAAAATACGAATATTTAGTAGTGGCTATAACCAAAATGTTGAGAAAAATCAGTGGATTTCAGTAGCATTTATTGAATTGATAAATAATTGGAAACGGGACACGACGAGGAGCGAAAGCTACTTAAACGTAGACTGACAAAAGTCTACACAATGATCGTGAGAAGTGGTGGCCAGCAAAAGCAAAACCGATGGAAAAGGCTTCGGCGATAAACAACAATAGACAACTTTTCAAGCTCATAAGAAAACAGGTATTAAATGTTTAGGAGTTAGTGGGACGCTTTCTGAAAAAGATTACAATGACAAAACGGTTCGAATGGTTGGTTGAATTTAGCGAAAACGAAGTTTGTTATACGACAGATACGTTGAATATTTTGCTCGGATGTAGCGTCATTAAGAACTAAACATAAGCTTATAATGTCCGTTACTTTTCATTAAACGTCTAACAACACCAAATTCTCAAGATATGTCTAAAAAACTTGATAAATAGTATCTTTTAATTTGAACCTGGTAACGATTATTCAAAATACTTTCAAGAAAGTCAAGGATATTCAAATGACATGAAAACAAATCAAATATCCGGTATATCTTATTCTTAAACATTCGAATCACGAAAAATAAGCTTACAGTTTATGCTTATCTAAATATTCTTTTTTCTCAATCAGTGGTTTACATTCTTTAAGATCGTGAAAAAATTGAAGGTCCAAATCAATACTGACAACCGGTTCACCTTTTGGATCTTTAATTTCAATAAAATCGAAGTTAAAAAGAATAAGAAATTACACACAAGACAAATTTTCTTTAATCATCCAAAAACAACATAAACGTCATCATAGTAATGAGATCAACAGAACTATAAATGCAAATTATTTCTGCTTAAGATAGTCTAAGATTAAAAACTATATATACCAAACTTTCGAAATAACACTCATGAATGACTTAGATAATGAAAATTTGCTGTTCTAAGCAAGTCCTAACGGTGTTTGGAACAATTATGGTAAACGAGGACCGTCTGATAACAAGAAAGTGGAGCAGTGGCCCAATGATTTAGGCATTTAACTTTCAAGCAGCAGGTCGTGACACCTTGTCTCGTCTATTGTGGTTTGGGCAACCGGGTAGCATAACTAGCCCTCATATTTAGAATCTAGCTCATAGCCACGTATACGAATCTGTACCTGATTGATTAGTTAATTAGTGCTGTACCTTACATCCTATCCACAATAAATCATGAACTCTTTGTTTATTACACACTGAAAAAATGAACTGAATTACAACTTATCAAGAAAATAAAACAAATTTATACTTACCTTTACCACTAGTTGACCAATGAGTCATTAGCTGACCTGCACAATATGCCAAGTTCTCAAAAGTAAGATATGAAAGACACTTCTTAGACGTTTCAAATCTAAGGAAATAAATGTACAGAGAGACGATTATCCATTAGACAAAGTCAGTCTAGACAGTGAAATACGTCCTACACAAGCATGTCGAATCAAAAGAAAGAGTGAAGACCAAGACAAAATGCTTAGATTAAGCTGGAAAAACATATGGATAAGCAAAGTGCTAAAGGTTTAGTTAAGAGTAAAGAATGACTTTTTCCGAGCCATTATAATCGCTTTAAGCAATATTATTCAAGGTGATCAAACATAAATTTTTAGAACCTTCAAGATATAAATCATATAGTATAAATTCCTAGACACAATTCTGACTAACTCAAATGCCTTTGTGCTGTCTCCTTGCTCAGTAACATACTAGAAAAGAAATACGTGAAAAAGAAGACAGCATCAGACTATAATCTCCAGCAAATGTGTAAAAAAGAATGAAACAATACAAATTAACGACTCTTCCTTAAAAACATTACAGGTTTTTTTCTTCTGCAGTGCTTATCGGAACTCAGACTAACATATATGATGCTTCACATATTTGAGCAGTAACAGATACACAAGTTTGGCACACACAACCTACTAATAACCCTTAATAGAACAAGGAATGCATATATTACCCGTTATACAGCTTTGCGACAGTTTGGTGCTGTCATAATATATTGTACTTGCAATTGAAACACTGTTGCATTAGATGTTATATCAAAACCAATTAGGTTATCAAACGTTTTTGTGTAAATATACCTGTTACTTGTAATAAATATAACAGCGGCATAACACTCAGCAAGCCATTCTGGTAGAAGAAAACAATTCTTTATATTATCTGTTAGTGGACCAGGCAAATCTTCAGTCCGGCGGGCAACACACGACAGGTTATCGAACTGCCTTTTACAACTCCTTAGTTGAAGTTCGCATCTTTCTGCAATATCAGATAATTCCCGTCTGGATTTATTTGATAATCTTTTGCCAACAAATTCACGTAAAAAACTCTCATCAAGGGAATAGTATCTGTATATCAAGACAAATTGAAGTAAATGAGGGATATGAAGTAGGTGATTAATAAAAAGTTTTAGAATAATACATTTGATGAATGGTAACTAAATTACCACAATACTTCATATGGTGTGAAACAGTAACAAAAGACTGAACTAAATGGGCATGATAGTTGTCAAGATGGATGATATTACGAAGGTCCTTAGCCAAAACTAACTGCTAATTACAAATAAAAACACAAGGTGATTTAAAACAATTATATAATGATGGATATTCAGTCAAGCTTGAAAATGAAGGTCACAAAACAGTTAGTCAGTTTGTAAGATTGACCACAGAATCGACGTTTTGACAAGGGCTAAACAATCTTATAGGAATATATTCAGCTTATACAAGGAAAAGATTATGTGGAATTAAATTAAAAATGACTCATATCAACTATTTCTATCCTTATGAAAAGCACCTGAGTCGTACTTTAAATTGTAGCTTTGAACTTCAAGTCACTAAATCACAAGTCCAAAACTTGCTGTACTTCAGTTCAAGTAAAAAAAACACAACTAATATAAGCTTTTATACAACAAATGTAACTCAAAATAGTGCAGAGACCTGTACTTGATTAGTGAGTTAAATTATTGTAGTCATTCTTACAGTTGGTTTTGGTACGAAGATACTAAGTAAAACTATAACATTGAAATGTTAAAATATAGGTTTATTTGACTCGATTCATAACATGTAGCATCTAGTGAACTGAACTCAGATTTCAAACTATGATTACCTCGCACACTTGAATGAAATTATTGGTCTGGGGGTCGGACAAATAGGGCATTTTTATCATAGGTAATAAATTTTGCTAAGTCCTCAACCAGCCGAGACATTTATGCGAATTTAAAGTTTGACAAGAGGCAAAACAGTTGAGAGCGAATTTGAAGGTATTGAGCGCAACATCCACTTGGTGAGACAAATTCGACGTTAATATGAAATATCACTGTTTTAAATGTATAAAATACTATAAAAGAAATTCGCCTTTCCATCTTACTAAGCAGTGTAATCCCCAGATATTAGTTTCGTCTCAAAAAAGATATTTGTTCATACCGAAATTACGAGACGTACTGCATAGATTTTGTGGAAAACATTTGTGCACGAGATCCCATTTGTTTTTGAGTACGGAGAATAGGTAGGTATACCTGACTTATGTAGGAGTATTTACCTAATATTTTTGCGGTAAGCCGCCGAATTATTGAAAGGCAAAATACAACGGCTAAATGCATTGCGAAAGGCAAAGGATGATTAGTATTGACTTTGCAGTTAATTCACCCCTACTTGCATCATTACTGTAAGTGCCGATAAATCAGCATATTGGTCGCATTTAATAAAATCCGATACAGTGAGCTGACGACCTACGAGATCTCAGTATGAACATTCAATGTTTACTTGGCGCATTGTCTGGTCACTAGGTTTATTTGTGGATACATTTATTACAAATCACCTTTGATAAAGCCAGCACGCAAAAAAATGTTAAATTTTTACAGTGAATAAATCAGCTAATATGTGATCTTCTGTATGGCAACTACTTTTATAAATATGAAACTTTTTTTCTTCAATGCAACAAGATAAAGCCAAAACAGATGAATGAGATAAACACGTACAAGTGAATCAACTGCTTGCGAGTTTCTGGTGTAAGCTGGTGGTATGCACAATCTTGCATGAAAGAATTTGGATGTCGTAAACCTGATTCCAAAAGTGTGAACTGAGCAAAGTGGTCTCTGACATGTGCGGCCAACATATCGTTTGTCATACCATACTCCTCTACTGAAGGCGATTGAGCCATGATTGTGCAAGCCTGAGAGACTAGGAAATTGGCGGAACAGTAAACAGGTTTATGTATAGTTGGAGCGACAAATAAATTGGTCATTTCATATTGAAACTATACTGGGTAATTAAAATAGCATGTAGTAGATAAAACAACTATCTAAAGAAATGATCATAGTTAGCCAAAATCATTACCACCGATACCAGATAGCAATAACTTCATGAAATAATAGCTGTAATTACTTAAACATCCCAGTAATACCATCAGTGTAAATGTCCAGGTTGAATGTTTTACTAGTCAGAAAAAAACTGATTGGTGTCAACAAGAGAATTCAACAGTGAAAAGCCAATTCAACAATACACCTTAAGTTATTTGAAGGGTGACAAACCATCCAGCTCAGAGAACGAAACCCCATCAAAATCATTCATCTGGGCTACAAATCTTCTCCACCATCTCAAAAACAGTTAAAACTCAATTCATTCGAAGTCAGGTTTCACAATATTAAGTGGGATGGAGCTAACAAGTTTCATTACCTAGAAATACATGGTCAAAATCACTGTCATGATACCCAAAAAAACATACTATAGGTTTCGCTTTATAATACCACCATATTTTATCTTAAGAGTATAAACATCATATTTCTAAAAGCAAACTAGAAAGCCTGCAACTAGGAAATTGGTGTTTTACTGTTTCAAATATAATAAAAGAATTTAAGACGGAACGATCCCAAGCAAACAAAAAAGGAAAACAAAGAATTTGGGGGTAATAAAGGTGACATTCCCAAATTTTTATGAATTCAAGGAATTGCGTGCAATATCGCCTTTGACGACTGTAATTGGGGAGATGGTCGAATATTTTGCTTAACTGTTTCTCTTGAGGCGGTGTCAAGAAATTCACAACCAACACCTTATTGGTTCTGTCTGCCCCCGAATGCCCTGGTACGGCCGAGAGTGGGGAGGACCCGCCCTCTCTCGAAATGCTCTCACATGGCCACGTGCATATAGCCTCTGTCAAGGAAGTCCTACTCACTGCCTTCTCGTGGCACCGGTGTTGTTTACGAAAGTGAGAGGATGAAAAGCTAATGTCCGGCGCTTTAAACGGGTTGGTGGACACTGCGAGTCCACCTAGGGGAATTGGAAAACCCTGATTCCAAACCAATGGTGCACTTGGGCTCCAGTATCCTGAGGGAACAAGTGGCGTATGTACCAATCGTCCGTTACCGGCTACTATGAGACTGCATCTCCCCACGATACTCCACTACCTTGCGGATCAGACCTTCAGATCGAACGCTCCGGGTGTGGCCCCTTAAGAAAACCACCTGCTTCGGTCTGGGCACCCGGGCAGTATCATAGTCATCACACAATTAAATGAAATGACCGTTTTTTGTGTGGCGCATATATATCTGGTGCCCCTTTGTACCAATATTTATGTGTTCGAATAAATAAATAAATCTGTCTGATAACTAATGTATCGAGTAATTGGGAGGTGAGACTATAATTTATATACCTTTGAGAAACGTCAAAGCGACTTTTAGAAACTTCACCAGCCTACTAGGGTTTAAGGAGGATTATGGGTTAGTATGGGAAAGCATAATCGAAATTTAGTTAGAAGCCTATGTTGGGGATTATATCAAGGAATTACATTAAAAAGTAATATCAATTATAATGCCAAAATGCTATATAGGCATATGGACGAATGAATTTTGAGCCAAACTCTAAAACTCGCTATCTTAAACCTGATAAATTGAAGTTTCTCTGATTTACCCGAGAGTTTGCCAAACTTAGATGCATTCTGGATATATATATATATATATATGACAAGAAATTCTAGGTAGAGGATTATAAAGAACCTGATGGTATACTTACTAGTTCGTCCATGTACCCATAAGTAAAACATTTCCATATCAACAAAACTCGGGCTGGTAACTGTGACGTCGACAAGACTATAAGAAAGCATCGCAAGCTCCTAACTTGAAAAAACTATCTGTTCGTTATTCAAAACTCTTTCGAATATTGCTAACCTTGCCGCGCCTTTCGAAGGGGAAGTTTAATCCTAACGTGATTTGCATTACTCAAACTTTAGCTGTGTTCTTACGTAACAAAAGTACCATTTCTGATCTAAAGAATCTATTCTGAGCTATACGTTCGGTAGATTACTTTTTTTGAGTTTCACCCAACTTAATAGTTAACTGTGGTTTTGCCTCAGCTTACTATTCGGTTTTTTTCAGTTTTTCACGTAAAGGCTAGTTTCAGCTTACCGTGACCCTTTTTTATACAATTCAGTGTACTATGTTTCTTTTAACGGCCCTAAGCTTTCTGCTTGTATTTATAAGACAGTTTACGTCAATATATTTATGAAAAACTCATGCAAACGGACTGGATGCCGTTTCTCTGTTACATCTGGCATGCAGTGTGACAACTGCAAAGGTTGGTCCCACGGAGTTTGTACAGACCTCACAGCAAATGCCTATAACAGAATCAGTAAATCGGATCTTAGATGCGTATGTTTTGTATGCAACACGGATTCTGTAGTTTTGCTGAGTAACATCATTGTCTGCGGAACGAGTTGTCTGGAAGCTTGTTAAATGACAGTCACACAGCGGGTAGACAAACAAGGACGTGCATTGTGAACAAGAAGAGGGATATCGACAGGTCTACTATCGATGGAGCAGGTAATAGCACTAGTGAAGACATGCAGAACCTCAGCGCCGTCATAACGTCGATGGTCATAAACTCCCTCAGCAAACTTCGGTCTCCCAGAGCAGAGTTTTTGAATGCAACAGTGGTTCCCAAAAACTCTGTAGGTGATTGGACCTACGTTAACAGAGTTTAAAAAAACCAGGCGTCACCGTCTAAGCTGAACATCCCAAGTATTGTACGGAAATCAACTGGTAACTTGGCCGCACAGTCTACTCCCAAGAACGTCCGTCCGGTCATCAGAAAGCCTAGGAATCGGAAACGCTCTTCAACCTTCCAATAAGTGGGAGCCGAACCTGGATGCACTGGGAAACCTGGGAAATCAATAAAGGTTTGTGATGACTCTCTGATAATCATGAACCTTAAAGACAACGTTGACCTTACCCTCAGTTTGCAGGACAAAAATGACAGGATGATCTGAGGATAAATAAATAGGAAGCTTGAACTTCCCAGAATAGAGCCTTTGACGGTCACACGGCTCAATTGAAGAAAGGACTCCAACCATCATAACCACTCGAGGCTACTTCGTGTAACACTCAGGAATGCTTCCGACGCAGAGGACGTTCTGCTAGCTAGTCACTTACTAAAATCCGATGAGAACGTAAGAATGCTGCCCGACATACCATATTCTGATCAAAATCTCATCCTGAACATCCCTAAAGAATCTCGCGAGGCGTCTTTCCGTGGAAGAAATATCATTGCGCAAGGGGTGCAGGAAAATACGGACCCTGCCCAAGCAAACTCTGACATTAGTGGATGGGAATTCATCAAGCAATCCTTGAAGCCCCAAAACATACTGACCCAACATGTGACGAGACTAGCCAAGAAGGACGGATATTATAGACACCGGCTAATGAAGATAACTTTCCCATCCTCCCATATGGTGGCTGCAATTCGGGAAGCATTTCGTGCCAATAGACGTCGGTTGCCAACTGGAATCCATATGTATCCGGATGGGCCATACGACACCAGTATCAAGCACAAAGGCAAGTTGGAGCTGACAATTCCACTTTTGGACTGTCTTGATCGTAAAATAATCCTGTAAAGGACAGGGACTACCAACTCGGAAAACCATGTACAGGTAGGCTACCTGTCTATTCACATAAGGCTCATACAGACAAGCAGGAAGAAGCTCACGCGTTTCGAATCGAAAGCACGAACTACGTTTACATGAATAAGTCAGCTTTAGAGGACTATCTACATCAGGTGGATTGGGATGTTCACCCTGAACTTGAAGTGGATGCTCATAGGGATTTCTTACTGCACACGCTCTTATGTGCTAATAAGCATTCAGTTCCTCAAACGGTCGCAAAAAGCTACGAACAACCTACAATCATCAAAAACCGCACTCTTCGTTTGCTAAGCCGCAAAAGGCAGTTGGCCGAATACAAACGAATTGACAACAACGGCACGCACAGGCAATATAAACATATAAGGAACATATGCACAAAGGCAATAAAAGAAGACAGGCTTTAGTACCAGACCAAGCTTATCGATAAATTTGTCTCCAACCCGAAAAGCTTACTCCGTTATGCAGCGTCTCTTCGACAAGCTAAAACTGGAGTTTCCCAACTGCTAGATCCTATTGGTCCGACCAATAACGACGGGTATGCCGCTAACCTTTCGGTTGAACAATACTCTTGGACATTCCAACCGGCCAACATCAACTATACTGATGAAAGCTTCATCTGCACTGGACTTTCCGAAATGGACCTGAGCGCTGACCTGGTGCTCCGTAAACTGCAACACATAAGAAAAACACTTCTCCCGGTCCGGATATGGTTCATTCTGCTATACTGAGGGAAGCGGCTTCACACTCGCTAAGCCGAAGCAAATTTGGAAGCTGGCTCACATCACACCAATTTTCAAAGGAGGTCAACGCAGTGAACCCTCAAGCTACCAACCAGTGGCCCTTCTCTCCATACCTCCTAAAATTATGGAGTCTCTAATATACGACGGTATACACGAATACTTATTATCCCTAGAGTTCTTCTCCCCCCAACAGTATGCTTTCAGTAAGGGTCATTCTTGTATGACCAACCTGCTGACTGGGCAGATAGATGGATAACCATCCTTGATAGCAAGGGGAGGGTTGACGTCATTTACCTGGATTTCTCAAGAGCTTTTGATAGGGTCATACATATATGTCTTATCAATAAGCTTAGACGATTGGGTATCAAACCCCCTCTGATTGACTGGCTCGCTTCATATCTAGAAAACCGACATTTTAAGGTCAGGGTTAACTTCACTCTCTCTCTCAGGCTATGGAATGTCCTAGTGGGCTCCCCCAGGGCTTAATACTAGGACCTCTTCTCTTCTTGGTTTACATTAACGATCTTTCACAACAAGTTTCATCTGACTTATCGCTTTTTGCTGATGATGTGAAACTTGGGAGAGAGATACGTAACCAAAAGGATATACTTGCACTTCAGAAGGATCTGACTCGACTTCAAAGTTGGGCAGACGACAACGGACTTACCATCAACAATTTCAAATGTAAAGTAGTCCACCTGAGAAATGTTGCAGACTACAACTACTACTTAGGTAACTCCTCTCTAGAGGTATCCGAGGTTGAAAAAGATCTAGGGGTGTTGGTATTCTACGACTTGAAGTCTTACGCTAATCGCGACAGAACGCCTTCCGAGCAAACCTTGCAGTGGTGACGTTGAAGCGCAATTTCGGTGAGTTCTACTGGGGGACTCTTCATATGGTCTTCAACAGTCTTACTCGTTCTCAATTAGAGTACTGAGACATAGTATTTCCTCTCTCACCCAAAAAGGATAAAGATACTCTAGAACGTATCCATCGGCGAGACACGGAATCAGCTCGGGGACTCGAATTCAAGCCTTGTGAAGATCCCCTCCAATCACTAAAACTTTACCCGTTAGAGTACAGGCGTCTTAGAGGTGACCTTCTAATGGCTTACAATATTCTTAACACTTCTGGTCATTCCCTTAAGCATCTACTTAAGCTTAGTCACAACACTAACCTAAGGGGTAACACCCAGAAACTGGAGACCCGACACTGCAGGACGAACTGTATACACTACCCCTACTCCTCAAGAGTGGTCAAATGCTGGAATTCGCTGCTGACTGAGCTAGTCCAAGAGACTTTCTAGGAGTCCTTTGAGAGAAAACTTGACCTATTCTAAAGGACTAACGATAACATCATTGTAATTTGCTAATTTCTTTTTTTCCTATTACGGTTATTATACCTAGGTTCCTGCCTGGAGATATTGCTGATAAACTGCTACCAGACGCGGAAGCCCGTTAAGGGAAAGCTTCTTCTACTCCGTCCACAATCATTTGAGCGATTTAAATCAGTAGTATCCAAAAAATACAACTTTCTGCTAATTTCTAGACACTTCTGTAACGGAAACATAGGGTATTTGTAAGATCGTAGTAACTGACATTAGTTTCTTTCGTGTCAATATACCACAATGATAGATTTGAAGAATGGTGCGTCCGTTAGCATGTTAGCAACTGTTGAACAGTGGTATCTTCCCCTTTATCCCCACTCAGTGTAATCCCGAATGACCAAAGTTTTGCTTTAGACTGATTACGGATGCGGGAATGACTGCCTCTTAGGTTAATATTAGGCTGAAGATGCACCGGATTGCCCAGGTTTACGCATGTTTGCATAAATTCAGAGTCTTCAAAATCATATTCGATTAAGCGAGCTAATAGTTTCAGCCTACAAGAGTCTAACAGAATAACATAAACGCCGAATTTTTAAAGTCTCTTGTTGGGGTTGTGTCATTTGATGGACTAGCTCAATTTACCTAATGGTTAGTCCACCTTGCCTTCTTAGTACATATAAGAACGGGTGACCGTTTATGTTTTGTCTAGAATAACAGTACGAGGAACAATGAAGCCGGGTTTTTTGACCAATTTTATGACTAACTAACTGTTCAACATCGGAGGTCGTTGACTGTGAAGAAAAAATATGAGGGATAGTTTACGAAGAAGCAGGAAGCTGAGTTTATAATTGTTGGGCTGATCAAGTGTCACTTCACTGACTGGCATGAGTTCGCACTGCTTTGTGGCTATACTTACGATTGGTTGATATTTTGACTACAATAGTTAAATACTTCTAATTCTGGTAAGGAAATATGATTTTAGTTGATGAGTTCTGTAAACCTTATTCTTCCTACGGAATGCCTTGTTTTGAGTCTATTGTCAGATACCACCAAAGTATCATCGTGATTGTTGGCTATCGGATGAGGAACCGAAAAATGTAGGACTCGGGTCTTTCGGTTCTACAGAAGGAAAATGGATATGAGTATGGTTTCCTTCTTAATACGTTGCTTTGATTCGTTCGACGGTGATGATATCTTCTGTTTCGTTCTTATCGATTATATAATACCTAGGTTCACGCCGAAGAACTTTGTAGGGTCCATTGTATGTTTGTCCCAGGGGTCGTCGAATGAGTCGCGACGTACATAGACGTGTGTACCATATCGTAAGTCGGGTTGAACGAAAACATGATTTGATTGCAGTCCAGTGGAAACAAGATTAACTGAACATATTGCGTTTGTAAGTCTGTTCGTGTAGGAGTTCAGATCCATAGTCATTGGGGAAGACGAATTCTTCTGGAAGTCGGAGTGTCGTTCCATAAACGAGCTGAGCTGCAATTTATCCAAAATCAGCTTTCACTGCATTTTGGATACCTAGTAAGACGATTGGGAGAGCTTCGGTCCACTGTGAAAAGTTTATAGCTGAGAGTGAAACTTTAAGCTGTCAGTGAAAGCGTTTGCTTGTGGGTGGTGGACAGTTGTTCGGAATCGTGTTATTTCTTATAGTGTGGCCAGACAATAGAAAAGTTCAGATTCGAACTGGCGTCCATGGTCTGTAGTGATAGTTGAAGAGCAGCCGAAGTTTACTACCCATCGTTCGACGGAGGCACGGGCCACTGTTTCACCAATAATGTCCTTGATGGGTAATGCTTCTGGCCATCGAGGGAAATGGTCTACGCAATTTAAGAGATAAGAGTATCCACTTGAATCTGGTAAGGGTCCTACCAACTCCAGATGAACATGGTCGAAACGAGCACCAGGGATTTTGAATGAGCCTAAGGGACATTTGTTGTGTCTAATCACCTTAGATTTCTGGCAACTCACACAGGAGCGTGCATACTCCCTCACGTCTTTATTCATATCAGGTTAGCGAAATCGTTCTGCCATGAGGTTGTTGGTTGCACAAACACCTGGATGAGAAAGATTATGAAACGTATTGGAGACGTTGCGTCGATAGTGTTTCGGCACGATTAAACGATCCCGACCTGTCCCCATCTGTTTAATGCGCAGTTTTAGGGCCGTTGAAGATAACTCGCGTTGATGACCAGCGTCTTCTATTTGAAGCAGAACGAGTGTTAGAAGGTCGATTCTTTGGAAACTCTTCAAGGAAGTTCTACAAGCCAAGGCGTCCGTGATTACATTGTTTGCCCCAGCAATGTGTTGTTTATCTGAAGTAAACTGCGAAATATAGTTCAGTTGTCGAGACTTTCGAGGAGCGTACGTATCTTGAGGCGAACTTAAAGAGAAAGTAAGGGGCTTGTGATCAGCGAAAAGAGTGAATTCTCAGCCTTCATAGACTGTTGAAAATGATGTAAAACACAATGCATAGCTAGGAGTTCCCTACCAAAAGTCTTGTACCTCGATTCAATGTCTAACAAACGTCTCAAGAAGAATGTCAAAGGTTTCCAGGAGTGTTTAACCCATTGTTGCTGAGTGGGATGCGACTATTGCGATACTAATAGGCACTTGAGTGTCCTGATGTGTTAGCACCGTTGCCTTTGCGATAAGTTCCTTAGCTGTGAAGAATGCTTTTCTCGCGGTATCATCCAAATTGATGGATTTCGCATTTCCACAAAGTTGGTCTGTTAGCAGTTACATAAGAGACACGCAGTTTGGTATGGACTGTCTATAGAAACTTACGAGGCTATTAACAGTGCGTAATTGCTTAATGATGGTCGGTTCTAGTAATCTCGGATGGCCACCACTTTGCTTCTTAGAGGTCGGATGCCTTTAGTATCAATAGCGTCTCCAAGGAAATCTAAGGAGTGAGTTCCGATTTGACATTTCTGAATGTTTACATTAATTCAATTCTTTAAAAGTTGTTCGAACACAATGTTCAGATGCTGGAAATGGAATTCTCTGTCCGGACTTGCTATCAAACAGTCATCAACATACACATGTACGAAGTTGATCTACTGCGATTGCGTGACCGAGCACCTTCAGCTAGGTGAAACGATTAAAGCTAATGTTGTCAGCATCAAATGTCGAAGACTTACAGATCTATTGATTTTGGGGATTTATTAACCGCTACACGTTTTTTCTCAATGACGAGGAATCGGTTTTATCAATAAATAGTTTCAGTTCAGTTTCAGTTTCAGTTTGGAAAGAACAGGAGGCTTGATGGCCTGTGTTAGTTCTGGCACTGAAGGTCTATCAGTTGATCCGACTTTCTTTTGAAAGAGTCGACGGATGGAGCCTCAACAACGTGCTGAGGTCATGAATTCCACTCGTCGATGACTCCATGGGAAAGTCGATAGTCAGCTAACAAGTAATTCGTTCTGGGCTTGTGAACGTTTTTGGAGCGTCCTCGTAAATTTTCGAAACTGCAAACTAAGCGAAGCGATGAATAAAGAAAAAAGAAAAAGAATAAATTTCTTACATGTAAAAACGAAATCGATATTTCTTAGATTTATTGTCCTTGCTGCAGGAACGTAGAATAGAAACGGTAAGCCTGTACACCAAGCATTGGTTTCAACATCCAACAAAATTGACCGCGTTCCTTGATTAGCTTCGTTCGACCTTCAGATGCAAAAGTTACCTGAGTCCGTTTTAGATATCTTTAGAATTAAGTTTGTTTTCTTGTCCATGTGCTTTCTTATTATGACTCTTTGTCTTTGACTGACTTATTTTCATGTACGGATGATGTTTATATATGAGAGATGATCCTGGAATTCGTTAGGTTCACGAAAATCAATGCCTAGACTTTAATTTATGGACGAATCAATCAAAATTAGGATAACAGGTCTTGGATTTTGGTGCAAAATTCATTCATTCATTAGGCTTAGGAGCGATATGACATTTTATTTGATGTCAGTTCGCGATGAAAACTCAATCTAATTCCTAACCTTAATCATCAGTTGTAAATCATGATACTCATTCTTAACACTGGTTCATAACCCTCATTCAGTCCAAGTTAGTAGGTGGACATTCCGAAGGTTACTTTATTCTTGTTCAAAGGTCGTCCATAAACCTTAATGTTGCCAAACTAATTCGATATATATATATATATATATATATACATTAGTTACTTATACATATATTATGTTCGATCAAATACATAATCTTGATAATTGTGAGGTTATGTGGTATACTCATAACAGATTCTGGTTTCCTTGTTTATTGTTTATGTTTACAACTATATAAGCTTCCATCATTGGAAGAAGACAGCACTTTTTTAGTAAAGCTTATGACAAAGTGCATAACAAAAACCTGAATGTACTAAGACCTGGTTTCTTTTCGAGATTTCCTAGAAATTCTCATTTCGGTTTGTGCTACATACACGTTATGTATATTTCCTTAGTTAATGGATTGCGTAATAACATAGAATTACTAAGCTATAGGGGCGAGACTAAAGAACATGGACGACCTCTGAACGACTCTTAAATGACCTTGAGAAATATTAGCCAATCAGAAGACAGTTAGCATACAGTAAAAATATATTATACAAAACTCAAAAATTAAAGGGGATACTGTTCTTTTACATGAATCAAAAACTTATCAAGGTCAGATATAGGTTCAGAAGTTTTAAAATTGTAGTGCATCCGGCACAGGAACTCATCCTTGTGGCTCCATAGTAGTCAACCTCTGGAACCATGACAAAGTCCCGAAAATTCTTTTAGCCTCGACCACATAGTTTCAGTGTTGTCGGTATGTTGGTATGGTTTAGGATTAGGGTTAAAGTTTAGGGTTGCGGTTTAGGGTTAAAGATGAGACTATAAATTATGGACGACATTTGAGCGACGCTAGAGTGAATCTGAGAGTGTCAACGTAATAACTAAGACTAAATGAGGGTTATAAACCTGTGTGAAGAATTCAAATTATGATTTACAGTTCATGGTTAAGGTTAGGAATTATACTTAGGGTTTTCATCATGAACTGACATCAGCTATAATGCCACAACTCTATCCAAATGTATAATTGAATTCTGCGCCAAAATCTCATGATAACTTATCTTGTAGACGCTTAATTATCATGTTTTCTTTAAAATCTGTTGTAAACCGACCGTACGTAAGCGTCAGGTACCGAACTTAGCGCCGTGACCTTGAAAACCCGCGAAAGCTTCTGATTGGCTCGTCCATGTTCTTTAGTCTCGCCGCTATAGGCAACTTGTTTATGGGTTTGGAATATTACCAGGTTGAAAATTTTAAGGTTTATATTCGTATGGGTTCTTGAGTTCATAACACGTAATTACTTCGTTCCTCGAACTATTATTCATTATGATCTATATGTGTTTTAAGAACCTTATAACATCTAGCCAGGTGTTGACTAACTTCTCATTTATATTTGGGCTTGTGCTCGTGTTCCACACACGTCTGGTCTTTTTATGACCCTTTTTTGGGCTCTAGGAACTGTCCAGAGGGGTAACAAAAAAGTCCCAATGGTCACCCTAACAAAAGTTCCATACGGGTAACCTGGCAGTATGTAATTATTTTCTTAAAGTACTGAGAAAGTTAAGAGGGAATTCTATCATAATTCATGCCGTTTTGACCAGGATAATCTTAATCCCGGTAATTCATCTAGTTTTAGTTTAAAAACTGCCTAAAAGGGCATTATGTGGGACTAATATGAATAGGTTAGCATAAAAATGCTCTCTAACCCCTGTAGCGAAAGTACAGACAGGGAGATTCAGTTTTAGAGAACGCTTTATTAAAGTAATTGATTAATTGTTCTTAGTACAAGAAGGTATATATTCTGAAAGACTTCCTATAGCCAAGTTTATTATCTAATTCCTCGCTTTTTTTCAGGTGATTGTAAGATCGAAACAAGAACTTCCAATTTTCGGTACTTAATGTCCACTTCTTGTCCTTTGGTCGCAGATTTCAAGTGTACTTTGTCCTTTATTCATACTTAAAAAGGATTCAAGACCGTAGAATATGGTTAAAATATGAGGTACATGTAGTTACAAATTTTATAACATATATATACTTTTTCATTCGACTTTGACCTCCATGCATTAATTACTTTATAACTTTTAGCACCTATGTACTGTATTCATTCTTTCGGCGATATTTTGCGTAGAAAAGGATTAATATAATATAAAGTGGATACCAATCATATATTTATTTGAGTTCTGCTTATTTCTAAGGCTAGTAATTGTGTCTTGTTACACCAAGTTGTTCTAATAGAGCAACGTTCAAAATTTTGACCGAGCTATAGATGACGTTGCAAAATGTCCAGCAACCATGTTTTGCGTTGTGTGTATCAAGCGTTTGCTCATAATACTAACCGCATCGTTTTAGTTGAAAGCTTACTTCAACTGGAGAATTCTCGCCGAGTATTATTGTGAAGTTAGCAGGAATAAGGTTTTATGTTCGTGATTGAATTGGTACGAAGAGGGAAAACAGCCACCAGCAATAATAGCAGGCATTAGAGCTCATTTGAGGTTTTATGACTCTGTAACAGACATATTAACTAAGGTCCATGCGGTTTCGGTATTATGGAATGAGATCATATAATTGACGTTGAGCACCCATAAGATATTGTTTAGCTACATTAAAATGTATGGTATTTTGAATATCAGAAAGCTTGACCATATCAGGAAGCAGTAAAATGAAAACATAAGAAAGCTAGTCTTCAATAATTAAGCTTTTTACTTAACGCCGTGAAAAATTATTTTATCCAGTTAGATTTCTTATAATAGTTATGACTGCTGATTAAAATTGTTTAAGATTACATTTATGTCATATCTGTTTATCAGTCATACCCGATATGCATTTTGTATAGTAACTTGACCTTAAATTAACTGTCCTTTTATATATTTCATTCTAAAAAAGTTTGAGGTCTAGAGTTACTGGTTTCTACTCTAAGTACCTTGTTACTCGTATTAATCGTAAATAAGTTCCAAACTTTATAAAGTATCTTGCCTGTTTGATTCTGAAAATAAGTTTGGGAACCTAAAGTTCATTTCACTCTAGCGTGTTCCGTGTTTTTTATGGCTTCACCACTTCACTTTCGTATGATATCTTTATGGGACTTGTAACTTTGATATTTCAAGTCAAAAATAACCTTTAGTAGTCTAGATAGTTTAAATACTCCCATTTGTTTGGTCAGTCTATACCTTAAAGACGCCCGAGACACGTACAGTAAAATTAAAATAAATATTAAACACATTCTTTAATCACTTAAGGAATGATTTATTTGAAGATCTCTAAATGAGATTGCTGTTAGCCATATGAAGTGACATTATTTTTAATATGATTTTTAGTTTGAATTACCTATTTGAACTGCTTATATTTCACAGTAATTGCTTGAAAACGGCTTTTTACCTTTGTAACAACGTGTTCACAACTATGGGCTTCTATGTTATGGTTCATAGTATTCTGATTTCCCTCAGTTATTATTTGCCACATCATCGTATATGTATAAACATATGTAATCTCGTTGCTTATCTAATGTATTCATAATTTTTATTTCATATTTTGTCAGAGTCAATTCAAAGGAACTTGGGTGTGTATCGCCGTCTTGGAATTCGTCTTTTGAAGGTATCCTCTATTGGAAACAAAAAGTAGATTCGCGATCAAAACGTGGCTGTGGTTTGTTTTGATTGGCTATAAATTATTTTCCAGTTTTTTCTGAACACTGGTGCCGATTGAAAGGAAACATTCTGCTTCTTTGCCGTTCTCCCGATAGAACGAGCAACGAAATCTCAGGTGTGGTACTGTTAGAACGTTTCACTGTGTCGCGTACTAGAGATGAAGAAATATCCTACTCATTTCGTTTAGGTAATTTTATTGTTCAGAGTTAAATGGCTCGCGCAGATTTCGATTCCGGTGATAAACCTCTTGTATTTGTCGCTCGTTCTGAAGATGAGGCAGAGAAGTGGTGTCATCACCTTAACAAGGCACAACTGGCACCTAGGTTACGGCGTTTTACTTTGCTTCGTGATGAAATACGGAGAATCACAGGATCTGATCCATTGGAAGCTGGATTTTCTGGTAGTTCAGTTACCCCACCAACTACCGTTGAGGAAGGTAATTGTAAATAGTTTTATGAGGCGATCTTGTGGTGTGAATCGATGAACTAATTTTTGTTTTTTTTCATTTCAGGTTCACTGAATGACGAGGGACTTGAAATTATTCTGAGTAAGTCTACTAAACTCAATTATCATAATTAACGAAGTGCATTCAAAGATGTGTTTCACTCTGTGATTGTTTTTTGTTATTTTTCGTAAGTGGTTTTGAAGCCAGAGATTCCAATCGATGCCTAATGGTTCTTCTTTAGATGGTCTATATATACTCACTAAAATTAGTCAATAGTTATTGAGACGCATAGAATTGTCGTACACTTAAATTTTTTGAAACGTGTTTTATATCACTTCACCAGTGTTAAGACGTCTTATTTAACTAGCTAAACAATACATTTTTTCCTGGTAGCTATCAACTGACTATCTAGATATTATTCAGTTTGTTCGTAACGTCTTGGTGTTTTGAATTTTTTGGTGTCAACTGAAGACTAATTGCTACAGACATTTATTTACTATTAGCGGATCCGTATATATAGACTCAACTGTTTTATTTAATTCATCATTCCATCAAAGTCGGTTATTGATTGACGTAAATATTGTTCGTTCATTAGTTACCACATTTAGATAAAATGTATAGATAGAGATGTGAAGAAAAATCGATTTTGTGCTACGGTACGATTCTTTTGATAGATCACTATTCAGTTTTCGGTCCTTCACGACTCCCTGTTTGGAGTCCTGGAGATAGTTCGATGCAGCGGCTTAAGACGTTTTCAAATATGTCTCAGAATGGAAGCTAGTGGCGACCCTTCTGTAACTTTCTTTTACTTTCTTCATAAAAGCGAGAGTAAACTCTTTAACTCAAATAACCCTTTCTGGTTGTATTTTTCTTAAATGAATTCCCATAGCAATAATAATAGTACTAATAATAGTATTAGTAGTAATTATTATCATCTCTAATATACTAATTTCTGTCCATTCTTGTTCTTTTTTATTATACTCACCTCCGTTTCGTTACCTCTTCGCAATTTTATTTTTATTGTATGGTGCACATATATTTTATTGCTCCTTTTAATTAACGTCTATGTATTTAAATAAATAAACAAATAAATAAATCTATTTGACTGAGGTACATCACGTTTATAAAGTCTTCAACACAGTTCGCGATTCGATAAGAATTTTTTCACGATTTGTGCAATTTATCAGTCAGTTCGATCCATACACTTTTATTAATTATTGTAAGTCTGACTCTGTTCTTTTTGAGCTTACTTGTGTCCGCTAATAAAAATAATCGATTAAACGAATTTAATTACTATGGCTTGTTGAATTATCAAAATTTCAAAATAGTGATCTATTGACCGGTATGCTCACTCATATCTTGCGCAGTCAACTGAATTAATGAGTAAATTAACCTTTGGTGACCAATTATTGTACCTAAAATGAAAGGAAGTTGACTCCCTTAGTAAATATATTAAGGGTGCATATTTCAGGTACTACCTTCTGCATAAATCACTGAAAACTAAGTGATGATACTCACTGAATACAAGGACGTGAAATGAATATTCATTGATGATAATATCCTAATTCTTAGTAGTGAGGAAATGAAAACTAAGTTATTTTCACGTGTGGATGTGCGAAGAAAGGATTGTTTTTATTTGTAGTGTTTAATAGAATAAGTTCCCATTGTCCAATATTCATTTTTCTACTGGTTTAGGAGTTAAATAATAGGAACTAACAGTCGATCATTCGTGTTCGTATTATCTGATATTTACTAAATATTTGTTAACTTAGTTGATATTGACTTATCAACCAATATATTTTTTCACAAATGTAGTTTATTTATAAAACAACGATTTTTGAAAGTACATTTTGTGAGATTACTTTGTAAAGGTAACAAAAAATAGTGAACTTGCAAGGAGCGGTTAAAAGTGAAATTATTGATCACTTCACTGTCATGTTGGCTCAGTTGACACTAGGTTATGTTTTGACAAATCCTGTTATTAATTATTAATAGAAAATAACTCTAAGTTAACGGTTTGTGATATACACAACAGCCGTTGTATGGAGGCAAACTCTGATCATTATATGGTCACAACAATACTTAAGTTAAAATACTTAAATAACAATAGGATTCCAAACACTAATAAAAAACCCAAAAGAAGACAACGTAAGGCAATACACACCTTGACCACAGACTACACCAACATACTAATTAGTTTACTCTAAAACGGACATACTTTAAGTCAAGTAGGGAAAGCAATAACTCGAGCTGCTAACAAAGCTGCAATCCCTTATAAGTCGGCTACCAAGAGATGGCAACTTAACATAAGTAATCTCTTAAAACAAGAGATTAAACATAGATAACAACTAAGACTAGCCTGGTTAAACAACCCTACCACTACTAATAAAATTCTGTATGTACAAGCTAGTCAAATAGTAAACAATAAGATTAAGTTAGCTAAAGACTAATATATCATAGACGGAATAAATGAGATAAACTCGTTCTTCAAAAACATGACGTACACTTAGCATATAAAATGCTAGATGATATATTGGCAACCGTACGAAATCAATCCCATAGAGCTAGAAGAACGAATCAAGTTAAATATAGTGATCTTCAGTATGACTATCAAAACCTATTTAGTGCTAAGTTAAAACTAAAAGCTATCCGGCTACCTATAAGGGTTACTTAGGACCCTGAGTTTACACTAGAGGGATCAGAACTAAGTTAAAAAAACATGAAAATCAAACTACTTCTGGTAATGATGACATTACTACTGAAATGCTTAAGCATGGGGGAAATAAGTTAACTAAGATACTACTAGACATAATGAATCAAATATGGAGAAATCCACGCACTATCCTAGACCACTGGCTAGATGCAGATGTGATTAGTAAAGGATTAAGATCAGAACCCAATAACTGTAGAAGCATCTTCCTATCAGACACAATAGGAAAGCTATTTGCAAATACAGTCTGTAATAGACTTGTACAGCTAACTGATAGCTACATCCCAATAACTCAATCCGGATTTAGGAAAAACTTAGCCACAACCCATGCAACAACAACATTAAAGTATATAATCCAAACAGTCCCAGATACCAATCGTCCTGATATAGGTTATTTTCACCTTACTGATGACTACGTCATTGATGTATAAGCTTGCCATTGCTATGATAGTCCTCTTTAGTATTAGAGGAATCGCAGTTCCGAATATTTGGTTTATTTGCGGGGTCGAAAAGCCAATGATGCGAATCTAACGTCATAATATATATATATATATATATATATATATATATATATATATATAGTAAAAGCTTTGACCAGATTGCTAGGCTAATCGTTGCATTTACTTCAATTTTATTTACTGGTATGCTTTACAATTACATTCTCCTCCTTAATGCCTCTCACCAACTCGGCACTCAAATACTGTGAAACTACTCGATCAACTTTAGACGAAAGTTCTTATATATTGTTTGTTGATTTCTGGTATAGTATGTAATGATATAATATGGTCTTTTGTTAAGTTCATTGATATTTTTTCCATTATTTTGTTTCATATCTTATGCGTACTTGAAATTTTTTAAAATTTACCTGATCTGATTGTATTTGAAGCTTCAATAAGAATTTTATAATTTCTTTCTTTTATGGGTTGAAAATCCTAGATTGTTTTTTGATAAACTTGTACAGTGCTATTAAAATGTCATGTTGTTACTATTACACTGTTGAAATAAGTGTCTATATGCAAAGAGTTTTTGAAAATAATTCGATCAATTTTAAAATGACATATATTTATGTACTCTAGCTCGCATATCCTACAGTAGTTTGCAAAGCTTAAAGTTTGTTGATTTATCATTAAGGAAGAAAGATTGTTCATATTCCATATCTAGTCTTGCTTTTTTGCTGATCTGTATTGTTTTTACTAAAAAGTACCTTATGTTTATATTCAATTTTAGAATGCCTGAATATTGGAGACATGGCGCATCCTAATGAGCTTCCTAATACTTGTCTATTTGTTTCTGTATCAACTTCACTGAAGAATAATTGGACTCCAGTTGGGGCAACCGAGATAATTGAAGTAATTTGTTCGATTAATAACTATTACTTTTAAAAAAATTTTTTGCTTAGCGAGTAAACAAATAAATTAAGTAAGAATCTTGTTTGTTGACAAAACTGGATTTTACGAAAATAGCTGTAAAATGGTCAGAAAGTGAATTGCTTTAGTATTTATAAACCAGTTTGTTTTCAGTTAAGATAGTTCATTTTGGATTGCCGTCTGAGTGCTTTTATTTTGATCAGGCTTTCCGTCAGATCATTACGAACATTGCATATAGACCATAAGTATTGTTTTTCATCTTCGTTAGCAGTGTTATTCCGGTGCTATAACCCAGTAAACTACTGTGATGATTGATCAGTAAGTTTGTGAACTAAGGTAACTGACTAAATAATTCTTCGCTAAACTTGTTAATAACTCCCAATGATGCGTGCAAAATAGTGTATAAGCTTTTGCCTATATAAAGAAAACTTAAAATATACTGGACAGGTAATCAAAAGTGAGAGTGCGGATCAACTAACGGCTGATGAAATTAAGAATCTTAAACCTAGTGTTTAGCGTCCACAGGGAACCTACATCACATATTATTTTTATTGAAACTTGGCAAATGTTGAGTCTTTAATAGTAATCAGTTGGTGTATAGGTTTGTCAATGAACTTAGGTACATGTCAATCTAATTAAAAGTTATTAAACGTTTTGGAATACTTAAATAGGAATAATATATTTGTAAAATCTCAGCGAATGAATTTGAAGTAAATCCAATGTTTCGCTTGGCAATCTGGTCCAAGCTTTTTCAAGGAAATATAGTCAGACATCAAAATTATCGAATATAAATAGGTACATAGTTCTTCGTTTCATTGTACACTGAATAGGTCATCCAATAAGCGCCCGAATACTGTGAAACTATTTGCTCTAATTTAGACGAAAGTTCTTATATGTTTTGGGATACTGGTAATCTAACCAATTTTCATGTTCCAAATGGCTGTGATTTGCGTGATACTATACTTAAAATCAAGTTGATATATTCCCCCTAACAAAAAAATATAAGACTTATCAGACAAACATTATCTGATTTTTATTCTGTATTTTTCATATAATCTTCAGTGTATTTCATGTGATCTCGTCAGTCTTACGTCTAGCTTGGTACTAAAATATAAGGATGATTTAGTACTAAAAATCACATTTTGGTGTAATAAGCTTGTCTCTTTACATCAAGTATATCATCAATGACGTCTAGTTTATACAAGTCACTATCCTAGTAAATAACCGCGATTAATTAATGGACTATGTTAATTTCTTTTCTCCTTTTCTTATTCTTCATTATTTTTTCATATCTTCTAAAAAAGTAGAACAACTTAAACGCGAATACTTGTCAATCTAGAGCTTACAGAAAGATCAAGCAGGCAATTTGTGTCACTTTCATGTTGTAATAAAATTTTAAAAGTTAGCAGCTGTGTATTCTTTAGGAATTCCTATGTATTCTGTAAATGATATCTCGTTAGGTTGGTTAGTTTACTAATGATATTTAAAGAGTATTGTTTTAAATCCAGGAAAAACAAATGTGATAAAAATATATGTATTGGTAAATATCTTCACTTAAAAGTAATGGTTCATATTATTAAGATTATGTCAATATTAGAATATCGATTTAGGCCATGTGTTTGCAAGGACCTAGTTAATTATTTCCCTTATCGTCACACTGAAATAATTAGAAAACTGAAATTTAACAACCCCCTTCTTGTACTGATGTTTCAACCATTGGTTTAAATATAAAATTGCCAAATATATATATATATATATATATATATATATATATATATATATATATATATATATATATGTTTACTTACTCTCTGTTTTGTCATTTTTTCTTTTCGATTTTGCATGGAAATTTATTCTGGTATAAGCTGGATGTTTCTAGTTTCAAAGTAAAATAGTCGCAATAATGTTCAACAAATGTTTAATTGTACCAAGTTCACCAATTGACGTTAGTGAATTAAGTAAAAATGATCACATGAGAGAGATTTTTAACAAATAAACTTTCCTACTGACAACTTTTCACTTTAACAAAATGGTGATGCAATTCGTCTTCTTGTTATTTTCCAGTTTATTAGTCTTTTTATTAGATAATTGTTGTTTTAAATACTCATGGGTATCTAACCATTTCGGTTTTTTTAATTGGTCCATGTTTCTTGATCCAACAAAGTTTGTTTTTTGTCTCAACTTATTCATACACAAGTCGATATCACATACTTTAGTAGATAATGGTTGGACATATTTAAGTTAGCACAAATTCGTAACATTGACTTATTTCAATCAGATAAAGTTCTCTTAACTTCAGCATTTTCCAGCAATTGGTTCTATTGTTTTAAATAATATGTGAGAGCTTAAGAGGTTTTTACTTTTCAGAATGATTATCTCTAGAAGTATCTAAAGTTTATGCATTGACCTTACTATACTGTACCAAACCAATCATTCATTTACCTATACAAAACACTGTTATACAGATAAAAATATCCATGGTAATATAGCTCAAGAGTACCACATTATTGTTTGATGTTAATGCTTCATTTTAGTCACAAAATCGTATTTTTTAATCATTATTATATTGTTATTATTGCATATTTAGTCCTCTCGGAACCCAGTTTTTTCGAAAACAATATTTCTGCGCCACGATTTAATTGATGAGAACAATTCAATACGATTCAGTTTATTCGATATTAAAGATGTAAAATCAAATGTAGTAAGTTAGTTAATCCTCTCATTTTATGCAAAAATTTACCACAGAATTTTAATTAGGATAATGAACTGATTAATATTAGACTATAGTTGGAAACCAGTGCTTCCAGGTTTACAATGGTGTTCTAACACTAGTCGGTTAATGATCTTAATTAAAAACTCAACAATCTCCACAACCTTATACTGATTATTACAGATCCATTGGGAATGTTCAAATTAAATACTTGTAAACCTGTTATTATTGTGATTTTATTTTTTATTTCACTTATCGAACCATTGCCAGTAATATACAGTATTTCATATTGTCTACATTTTATAGTCTTCATTGTGAAACGTTTATGTTACACACAAAACGAATAACGTTGTAGATGAATGACATTCATAATACGTAAAGGAAATATGAAAAACTAAACACCCCACGTTCTATTGTGATAAATGCAAATTGACTTCATCATGTAATACGTTACTAGGCTTACAATGATAGTCCTTCCAGTCAACTCATTTTTAAATTTTCATGCTACTACCTAAATGTTATCCTACTTTCAGTTGTATCAACCAATTTTTTCTAATTAGATTGGCTGTTTATTATTTGGACTTTATCACTTAACAGATTTGAATTACTTTTTTTCTTTGAATTTTATGTAGAGCGCTTTAATCGGCGAAACAATTACAACACTAAAAGTATTATTGGATAGTTCATCTCTTCTGTTACCATTACGTGATGATTGTTCTAAAATACCTGTGAAGTATGGAGGTTTAGAGACGACGATCCCATCAATAATTGTACATTCAAGGAAACAGAAGCCATTAGATTTTACAGCAGCTAAGGTAATTCGTAATATCATCTCCTTTCATGTTAAAGTCCACTGTTTTTTGACTCTGTTGTCTACTCAACTACTCTGAAAGTAATAAAGTGATTTTTGATTTTTTTTGTGTATGAACTGTTAAGACAAATATATACTTGAATGAGTTACAATCGAGTGTATTTATTTACTTATTTTTGTTTTGAAAACCCCCTTAAGTTTTTTAAAATTTATCCAATACACATTTATGTACCCATCTTCGAGCTAAACTATTTTTGCCAGTCATTCATCTGATTAATTTATTGACACTACATATCCTGGCCAAATAGTAGTAGGTAAAGCTAAATTCGTACGTGTAACTTATTGGTTAAAAACCGAGTTCTCTAATTAATGAACTGTTTCAATATTTATTCATGTTACAGGTCGTTGATTTGTTTGACTATTATTTGTTTAATAACGATCATATAAAATATAAAGAGGGAATTTATGAAGGTATTCATGTACTAAACATATTGTAAGGAATCATAAGTTGTGATTATGTAGTCTCTATCCCAATGTCAAAGTAAAGAATATTTCGAATTTTGTGTTGGGAAATCGAAAATTAATTCACTGAATGTCTTTAGCTTATTCTAGGTGGTTTCTTTGTTTTATTTGTACACATGTTTCTTTTTTTTTATCATTTGTTCTATATATGTTACTACTTCTTAACGTAATGAAATGCTTTTTCTGTGTTTAGTAAGTTCCCAGAATAATTTGATGGTATATTGATACTTTTAATCATCTATTGTTATTTTCTTCCGAAGAAAAGTAGATATGTGTTTTGGTGGATAGTATCTTAATCTGAGCGTCCTTTTTTTCAATATGAAAGTACAATTATCACGGAAATCTTATTAATTTACTATCAGTATATCTAATGTAGACAACAAAATTTCTGAATTAATCGGTTGTTTTAACACTTGATAGTGGTATGAAAATCTTATGTTTATTATTCATAATAATGGTTAGTTAGTATTTGTTAAACCAAATTATCAATCACATGTTCTACGCAAATTTTAAGCTTTAGTCAAATTAAATATTTGTCAATCTATTAAAATTTAAAGTGTTAAACTAACAAAAATTATTCCTTAATCAATTTAAACTAATATTCTTATAAAAAACAGTGTTTTTTTTATATAGTTGAAATCATGAGTCAATTGAAGCTAGACCACCATGGAAAAGCTGGAAGCACTGGACGGCTGTTTCGTCCTATTGTGGAACTCCTTAGCAGTGCGCATCCACGATCCCGCCTCGCGAGATTCGAACTCAGGATCTATTAGTCTCGCGCGCGAGCACTTAACCGACAGACCACTGAGCCCGCTGGCATCCAACGGTGTTAATGTCTAACTTCAACCAATCCACGAAATTGAGCAACCATTCACCAATGTCTATCTTCAATTGACTCATGATTTCAACTATATGAAAATTACTAAAATTTCCACAAAACTCCCTTCTGATAATACTTTTTTTAATTAATAAAATCAACACATTGATAATCAATTATACATTGTAAATTATGTGTTTTGTATTTCAATTTTGTTTACACTACCTACCTTGTTTCCTTTCATATATCTCTACAGAAAATTTCTATATATTTTGTTAATTAAAATCAAAAGCTGATTGATGTTCACCTTTTTCTGTGTGCCAGTAGGTAGCATTACTTAGGTGCTCATATACAGCATGATTTTGAATATGCAACCTGATGATTAAAAAAACGAGTGGTTTATTCGTTGAGCTGCTATTTTTGGTGATTGGTTCATTATGTTTGTTTGTAACGGATTTGAATAATATAAGCGAATAAGAAACAAATTGGCTTGTGGTGTTGGAATGTCTAATATATATATGTTATCTGTCGATCTCATGCCATTTGCAATATACCACCACGTATTTCATGGATCTCAATTAAAAATTTTTCCGATTGTCTCATAACTTTAATCAATTACTTTGGTCTTATGTTGATGATGTCGTTTGCTTAGCATTGCTTATTGTTATTTACAGTTTAGTAAATGGATATGTACATGGTCACTTGATTATATTACTGTCATGAATATTCTGAAATTTGTATTGTGAGTTAATCGTATGTTTCATTATTTTTCTAGGTTGATGCTAATATGTTGTCATTACGTTCAGTATGTGATAATCTATTGTCTAAACGATATAAATTTCAAGATTCAATCGGTGAGACAATGCATATTATTGAATTTATGGGTGAATCAAAGCTATGCTATGCTTTCCCGATAGAATATCTGTAAGTTTAAATTACTAGTATCATTTGTTGCTTATGTTTCACTCGATACTCTATCAATTTGTTATAGTGAAAATATGTAATGAAGAGGTTAGTTAGCTGACCCCTTCTCTTAATTAATGATTTATTTTTATTGATTAGACAGTGCACAAATAGTTATAGATGGTCGTTTTAAAAATATGTTACTATTAATGGTCAGAAAGATTTAATTTCATCATTGTTTCCATTATGGGTTATGGAATTAAGATTTATAGTATCTTTTTTTTAGAAATATAACCTAAAATTTATGGCCAAGACAGGCTACTATAAATGTTTATCACTTATGTTGTTAATTATAATCTATAGCTTTGATAATTTAACTTCAGTTCATTTCGGAGGGATAAGGCCTGGTACTGGAGTTAAAAATGTGTATACATAAATAATGATGTAATACTCTTTCTATATATAGCCATTAATAAAGTGAATTCCCTCCAAAAGGCAACTTAAATTTCTAGGTTTAAAACTACTTTCATTTACTTGCATTTTTACGTAGAAAATTAAAATTTGACTAAGTGAAATAATTTAATGTATCCCATATTTTCACAGTTGTTTGCGATTAGTTCTTTTATAAGGAAAACCCGTTTATTGTAAGAAATTGCAGAAAGCTGAGATCTTTGATTTGGTCAAAACGAACCATATGATTTCCGATATATTAGTCAGATAAAATCAACTGACAGTTATTACTGGATAGTCGAACTACATTTTGAACGTTATCAGCAAGCTAAGATTGGTTATAAACTGTGTAGAACTAAAGTATTAATCAACTATTCTCCTATAGGCAGAATACGTACGTGTACATAACTAACTAATCTAGTAGTGAATAGTGTTATGATGATTATGTTCTAACTATATTATAAAACTGAGCCAATAAAAATGAAGATATCGATTCAAAATGCAATATCAGCTAACATTCTTTCATAATGTAAGCCAATGCTACATTATCATAGAACGTTTAGAAGGAATCTTGTCATACATTGCAATTTCTGTTCGCGAGTTTGCTCTGATTTAGGTAAGACTTTGGCAACCCACCATTCTGTATAAGTGTTATAGCATAGGTTATGCATAAAAATTATTTCCACATGAATGTTTGTGCTTTTCTAGAACTTAATGTAAAAAATCAAAGGTATTTAGAATGATTATGTTTACATTAGTATTCTTTTTGATATTTTTCTTGTAGAAAAACTTTAATTCAGTCAGAATATTTGATATATGACTCTTTATCTCGAACTGGATCGGTAAGTTTTGTTTTAAATTTGGAGTTTAAAATGTGTGAATCATTAGTTTCTATATATTATGCTTTAATTTTGGTAAAGGACGGAAAACACTCACATTCAAGATGTATGATAAACTTTGATGACAGAAAATGATATAGTTCGGGGCAGACAAATATCATATAATTTTTTTGTTTACAAATCTAGGCAGTATGTTACCTCGGTTATATTACATTTTGATGTGTATATCAATCTATATTGAACTTTGCATGCGCTTTTCGCAATATGAATTTGTAGGTCATGTGATCATTATTGTAAGGTCAGATATTATGGAAATTGTTGTCTTATAGTCCGCTAACCAAAATGATGTACTAAATCATCAACCAGATCCCCGACTTTAATTTCGTTAACTTCGCGTCTACTATTACTCAACGGCTTGGTGTCTCTGTCTTGCCCAATTGCACGTCCGACCAGAACTAATAATCTGAGTCAACAGCCAAGCTCCTATTGGTTTACTACCCGCAAGTTATTTACCATGGCCTGTCTTTGAGTCCAAAAGTCAACAGCCAACCTGTGCTATACTAGATTTATATTTTAAACAGACGTATTTTACATGCAGACATACCGGACCGAATTATACCATAAATTAAAGAAATAACAATTATACATGAAGAAACAAAAAGTGATTTTGGGTAGGAGAGACTGCGAATAATAGACTGGCAACAAATAAGGAATATTAAGTCTTACAACAGTAGTTTGTAGATTATCCGAAAGCTTATTATAAAAGGAACACATATGCATAGTAATTTAGTAACCTAATAATTATGCAACAAAATTATAATTAACAATTCGGAACATCACTTCCAATTTTTACGATATCTGTTCAAACCATAAGTCACATCGAGTCAGGAAAGAACTTAACAGAGATAAATAAATGGTCAAAGCAAGACTTGTGTTTTATATTCTGCTGTTTGAATGGTGTTTTTGCTTTCGGTAATACATTGTTAGTGAGCTTCAAGTCTCAAGGAAGTTGTTCCACAACTAAATGTCTTGTTGTAGCTTGAATAATAAGTTAATGATAATGGGGTACCACTAATCTGTATAATGAATGGATAGATATGGCAAATAATTACCCTAGGTTAGGTAATTAACACAACAACTTTACCTTAACGTGAAATCCAAGGATATCTAGGCTACGAAGTGCTTTCTCCACAAAAATTATTCAGGAACTCCAGCATTTTCCAATTTACAGCTGTTTTTCCGTATAGGTTTTGTCGTAATTCAATCCGTGTTGTTAGGAATTTTGATTCTGGTCGATACTTCTAGTGATGCTGGATTTTTGTAAACTGAATGCTGTTTCATCGTGAAGCCTTCATTGTTTTGGGCAACGAAAACAAAAGCTGATCAAAAATATCACTAAAAACTGGATCTTGGGAAAAATGCTAATTGTTTTTTATGATAAAAACGTATTCCTAACTGTATTTTTTTTGCCAAAAGGTTACCTTTATTTTTTTCACTGTTATTTTTTCCCCAGTCGAAACCTGTTATTGAAAGCTTACGAAAAGAACGAATGATTAGCATGAAACAAACATTGGAACGATACGAAGCTAATTTAAGAAATTTAGTTGATTACTCTGGTGTGTGCTAAATGTATATATGATAATATTACGTTTTACATAATGGCTTGGCTATTCATTTACTATCATAATTGCGTCCACTATTCACAGCTGTTTTCTATTGGTCCATTATATTGCACTGTTGAAGCAAGCTAACACTGGAACGACTACATGTACTCACATTTACTCCTAGTTTTAAATAGGCATTCGTATATATTGATTGACTATTTTGTATTGACAGAAAAGTGCACATTGTTTTGCTGGGTTTCGCCTTGTTGTTTAATTCAATCTGTTTTTTTAGCAAAAAAAACAGCCAAAATATTATCATTTTTTGCTGGAGGTAGCATACTTTTTAGTTGACAATGTCATGAAAATCGCTAACAGATTAATTTTTCTTTGATTTTCTCTGACTAATCCACTTTAGAGTGAATTGGTCTGAATAAGTTGACTATACTTTATTTCCTTAATGTCCATTTTATGTCTAGATGTGTTGTGTATGTAAGAGCTAGTAATGATATTCAGCTGACTAAACTATATTTAGTGAAGTTAGGTTCGAATTCGCCGTCTAAAGGTTAAAAATCTAATGCTCTGAACACGAAGCCTCCATCCCAGGTAATTGCTTTGTCTTTATTGTTAACAACATATCTGAACTTCACCCCACTAACTGATTGGCTGAGCCATACAATGTTCAGTGAAAACATAAATTGGTGTAATCTGCCGCTGTTCTTCACAATAGAAGAAAGGTATCAAAATATAGACTAAAAAGCAATATAAGTAGACAGGTTATTGACTAGCATAACGTAATAAAATATTCAATATACCGGTAGGATACAGTGAGTGTATCTGAATATATTGTATGTCTCAATATATTAATTTTTTCGTATACATATCTTCGGTGACTTAGCTAAATTTTCGTTAGTTAAATAACTATAATGCAGTTAAATATCTAGGTTTTCCAATAATGTTTTACTATACAGAGCAGGTTCGTATCCACATGCGATGGTGTAAAAACTGTACAACACAGTCTATTAAACAAAAAGACTTCAGGATGGTTTTTGTTATTTTTTGTTAGCTAGATATAGATAAGTCGGACTTCTGCAGTTGTGTGTAATTTTAAGGTTAATATAATTCTCTTTTTACTGTTTGAGTGCATCGTTATTAAGGATTACCACTTTTTCAAATAAATTATGTTCTAGAAGTTTGTGTACATTTCTATCGAACGAATAATAAAATTATTAATCATTCTTGCTCATCACATTAGTAGTAATTGTGTTGCGAATGTCCCTACTGGTTTGTTATTTGCGTACAAGCGACTTTGAGCGACAAAATTTTGAGTTCCGAATAGATCTAACTTGGAAAACGAACTAAAGAGTATAGTAGGAAACTAAATCTTAAAAAAATTCGAAAAGAAAAATGATTTTGAGGAGAAATGTACGAACTAGTGATATATTCATGACTTGAGAGAAAAAGCAATCTGTAAAATCGTCGCCGAACTGTTTTTTATGGCCTCGTCATGTATGCTACGGTCAGATCACAAATCTCGACTAGCGCTTATCCACCTCTGACTCATATAAGATTAAGCAACTTTGTGGACCGGTGCCTATGTTTGGTCTATACTTATCAAGCTTTTTTTTAAGAGTACTCTTGCCTTAACTAACCAAAATCCCCAAGGTAACCGTTAGCTGAGCTGAACATATGTCGTAAATATCTCAGCTAGTAATCAGTCACAACCTTATCAACTAAATTATCAGTACCACATTATCCAAAATCACTATTCAGCAATTAGTGTTTCTACCACATGACATCAGCCCACAAAAACACTGGTTGTTTATCGAGTCATGTAGGTGGATGCGGGGTCTATGTGATTGTCGTAACCACTAATCCATATTTCCTGGAATCCTATCTCCGATGCTCAGTCTTTTCTACCACCTCTAATACTTTTACTATATTCACTACTCTGGTATTTGTTTTGATAATTTCATCTTGTGCAAACAGAATGTGACATCTTGAACCGATGTTCACATATGGCAGGTTCTACGCTGTATATGGCTGAATGACTGGTTGAGATATTCTTTTCCCTATTGTCTGTTTGTATTTATAACTTAATTGTTTGAGCACCATTAGTGTTGAACATCATTAGGTGTAAATCATAACTGTTAAAAAGTGTTGAGTCTGAATTTTCTGGTATTCACTACACATATCCCACTTTTCAATAATCATCTTTTTATTAAGATTACCGTACATATTTCACATTGAACTTTCCATCTGTTTTATCTTGGATCAGTTTTGACAGCTAAGTTGAAATCAACTAGTATAACTTAAACCAGTATATAATTATTGTTAATAAGTTATTTCAATTCAAGCGTTAAAACATATTCGTATAGTTTTTGAATAAATTGAGCATTGGGTAGATTGTTATAAATAAATAATATATTTGTAATATCCCAATGAGGAGAAAATCTAATTTTTCTACTCATTGGGATATTACAAATATATTATTTATTTATATTCGTATAGATTTACTTTTTATAATTTATATTTTCAAAAAAAAATTGTTCGGTTTAAAAAAACTTTACTGATGCTATAGGTCCTCTATTCAAATCATCTAGTGAACGTGCTAATCCTCGCTATGATTTTGTTCCAACCAATCTTCACGTGAATCAGATAGCTTTAACAGATGTAGATGGCCAACTAGGTAAGGATAAAGAACATATTATTATTATTATTATTATTATGGTTTATAATGTATTGTATCATGTGAGAAAATTAATATCAGAACTGGCATTTCTACTGTGATCAGATTCTTTGTACCGACTAGTTTTGTTTTTATCTGTTCTTGGAAATCAACTGTCATCGTAATAGACTCAATTGATAATCACTTCTTCTATTGAAAGGCAAATTCCTCACTTATTGGTGGCTGGACAGAAATCATACGCTAATTGAAACGAAGTAGAACTTAGTTTCATCTTGAAGGTTTCGATAATTTAGCACCGTTAAGTTTGATCTTAACCTTTCTATCTGTTTTAATTCTGTCCATCGTTTAGGTATAAATACTTATTTCTGTCTAAAAGGCAGAGAAAAAAGTTCTAGTTAGTTTAGATTTGTGTCATAGATGTTATGAACATATGGAACTTAGCCTACACACTGATTCCATAGGTTTTAAGTAATATTTTGTATCCCTACTGAATGTTACTGCATTATCCAATGGTGATAAGAGAATGGAACGGGAGGTCTAAAAGCTAATACATTCAGCTTTCAACTTTTATTTCACAGACTTGAACTCCATCTAATTCGACTTGGGCGTTTCCATAGTATCACTACCCCTCACACAATTAAAATACCACTGAAAGTTGAGGACATAAGCATGTGCTTAGGAAGTGAGTATTATCGATGGAATAATAAATCTTAAACGGAAAAACTGTTTACAGAATTCTCTGATTTTGTTTAACTTCAGTTCTTAGATCTACTGTGTAGATCCACATCATATAATTCAGGTGACCCTTGGTCTGAAAGGAGAAGCATGTCATTAATAGGAAATTAAAGAAATGGACGAATCACTCTAATTAGTTACTTTTTCGACAGAAATATCTGTATTACAATTATTAGTTATCATGGATACATTTTACCTCTTCTTTGATATTTATTCGGAAGTAAAACTAGAGCTAACTAGTTTGATTGAATGATGGGTACTTTATCAACATACCAATATGAGAAAATTCTGAAGCTGCTCAAACTATCGAGTATTCACCCTTTCCAGAAAGTACTTAATTGGGTAATTTTCAAGAGTGATAACTTGAATGAATACATATTAGTTCCCAGGTTTTATACGTATCTATATTTTTTGAATCTGTTTATATTTATTAGAATCAGGAATAATGACTAATTGCGTAATGAGTAAGACTATGATATTTAAAGTTGAAACTATATTATTTATTCATTCTCCTTATTTTTAGCTTAACAAATAGTTGTTTATTATGCTGGACGTAATGATATTCAGCAGCAGTTTAATATTGAACTGTCAATCATTAGATGATGTACTCAATTTGTTTTCTACAGCTAATTATGTTCAGACACATGAACACTATCATTAGGTTTCTTAGAATAGTTAAGGTTTAAAATCTATTTCTTGATGCAATGAATCTACATTAGTTGATGAATTAATTCATATTATAAATAATAATAGAAATAAGTCATTAAGTTAATTATTCACAAATTAACAAGTAAGTACTATATTCATTATCATAAATTTAGTATGTCATTTATATCTGATCAGTAGATGTAGACCTACTTTGATTATATTATCATTTCTGAGTTACTGTTTATTATTACTATTTTATTGGAATGTAAGCATCATCGTAGATTATTACACAGCATTAAGTGGTAGTAATGGTATTTTCTTCTTAAAATTCAATCTGGGTATTTTCTCAATTTCAGTGGTCACTTATGATAAATGTAACATACCTTGATTTTTATGTAATTAGTTTTTAAGGAAAAAATGTCTTAAAACGTTTGCTTAATTGTGGAAAGAAAAGATAACTCATCGAATTCCAGTAATACTGATATATGTTGTTTGAGATGTTTACCAAAATAAAATATGATTCTTTTAACTGTTGAATGTTAGCTTAAATCATACAGATAACTGTAAGCTCGATAGATTAGATCTATGAGGTTGATCAATAGTTGGAAAATTTCGATATTATACATTGAACTGTAAACTAATACGTTGACTGTATCTTACCATATTTAATTAGTGTGTTATTCTCATGAAGAATGAAAATATTTTAGTGAATTGTATAAAACAAAGGAATTATTATTGTTTATTGTGTAGTTTATAACGTGATCTAACTATAGAGGAATGAATATTATTCATTAGGAACTAAATTATTCTTACTGGAACTAAAGTGTTTATTTTTAAGTATAGAAACCTACGCAGTTGTACATTATTTCAGAAGTAAAACAAAGTAATGAGTTAGTGAACACATGAATAAAGGGGATTGTTAACAGGATATAGATTTGATCAAAGCACGTTCCGTGTAGGATTATGATGTAGCACGCTGATTGGCTATTTCTTAACCAATCAGCACTAGTGGATACTTGGAGGAGACTCTAGAATCTTCTTATGCAAAAACTATAAATATACTAACGTTTCTCTTTTTGTGATTCCTACTTCCATCTACCTTTGTTATTTAGAATATAATTTCGTTCCTGTTCAACCGTGTTCTGATTTGAGGACTTGTCGAGTGAAGTAGTGTCCAAAACTACTAAGCAGTAGGAGACATTATAACAGAGATATACGATGAAATTAGACCTAGAATGTGTCCGTTTTCAATGGGAAATTCACTGAAATTACAAATGTGTTGTTTGTTATTTATTAGTTGACAACACTAATCAATCAGTCAGGTTATCCACATGCTCCGTCAATAACTTATAGTGTACGAAACTGAATGTGTTACTGGCAATTGCTCACAAATTTTAACGTTCTAATATTATTTTAGAATATAAATTAGTCTTTTTAATTAAGTTCTAGAGTATAAACCACTGTTTCAGTGATATGACTAAAAATTGTGTCGATTACACTCGTGTTTTTTACTTTATTCTGAATATTCAGTTGACTCGTTCTATGATTTTCTTTTTTTTGCTTTCATTCGTTCCCTGTATATGGTATTTCTCATGTTTAGATTTTCATTTCAGTTAGTTATTATCTCCTTTCTGTCCCCGGTTTATTAATTTTCCCATCTTTCGTTGTCATAATGTGCGACGGCTTCGATCAATACACATTCTACACCGATCTGCTTACTTTGTATCTTTTTTTATATTCGAACGGCGAATCAGCCTACTTATATGTCAGATGTTGTAAAAATGAAGATTTCTTGATTTTTCCAAATATTCAATTTGTCCGAACTTTTCCATTCTGATTTCGTCATCGTTTGTCTGTTTCCTTCTTTTCTTTAAAAATTTCAGTTTCCTCGCATAATATAATATCTGTTGGTGCATTCTCATTGGCTTCTCGACATTATAAATCTGGTGGATTATTTCGTATGGCATTCGATACTATGATTACACCAACACGTACCTATCCACCTTCAGAATTATCTTATTTAAATATATCATCAGAATCACCTGTAGCTTCTGCTACATGTCTTTTAAATACAAAACCAATTGGTAAAGCTATGGATTTATTATATCGTGGAACACATTCTATTGCTTTATTAAGATCTGATTTAGCTGGTCTTATTCAAAGATTAAGCGCACCTGGACAAGCTGAACCATTAGCTGAACGTATGCAAAAAACTGTACGTTCTTAAAAAAGTTTATATTTTTATATTTTTGACTTTTTGTGTGTACATTCAATGAAGTAAACCTTTTTCTTAAAATAACCCATTGTGTTGTTGAATAAAAATAAAGAGAATTCAGCGAAGAAAATGTTTTCGACAAAATCATCCACTTAAGCTGTACATTCGTACATTCAGGCTGGCCTACCATTCACGGTAATGTTAAGGATAAAATTCTGCGTTAGGCCACATCGATGGGTGTTTACAAATTTACTTACTCTTGTTGGACAGGTTAAATTGGTCGCACAAAGTGGTCACTTCCCAAACTGACTTCAGAACAATACCCGGAGTGGCTTTTCAAATTAGAATGCAAATCAGTCACCAGTTCAATACAGGAGCACCTAATCAACTCTGGACACGTCGCTCCAAAGGAGTCTTCCTTCGAAGTAATCTACACAACGAAAGGAACTGGATCAAAGGGAAAATGAACCAAAAGCTTACGCGCTGCTGAGGCGTTGGCGATTCACCACTTCAAGCCCGAACTCTGCGTGCACTGACGATACGTCCAACAGCCCATCCTTCCTTGGCCCTAATTCCATTCTGTAGTCTGTTTTTTTAATTACTGTCTTGTAATTTTAAACCGTAATCAGTTACTATTATCGTTTAACATTTTTCCACGATTATTATTCAGTTATTATTATGACCTTAATGATTTTGATTTTCCTTCATGTCTGTCGAGCGGACAATTATCTTTCATAATTTTGACTCGTAAATTATTTTCATCCTTTTATTCTTATCTGACCCCCTGATTTTTACACAACTTGACTTGATATTTGAAATTTCGAATCACTTTATGATGCAATCTTTTCTATCTTTTTACAGACTTATATATTTACCAAACAACTATAAATATGAATGTACAGCTTAAGTAAATGATTGCACCGAATAAAAATTTTTCCTCGCTGAATTGTCTTTTATTCCTTGGAGGCTTTATTTTCTTATATATAAAGAAGTTCAATAGAGGTTGTCATGTGCGTTTTTCAGCTAAAAATATGTTGGCATGATTATGTAAAATAATAATTTCTAATAAATATTCTGTCAGTATGCTCAATTCTGCATCAATGTGATAAACGCAAATGTTATTTGTAGTTATCGTGTGATGATCACCACCTCGCAGCATGGTTGTTGTTTACGAAATTGAGAGAACGAAAGCGAATGTCCGGCGTTTTAATCAGGTTGGTGGATATAGAGGATCCACCCAGGGAAGTTGGAAAACCCTAGTTCTAGACCAATGGTGAACATAGGCTCCAGGTTCTTGAGGGAACAAAAGGAGTATGAACTTATTGTTGGTCGCTGGCTACCATGGGATTGCATCTTCTAACGTTACTCCATTGCCTTGTGGATTAGACCTCTAGGTCAAAGGCTCGGGGAGTGGCTTCTTAAAAAAACCACCTGCTTCGGTTTGGATGCCTGTGTAGTATTCCATCCCTCACACAAATCTAATAATTTATATGGCGCATTTATATTTGGTACCTTTTTGTACCAATATCTGTATGTTTAAATAAATAAATATGCTGTTATAATTACTTGAGATGATTATAAACTTTAATCCATGTACTTATCATTAAATAAATGATTTTGGTTTCAATTTATTTAAATAAATTAATTCCTTTATTTCACTCTTTAGGTATCGTCTATACAGTGGATATTTTCAGATAAATTATTATCTAACTTAAATGTTTTACCAATTGTTTCATGTGATTTCGAAGTAATTATCACTTTACTTACACAATTATCATCAATAGAAATAACGAAATCAACAAATTCACAGTAAGATTTAATTTGATTGTTGTGTTAACAATTTCTTTTAGGTTTTATTTTCACTTTACAAATAATCATTTTCAAAGTTCTGTTTTATTAATTTTTGATTACAATAATTAGAATTGTAAGCAAAGATGGATAGTGGCTAGCAGTGGAATCCAGGACGCGCGTCTCGTCCTATTTGGGACTCGTCAGCTGCTTCTCAGATTTGGTGTTCACTCTGGGACTCGAACCCAGTACCTTTCGCTTCAAACGCCACCGTGTTATCCACTCAGCTACTGAGTCCTGAATTAAAGCTATATTGAGGCAATACACACAGTATGCACATATGCCAATTAGAGACTGACCAGTTGCAGTTCTAAACATCAATGGAAAGATTCAAACAAACAATACTAAGTGAATAATTAGAATTGATTATTATTTATTAAAAGGTTTAATATACGAATTCAATGTATTATAAAGTCAGTCGTTGTTATAATAATAATATTTTATTCACAATAACTATAAGCTACATGAGGCATGCTAATTTGTAGGCAAGATCAAATACTTGCAAATGTTACAATATCCACCGTAGTAAACTTAATTTCCCAGTTTGATCGATGCGTTATAACAAAATTTTTTTTTGTGGAAACAGGATAACACAAACTGTTGGTTCATAAAAACACGATTATTAGGATTAAAACCAAAATATACTACGTGAAAGGTGGCACATCATATGGATGCTTCATTACAAAGATGAACTTTTGGTTGTATATGTTGCACATATATCATACAGCCGTCATACAGTTGAAAAGGTCAAATTTTTACATAACTTAGTGTTTTTTGTTACTGTTCTCCAGGTAGCTACTATAACAGGAGTTTTGTTAAAAAATTTCTATCAGAAGTACAAAGAAAGAATACGTCGGCATCCTTTGATATACTTATTCTTCTCATAAAATTTATTTAGCTACCAATCGATGAAAGTCATTACATTCTCCTTTTGAAGCTGTAATATCATTAAAAATACTGACCATACTAAATTACTTGACGGATAAATTTTCAGCACTGGTGAATTTGCGCATTATAGTGTTTGTAATCTGACCATCAGTACGCTAACATGGTCAAGCATTAATGATGTAATTTCTCACTTGACTAAAAGTTCATTCCAGGAAAAATATATAACTGTTTTAGATTGAAGGAGCTAGTTTGAATAAAGTGTGCGTTGCATTTGTGCACTTTGTGTAAACGCTACTGAACTTCGTAAACTTTGATTTTTGGTGTAGAGTTTCACCACTTTTGACGTACTGGATGCAAATGTTAGATCCTAGCTCCAGCTTGTAATATACACATTTTTATTTTCACTTAATCTATTTCTTTTTCATGTTCAGCGTACACAGCTCTATAAAAAGTTTATTGATTCAAAATCAACTGTTCAAGCTTTCGTTGTTAAATATCATTCTCAGTAATGTTGTGTTAGTGATATTTCATGTAAACACTCAATCTGATTTCAACTTAACTGAAGGCTTGTTCTATTTATTAGTCTCTCTCTCTCTTTCGCCGTCGTTTGAAAATGCATTAAAATTTTCACTGTCAACAATTTATCGTCAACTAATATATTAATTCATTTTGATTAATCTTGACTTATCCTTTTTAACATTTTATATAACTTGGACAACAGTGTTTCCAATGACATTTGATAACACTGAATACTAAATTCTTAATTGTATTAGTTTCTATCCTAATTTGACATTCTTTTCTTAATAAAAAGAGACGTTTTATCATTTTTTTTACTCTATTCAAATGTAGACTATCACAATCCAGTGATCGTGTAATAATTATAAATAAAAAGAAAAATGAGTCTCGTGAAAGTTTAATAGATTCTTTAGATAAAGCTGGTCAAAAATTATCTATTACTTTAGAACGTATATGGGAAAGTGTAGCATCAGTGCTATGGGATCATGTCTTGTCAGGTCTTGCAGATTTATCAAATCAACAAAGTCTATCTGTTAGTAAAGAAGGTGGTGGTAATTATTCTGATTTAATTGCTGAAGCAGAACGTTCCGCTTATCCTAATATGTTACCAATAAATGATAATGTACTTACTGCCGTTTCAATTATTCAAGATTCATTCAATTATCGACATCATGCATGTGTTTGCCAGGTAGATTATTCAGTAACATTGTTTGATTTATGTTCTTTAGTATTTAACAAAATTCTATCCTCTATTATTTTTCCTAAAAGGTATAAATTGAGAGATACGATTTAGTAGGATTTATGATGTACTAAATTGTGCTTATTTCTAGAGGTGAATCAGTTTAATGTTGGAAACATTCGTTCTATACTGCTTAAATCCTAAAAGTTTGAATTTATACTCATGGTGGTCAGCTGATTTCTCCTAACACTTCACTAGCTGATTTGTCTGCATAAATGTAGATACAGCATTGGATAGTATAAAATAAGTTCTACTGTTTAGAAGTAATCTCTTGTTAGAAATTTGTTGTTGAGTTTTTTATCAAAGCTTACTCTGTGAGAAATAGAACTCAATTTATTTTGGTTTCAATCAAAGAATATATTTTACTATGTACCAACAGTTACTCTTTCGAATTCGAATGCATGGTCTTTTTATTTTATGGGTAACATATCTTTGGATATCGAAAGTTTTACTGTAAGCGTATTAGGTATTTCATTAAAATAAAGATATAACAATCAACATATTTCTCCAATCAGCGCCTTTTCATCGCTAATCATATTTAGTTAATGAAATATTTTTTAGCAAACGCAATAGTTTCCTTTAATCTGTTTTATGTAGGTTTTTTTTACCGAAATTCTACAGACTATTTTGATCTATTGTTGCCTTATATTCACTGGATGTATGTCAAAACATTGAACATATGTCCATTAGGCTGATTATAAGTGGTCATTCTAGCTGGTTATTAATGTCCAATTTTAAATGAAAGTTACTATTTATTCTTATATCCATTTATCTTTTTCTCGATCGGATTTCGCTTTTAGGATTGTTCCATCTGATATTTAGTTTAATTATTATTTTATTCTTTAAACACATAAATATTGGTACAAGGAAGCACCAGATAAATATGCGCCTCACAAATCTCATTCGATTTGCTTGAGGGCTGTGATACTGCCCAGGTGCCCAGACTGAAACAGGTGGTTTTCTTAGGGGGCCACACCCTGAGCCCTTGACCTGAAGGTCTAGTCCACAAGGCAGTGGAGCATCGTGAGGAGATGCAGTCCCATGGTAGCCGGTGACCAACAGTTGGTTCATACGCCATTTGTTCCCTCAGGATACTGGAGCCCATGTGCATCATTGGTTTGGAATCAGGGTTTTCCAACTCCCCTAGGTGAACTTTCCGTGTTCACCAACCCTGTTAAAGCACCGGACATTCGCTTTTCGTCCTCTCAATTTCGTAAACAACAGTGATGCCACGAGAAGGCAGTGAGTAGGACTTCCCTGGCGGAGGCTATGTATTCGCTGGCCATGTGAGATCATTTGGAGAGGGAGAGTGGACTCTCCCCACTCTCGGCCGTACCAGGGCATTTGGGGGCTTTAGTTTAATTACAAATGCTTTCGGAATTAGATGTCTTTTGAATATGTGTGTTGTTAACCACGAACGTTTTTCCACTGTTACTCAACGTGTTTATTAATACTGACACAGTCGTGTTTATTTTCCTGAGAAATGTAGCTTTTAACCTCAGTTCTTACGGCGTTATCAGTACAAATACCCCGATGGGATCGCAAAGATTGGGAACAAGCTGCTGTATGTGGTGTCCTAGCTCAGTTTGAAGGCCTTCTAAGCTGCTATGGTGACGAGCAAGGAATGATTGAGGATTGGGCATGGGCAATTGATTATTTGTTGACGTATCGTGTTACACTTAGTCCATATGGTAACTTTTCTAATTCCGTAACTGATACGAATGAAAGAAATTCCGAGGATACTGACTCGAACGTTCCTACCTCGAACCGTTGTGATGCTGAAGAATTTCATTTGGGTTTCAAAGTCACAAGATTGAACGAATGCGAGGTATTCTATCTAATTTTTGATGATCCTATCTATTACAAATGTAACGTTTCGACGTTAGTCAACGTTCAAGTTTATTTTGTCATCAGTTATTAAGTTTCAGTATTATTTAATATTCTTGTACTTATTAATAACGGACAGGTTATAGTTATTATTATTATTATTTGTAGTCTTAGACCATAATAGATCATTTACCGTCGAAGGAATCAGATAGAATTTCTTTTTTGAGTTAGTCTTTACCTTCCTTTTTCTGGTAAAATGAGGTAATAAATTGTGCCACAGGGTATTTTGGAGTTTTATGAGTATCCACTTAATTCACCAGTGATTTAATTAACTCACATGATTTCGGTTCACTACCAGTTCATATTGATTTCATTTTTGAAATAGGATCAACCTCATATTAGTTGATGGCATTAAATAGTTGAGCTTCAAATTGATAAAATCGTTTACATACATTTGTATGTGATTAGTCTTTGACATTAATATTATATTTCAAAATGAAATGATACACATCTATCATTAATTTGTGATTCTATTAAGCTTTGTAAGTGTTATTTTGGTTGTAAAATTACTTACTATCTGTTCGTTTTTTCACCATCCTTTCGATTTTTTCAGCTTTCTGTTCCTTGGAAATCATGGGTTCATGCTCCTTCAGAAATTCAAGCTCGTGGTCGTGTACGAATTCGTTTACATCCTGTCTCATTTGTAGTCGGAATCAATGAACTACAATCAGTTGCTGAAACGTAGGTGTAACCTAATTCATATTTTCTTTATGTTCTGTTTGTTTTATTTTGCAGTATACAGTAATTTGGATTCCAAAACTTTTCAAACATTTTAATATAAAATTAATTAGGTGTTTAATTATCGAAATTCTTATTTAATTCATCCATAAATTTAATTGTAATAGTTTTATGAGGACTAGTGATATTTTTATGCTGCATTTTAGCTGTATCTTTTTTTTCAACTACCATGTAAAGTTGGAGATACAATTGTAATTGTCCAGTGGGTATTTTAATATTTACCGTAATTTCCACTGTTTTTGTGAATTTGATAATTTTACTTAATGTATTATGTAATTACAGTCGTGACCTGTTGGTTGAAGCACTAGTCTTTCATTCAATAGGTTGCAAGCTCAAAGCCTCCATCCACATCAGTTTAGGCTTCAGGTTTGTATCAGTAGCTTTCATGCAACCAAATTTTGTGGTTCTAAGTCAACTACATAGACCTGTACATGTTTAATTAATTACTTTAAAAGTTAGAATTATTGACTAGTTTAGATTGATCTTTCATTACGATTAACTTATATTGTAGAGGTCAATATGATTTGGGGAGTATGTGCCTGACGTTTAGATCTTAGTGGTGTTATTGTGGTTAACTTTTAAAAACAAACTTTATTGATAACTTTGGCATAGCATGTAACTTCTAATTGGATCTTCTATACATAAATAAATAAATAAATAAACTAATTCTTAGGAAAATAGATCTTTAGATTTGATCTCAAAGGCGATTGATGCCTTTTTTAAATTGTATTGTTTTCTATAACATTTCGTAATATATGGATTAATATTTGATGGTTGGTCACAGTGAATTCCAAGTCGCATGTTATTTCATTTAGAATTTATTAACTGTATGTAACCGTGTTTTTGGTAGCGTTCTGGCTTAAGGCTACTATGTATCTACCTCAGTTTCAGTGTTTTTCTTCAAGACAGCTGATTCGCTACAGACATTGCCTGTTCAAGTGATATATTATTGTTACCGTCCTTTGTAATTATTTGCACTGTCTTATTTGTAGTTTCCTAGATAGAAAAGGAACCATCAGTTTTGTTGTGTTGTCTTCTTTGAATGAAAGTTTCGAATTGTCCTTATTTGTTTGCTGATTGTATATTTTTCTTTGATGATAACAAATTCACGCTGTATAAGCATCCGTTCAAAAAAAGCCATGAAACTCAATAAAGCAGAATCAATTCAGTCCCGAAAATGTCCAATTTAAGTGTTTAACACCAGAAAAAAACTTATAATACTTACATCGGTCTGCACATAGATTCTTTATTTTTTTTACAATGGTTTTTTTGTGTTCAAGTTTAGATAAAACTGCTGTGCAAAACGCGGTAAACAATCATGGCTTAACATCTTTACGCGCTTACTTCAATCGATATACAAAACATTTTGGCGCTCCAGGTTAGATATAAAATTTCTCTTACATACCTTGTTGGCTTAACATTAATTAGCATATTTTATAGATAATCAAAATATTTGTAGTTTAAAAACATGTTAGCTATTACTGTGCAGTAACTGACCTTTTACCTCATTTTGTTTAGAAAACCAGATGAATAATCTGTTCATTTGTATAATAGGAGTCTTTTCAGTGTCATTTTTTATTATGGAAATGCTATAAAGAAATATTTATTAGTTGTTTATGCAATGATATTTGATTTATTACCTTTATGACTATTTCTTTTTATGGTGATTGACAGTCGATGAGATATATAGTGTTTCTTCTAGACTTCTTTTTTATTTGTAAGTTATTGAAGTTGTACTGTGGCTTCAACGGATAATTTGTTTTTCAATCCAGTTAATTTTTAAAGCTTTAGGTGTAGTATATATATATATATGTCCGACTTCCCAAAATGTGACCTCTTTTAGTTTTCTATTACTGCAGATTATGTAGATAAAAGTGATAGAAATACCGTTGAAATTTTAAACAGAGTGATTAGATTCATAATTTAAAAACAATGAATTTCAGGACAGATTGGAATGAATAAAACATATAACATTTATTCATATTAAACGTAAACTATAGGCAAAGATAAGTGCAATCGCACAGAAATGGAGTATAAGCTAATGGAAAACCTTTATCTTTTAAAGATGTTTGACTTCATCCGGAAACTGAAGTCAATTCCAAAACATTTGTCTTAAAATTTGAACTACTTATTAGTAGTTAGTAAAAATAATGTATTTCGAATATCACAATGTGTATGAAAACTAAATTCTTAAATTTTCTGACGTTCTGTTAGTAGTCAGGTTTAAATAGTACAAATAAATTGTGGTTCTTCATCTTCAGGTTATATCAACTAAATCATTACACGTAAGAGACTTCAAGTACATGTAGGTAGATTAGAGTAGAATTGTAATGATTTTTGATAAAATTATATACGTGTTTTTATAATCATTTGTGTTGGTAATGAGGTAGGTGGGTGAATTTTTGATATAATTTTTGGGTAACGTAAAACATACCAAATGGAACTTTGATAACGATAATGCGAACAAAAACAAACATAGAAATAATATCAACATTTATCTCATAGTAAATGGAAAAGAATTGTTATGGCGCACTAGTTGGTTATAAGTAGAAATGAATATATGATTTTTTTATTTTGTTGTGACAGCTGAACTTTTATCAGTCTTGTTTTGTAAGGGAATATTTTCAGTTGTAGCCTAACTCGTTGTCTCACGGACGCTACAACCATTTTGTCCCTTGAAATTTAAAACGGAATGTTTTCATTGCATACATGTACCGTAGGCATGTATTTCTCTAGTTTGGAAATAAATTATTGACTGATTAGAAACAGTGAATAAATATGTGTATTGTGTGTTCTAAAGACTGTTTCTTACTGAATCTCGGTTATTCACTGGTAATTTTATTATCATTTTGGTTGTTCACAAATATATTCGTTAATTTAAATAAGGCGAGAGCAATATTTGCAGAATAAAATGAATTCACTATATTTCAAGGTTTCTCATTCGCTGCAAATAGCCCAAATTTTCAATAGAAATAACATTATAAAAGTTTTATTACATACCATAATCAATGAAGTTCAGTTCGAAACGACTTAAGAAACAAGAGGAAACAACATATTTAACAAAATAGTTAAGATTGGTGAGTATTTATATATTGGAGATGAAATCATAAAGTGCAGAGAAGTGAACAAAGTTTTAAGTAACAATGAGACAATGAATAAAAGCAAATTGTTAATAAATGAGTGAAAATCAAGGTACCTATCTAAGATAAATTTAAAGTTAACGTCTTAAGTGAATGTCAGTGGGATTTTCTACTTTATGTTGCGAACCATATTAGAGAGCTAATTTAACTGACAAGCGTTAAAATAATATAGCTATCTTACCATGGCAATGATGAGTTTACCACACTTTTTTTTCTGTATACAAACGTCAGGTTGAAAGCGCTTGATGGCAATGACCTATGTAAAACTGTTATATCGTGTGGTTTTGTGCCCTGAATGATATATAACGTGATAATACCGCCAATTAGAGAGCAGCGAATTATCGATCAGACCAACGACACACGAAACCCGTATGAGCAGTCTATCGTACTTATCGTTCCTGCTTTCTGCCTAGCCCAGCCAGTTAAGTCCAGAACACCAATTACAGCCTCTGCAATATGAATCATTTATTTCAAGCATACTGGGTTTATATACCAAAACAGACAGACCATATCGTACCATAAAATAAGAAACAATATTTGTACAGGATTCAGCCAAATGTGTATATGAATAAGGGAGATAGTAATTAATAGATAGGGCATAATTCAAGAATGGTAAATTATGTAATAATAGTTCATAGGTCAAAATAAAGCTCATAATAAGAGGGACACGAATATGAATAGTTTAGTTATTTAACAATTATATGATAAAAATATACCCATAGTATTGGTCCATAGATGGATCCCAAAGGTTACCATTCATTATTATTATCGGGACATAACAAAAACAGAGTAAAACTGGTGTACGTTACCTGTTAATTATTTTGAACGCTTTTGAGTAATCCACGTTATGTCCACTGCCCATCAACTTTTTAAAAATCGTACTTGCGAAAACTGTACTTCCTTTCAGGCAAAACTTACGGGGAATATGTCCCGATAACCTTCTAGGATGCCCTTCTTTCCGTCCTTCCAATGTACTTGTTTCCACAAGTACATGTAAATTCGTAAATACATTTTGAGTTGACCTCAGAACGATATTGGTCCACTTTTGATTGCTTGATTTACGGAACATCCGGTTTTATAAACTGAAAACAGTTGAGCTTCAAGGAAGCTTATAACATTTTTACCATGATATTTCGTTTGTAAATTTAGGCCGTTTGCAGCTAATGAGAAGCCTTAAAATATAATGAATTCATTGTATTCTGCAAGTATTTTTCTTCTTGCTTTATTTATATTCTTTAATGTTTAATATTTAATATGAAGTAGTGTAAAAATCTCTATGCTTTAGATTTGATTCCAAATCTCATGTGTAGCATACATTTACTTACCGGTTAATTGTCAATACGATTATTGAATTATATTAAAGTCACATTGTATTGCAGCTAATGATTTTCATTTTGTCGATAGAAATGTTCATAGTTGATTATAAATAAATATGAAACAGAAAATTTTATAAGATTATTACGGTCATTTGTTTGTAGTTTTCTTATTTTAAAAAAATAGTAATGATATTCATCGGATGTTTGGAGCTTCCTTTTGATGTTTAGTACTGTAATAGAATAGTCACTTTCGGTATATATACATCCTCTGCAGATTGTTTCAGTATTGTCATCAAGTCACAAATATTGTAAGCAGAGATGGATAGTGGCTAGCTATGGAATCCAGGATGCTCATTTCGCCCTATTTAGAACTCTTCATATATATTTTGTTTTTGAATGTGTACACTACTAAGGAGTTCCAATCTTAAATGAAATCACTATCCAATACTCCATAAGTATCAGTGGGTTTTTTTTTATTATGAATCAGTTCGTGACTTGCACTTTCCTCATAAAATGTTATTTCTTCCTACGCAATCCACATTATACGGATTGAAGTCTTTCTTATAGTTTTTTTATAATCGGATCCTGTATTGTTCATCAGTAATTTTTCTTTCTAATATAAACGAAAGGCTAACGAAGAATTTTTACCAAGATTTTTTGTTATTCAATGTTTAGATGATTTTTTTTTCTCCAAACTTTGATTGAAAGTTGTTGATGTTATCGGGTAGTTCTTTGTTTATCTTGTAAACATTCTAATTTGGGTTTTTTTTGTTCTCGCTACAACAAATTATTCGTGTCTCAATTTTTTTCTTCTTCTTATTCTACAGAGCGAAATAATTTCCTCTCTTAACAATTGTTTCACATGATTTCAATTCTTTATAAATAATATTTATTATTTTTATTTAGTGAGGCATAATTTCATTATATTTGTCACAGACAAAGAAATTGTTCACTTTTAATCAAAATATTATAAGTATAATTCAAATTCTATGAAAACTATTTAATAGACTAAAAACACAACACACTAGATAATTCAGTTGGAAACATAATCAGTCGGTCAGTCAACTACAACGTAGGACCAGACACATATATGCATCGGTCCGAGTTGTCATATCTCGTTAGCACAACAAGATAAACACCGGCCGTTGCTACTACCTTGACGTGGTGGTCTGGCTTGCCTGTCGTGATGTAACAACCGAGCTATACTGACTGGAACAATCGTTCCTCAAAGTCCTACCATGCCAGACAGGTCGGTTAAAGAGCGGTAAGACTAAAAGCAGCAAACCCAAGGTCCGAAGGCGAAGTCGTACTGCTGACTGTACAGAGGTGTGACAGCAGTAAGGTGTTTCCTTAAGACAACCAGCATAACAGCGATGCTGCCTTCCCACAAGGAGGGGTAGGGTTAGAAAAGGTCGACCCTAGAAATACACACCCCGCCTTATCCCACGGATATCCGTCTCCGGCGGTAAGGTATCAACAAGTACGTAGCTGACACAAAAATTACCCACCAAAACGTCGTGTGTGGTCGACCTCAAGCAGTTGTCCCTTGGGCACTGCGGTCACGCTATAAGATCATCAAGACCACTTCTAACTTTTATTAAGAAAACCATCCTTATGGTAATACATTTTCAACTATAATTACATCCATCTATGTGCTTCATAAAACATCAGTGGACATAGTGACTCCTTAAATACTCTTCGAAATACTGTGTGTATGTAAACTGTAACTAACTAGTTCAGTATATGTTATCGTTTTGTCTGAAAACTTGGGTTTTGTCGTTTGTTCACTGGGTTCAATTGAAGTAACAACACTTACTGAATGACGTTATCATGTTATCGTTAAGTGCTGTCAAACTGAGCTCAACACTATAGTGCCCGTGGTTGACTCCATAATGATTGGCCGATATTGATATTAATGAAGCATAGTTCCTACTTGAGTTTGTATGTATTCAGTCTATTCAACACGTTTAAAACAGCAGCATATCAATAGTCGAATACTTGTTGTATTTAGGGTAGGCTTAATTCAGACATGTTAATATTGAACGGGAGACAAATTAAAAAAATATTCGGCGATTGTATCGAGCATTAGAAATCGATAATATACCGATTCAGAGAATAACAAGGTGATTCCATTTTTATGTCATGTGAAAAATACAGGAAGTGGGTAGACGCACACATACATGCATAAAACGTGGTCAAGGTTACACGTGAGTAACTGACAAAGGCGAATATATGAGTGACGGAATAAATGGAAATATTAGAATAATTTCCCTCCTCATAAGTTAAAATAAGTCATGTAAATGCATAACAATACTAACTGCTACAACCGCACATTTCAATATTTTATTCCGTAATTTTTTTTTTGAAAATTAGGTCGAACTGTTTCAAATCAAGATGTCTGGGATTTACTCACAGATATTACACATCATCTTAATACACCTGTTCGTTCAAAACCAGTTGAAGTGTTACAGTTAGCATCAGAAATTACTCAAGCATTTCATGGTTTGCGGATAACAACTTGTAAATCAGCTAAAGATCGTACAGCTATGTCTGTTACTTTGGAACAAGTTCAATGGTTGAAAGTAATTTTATATCTATTGTATTTTATGTCTGTTATTCTCTTCAGTGATGTTATATTTGTGACATTAATACTGTATATCTGACAAATAATATGAAATACTATGCTTTATGTTTATAAGAAAGATTTCTTGTCGCTGTGTCTATGATATATTTCAATTTTGTCCGACGTACATGCTTACCAGCTTCTACGTTTCGTTTAACTGATTGAATAAAGGAAGATGAGATTAATCTTCGTGTTAGCTGAACAATCTTATTGAGTAAATGTAACTGTAATCAGTTAGTCAGCTATAAGCAATGTAGAACCTGGCATGTATATGCATTGGTTTAAGTTTTCATAGCATATTAACACGACTAGGACAAGTCACAATATAGAAAGATGTTAAGTGGAGTGTTCTGGCGAAGCGGCTTCGGGCGTAGCAGTCGCTGACGACGAGGGGAGGATGTGGGACGTCCCGGGTGCTGGGTGGACATCGGATTTACATGGCCTGGCAGGTCAACAGGGCTACGGAGATTAGCACGCCAGCAGACTAAACATTTCGATGGGGAGCGAGGCAAAGACTTGAACAAAGAGGAAGGAGGCACAACGACCAGAATGACTGCGTGAGTGAATATTTAAAGGGGGATGAGTGCATTGTATGTTATTTATGTCGACAGATATAAGTAGTGTGTAGCACCAACCGGAAGTAGAATGGCTACTAGCAAAAGATTGAATTAAAGAGAACACGAAGGTAAATAGAGAGCGATTGGAATAACAACAGTATTGGAAGAATCATGAAGCACGTACAGGACAACTGAATGATGATGTGCAAATGATGTATTCGATGTATTGTTTTCATATTTTACAAAGGCACTTTGTAACTTTGCATTAAACAATAAATTGGTTTCCCTCGTCAAGTCTTCGTTCACCACAACAAAGTAGTAGTGTGGTGTGGGTTACTTATATCCACATAAGTAGTATATGGTGATGGTCAGGCGTATAATGTATTTCACCAGAAGATTGATAAGGAAAGAACCAAAACGAAACGCAATTGGTGTGAAAATGCATGGACAATAAAACCAGAGAAGATGGACTGATTTTTAAAGAAGGAACAGTCAAGATTGAGACAATTGATTGTTATTTTGCAAATTAATTGTTTATTGTATGATTGTCAGATTTTAGTGAGATGGTCTGTAATTTTCGTGTCAAATATATTTGATTATCCCCACCTGTGCTCTTGTTCACTACAGTAGTAATCATTCAATAAATTCAGCCATTAGTTACTATATTTGCCTACAAATCGACTAGATAGTCTACATTTACCTACCCTCCTCGATCCAATAGTCAGTGACTTCATTTATATAGTTTGTAAACTTCTATATTCAGTTATTAGTTGTTCTTAAATGAAAATATTCTTGTTTAAAACTCTACATAAACATAAGTTTAATAAATTCACTTGGTATTTTTTGTTTGAATCTTCCCATTGATGTTTAGGACTGCAACTGGTTAGTCTCTTATTGGCATATGTGCATACTGTGCGTATTTCCTCGATATAGCATTAATTCACAAGCATGGTAAGCAAAGATGTATAGTGGCTAGTAGTGGAATTCAGGATGCGCGTTTCGTTCTATTTGGGACTCGTCAGCTGGATGTACCTGCATCTCAGAGTTGATGTCCACTCTGGGACTCGAACCCATTACCTTCCCTTTCAAACGCCATCACGTTATCTACTCAGCTACTGAGTCCTGATAGCCACTTGCGAAACGCGCGTCCTGGATTCCACTATCCATCTTTGCTTCATAAGTTTAATAAATTTGTATATGAATAAACATTACACTAATCCTTTTCTTGTAAGTAAAATTAAAACTAATTATAATTTATTATTACCTAATATAATAAAATATCTAGCAGTTTATATATTAATCTCACATTAATTTATTAAATCATCAATAAAAATAATTGATATCAAGTGACAACAATTTTTCAATTGTACTTTTGTCTATAATTGATTGATGTGAATAATGTAGAATTTAGGCGAAGTTTTGTTCTCTAAGCTGAATGGTTTAATGATGAAGCTTTCATTGTTCTTCTGATAAAACATCATTAGCACAAAACTTCACCATCTAGTAATGTAGAATTACCGAATAGATTATATTATGTTTAGTCTTTGACTGTTTGAAAAAGTTATTTTCACTAGTGTTGAATTAGGTTATTAGATTTTTATGATTGATTATAACTTGGCTAGTTTGTTTACCATAAAATTAATAATCTACCAATATCCCCTGGTTTAAGAGTGAATCAAATGAGTAAATGTGATAATTAGGAGTATTTGAATTACGGTACAAACTAGGAATCCCAGAAATAACGCAATTTAACCAAGAAGTACTAGATGATCACGAACTAATGTATTGTATTCGGAATTTGAAATCAAGCAGTCATCAAGTACAAAGGAATCATTAGTCCATACAAACACCATAGTCTCTAATTTTAGGTTTATGTACTCAACCTTTAGTTATATTGTAGTCTCGGTTGATATGTTAAACCCATATACCTTATTTTAGCTTCTGGACAAGCCAATTTACCTATCCATCTTGAGTCATGTTTTGACCTTGTCAATTATTCACTTATTAACCCTGACTATTTTTATATGAGCGTATGTGTGTGTACACTTTTTATCTTATTCATCACATGCCTGTCATTTATTCTTGTCTGACTATAAATATTGATTAAAGCGAGTTGGTTTACCCGCCATCTCCAATGTGCGTTATTTTCGCTTCGCTTGCTGATATTTGCTCATGTACTTGTAGCTTTCTGGCCTGCGTTATATTTGATAATAAACTGTAGTTGCCGCTTCTCTTTGCCTTCTGATTTCATGCACCGTAGAGATTTGTATTATAACGGTTATCGAGGTGAACGATTAGCGAAGCACGGCACCACAATATGATGGGACACTTTAGTTATATGATGGATAATGTTACTATCCGGTTATTTGAACTAGATACAACCGATACAGTGCTCGCACCTGCCACGTATTAGTTGAGGCCTGAGTGGCTATTCTTTTTCTTGTATTATAATAATATTCACAAACGTTATTTTTAGTAAATCCTATCATGGATTCGTGTAACTTAGCAAGGAAAGATACAACGACATTTAATGATCATGACTGTTTAGCAATTGTAAAAGCAAAATGAACGAATAATATTACTGAAGAACAAGAATTTCCTGTGTTATTCATCATCGAGGAATAATTTCGTGTGTTTAATTTCGATCATAGATTAGTTATTTTCAACACTTAGTATTCATCAAAAACAGCCAATGTTGTTTCTTCCTGTATTTTCAAATATCAATTTATGGTAAGAAGTGTTGTCTTTTCTGTCATAAGGTTTAAACTATTCTATGTGTTTATTCAGTATTTTTTATATATTTTTTGGTAATTCTAAACACATTCTTACGTACACATGTAGATTATGAATTTCGGTGATTATCTTATATAAAACAGATAAATTTACTTGAACGTTGTCTTCCGTTTTTTCTTTATCGAAACGCGAAGATTCCTTTCCGCTTCTTGTCTGTAAACACTTGTATTCGTTTTCTGCAGATGTTTGTATATTTTTTGTGTATAACTCTGAACAAAATTGTTCAACAACATAGTCATTGATAATCTATCTTTTCGTCATACATAATTAGTGATAATACTAGTAATAATAATCCCTCATTTCAGGAAATATTTCATTTTTGGAAAAATATCACTTCTTTTTTGCTTTTCCATCTTCTCTCTTTCTAATACCGTCTAATGTGTGTGTTAATTTTATTTTGTTTATTAGTAACTATTACTACCTATCATGAGTAATCTTTTGCTCAGTTTGTTTTTGAAAAAAAATCATTTTCAGCATTATCTTTATCATTGAATTCATTCGTTGACATCGTCAATTTTTAATATAATTACTTACCTACTTACCTCAAACAAAACACAATCTATCTATATTTGAATGTATATTGAAGTATGTAAAACTTTCTATGTTACATTGTCCATTCATGTTTTGCTCTTAAAGATTAAGTACTGTAGAATAAGAACACAGTCGTAATTTAACTCTTAAGTTCTATAATTCACTATTAATTGGTCTGATAGTATTTTGGATTTAAAAAGAACATTACTAAGAATACTTATCATATATGTGTATGTACTTGCGTATGTTTGTGTCTTCATCATTGTTATTGAGAGACACGTTTTTCAAATATTCATAGCCTTTTTTGGAAAAAAAGTTTTTTCTCCTACTCTTACTACTATCCCTAGTAATTTTATAAGTAGTATAGTACAAGGCAAGAAAAATAATTACTAAGCGAAGAAATAGATTCATAAAAAGTATAATATGTTCACTTGTTTACTTTTTTTCTTAACAAATTAAATTCAAATAAATAATTAATAAAAAAAATTTAAAAGTGACTCTTTTTTCTCATTTGTAATGTTGCTTCTGCTACTATGGTAATATCTCATTTTTCATCCCTTTCTCTTGTTCATTGTTTATACTTTTCAATTTCATTCTAATATTGCGTTTCTATTATTAATTTATCTTATCTATGCTTATTGTTACCTTACATACGATATATATAGGATATATGATCATTATTATTATTTTTTTGTTATTGTTTTTACATAGTAAAAGTTGAATGTCGGTAGTTCAACAAGAATGATTACGGTTTAATATGTTTATGCGTGTTGTTTAATTTGTTTTTATTCATGTAATTAAAAATTCATTAATTCATTATAATTATAATTATGATTAATATTTCTGTTTACTTTGTATCATAATAGCGTGTGTAGTATTAGTTTCTGGTCAAGGTTTTATATCTATATATAAATATATAGATTGATAGCATGACTTACTCAAATATTATTTATTATTTTCGGGAAATATTCATTAATGAATTTGTTTTTCAACAAATTAATACCATTTACTATCCATTATATTGTTAATGTTAAGCATCTTCTGTACTTAGGACTTTGTTCCGATGATTTATTTATTTAAACACATAAATATTGGTACAAGGAAGCACCAGATACATATGCGCCACACAAATCTCATTTGATTTGTGTGAAGGCTGTGATACTGACCGGGTGCCCAGACCGAAGCAGGCGGTTTTCTTAGGGGGCCACACCCGGAACCTTTGACCTAAAGGTCTGATCCACAAGGTGGTGGAGCATCGTGAGGAGATGCGGTCCCATGGTAGCCAGTGACCAACGATTGATTCACACGCCATTCGTTCCATCAGAATACTGGAGCCCATGTGCACCATTGTTTTGGAATCAAGGTTTTTCAACTCCCTTAGATGGACTTTCCGTGTCCACCAACCCTGTTAAAGCGGCGGACATTCGCCTTTCGTCCTTTCAGTTTCGTAAACATTAGTAATGTCACGAGAAGGCAGTGAGTAGGACTTCTCTGGCAGAGGCTATATACGCGTGGCCATGTGAGATCATTTGGAGAGGGAGAGTGGACTCTCCACACTCTCGGCCGTACCAGGGCATTTGGGGGCTCTGATGATTTATTTAATTTTATTTTTTTTCTAAGTTGATTTTATATTCATTCGTTAAACGTTTGTTTTTGTTGTTGTTATGTATACTATGAAAAAGTAGATTTTACCATTGTTCTTCATTGTCTCTGTTCTGCAGCATTAGTATTTCGAGTTAATATACGTGTTACGAAATGATTAGATAATTGGTAATCTATTGATTCAGTTTTTGATATTTTCGTGCTACAATTAGCTTTTTCAGTAGTGCGATTCTGAAATAGTAATTGACAGAAAGCTCACACACACTGACAAGGTCTTTCGTTTTTTCAAATACCTATCAGTGGAATGTATGCATAACATCTCTGTAAACATTATCCATCTTTTCCCATTATGATAGCAGTATTTATGTACAAATTATTGTTAATGTATTTAAATTGACGATGTATCATTACTCGATATCCTTACCGTACAGTTTAGTGTCAGTATCTTCCATTTTGGATTTAGCATTTCAATAATTGAAACAACAATTTCTGCTGGTTATTACCGCCACTTAGTAACTGATCATGGTGTTGAATTTTAAGTGTTTAATATTTTAAGTCCAACGATGAAAATGCTCTCTCTCTCGACATATATATATATATATATATATATATATATATATATATATATATGGAATTATTAAAATTGCTAATTTACACTTGTTGTCGACATGGTACTGGCGTTTTCTTGTTTTGAAAAATTTAACAATTGGCTGTTTAATGACTGTCTAGTTGTATATGAAAATTAAACCACTTAATTATGTACGGATTGCCTTAATCTGATCTAATTATGGACTGGAAAATCTTTATCCAAAATACTATTACGTCAGATGTAAAATATATTTGGAATATTCTATTTTTCGTTGTGTATTGATGTAAGTCCAGGTGAATAATTGTGATGAACCTATTTAGCTTGTACATATTTTTATGGTTAAATGTAGAATAGGTTGACTAATAACTTCTTCGACAGATTACTTAGTTCTCCTACTCATTTGAATATTAAGAAATGTATGTTAAGTTATTATTTTTCTTGTTATTATAAACCATTCATCTTCCGATTAATTTTTTATTGTTAAGTCAAGTCTTTGCAATAAACTTATTAGTCAGAAATACTGTTTCACTGAACTTTCAGTTACCGAAATTTGAGTAAGTGAAGTTTTAGATTTAGATTTTGTGCATTAAACAGTGAGGTACATCTGGTATCTTCAGTGAATTAGTATTTTAAATAATCCATCAATTTATAATAAACAATGTTTTCTAATAAGTCGTGCACTCATCTTTTCCGTATATAAAAACTGTTCATATCCGAACCTATGACTTGGAACTAGGGTTTCGAGTTTGTAAGTATTGTATCATTAATTTTGTTTGAACAACTGACTGATATTATTACAAATCGTACAGTATCTGTAGTTGCATAGCTTTCCAATTATGTGTAGTGTATAATAAAGACATGTTTGTTGATAGTGTCAATCATTATTTGTTTCATTTCAATGACGTAAATTTTCCTCTTTTCTACTTTTCTTTTCATACTTTTTCAAGAGTGAAGGTATGCATGAAAGTTGTTTTACTAAAGCTCTTCAATGTATTCGAAGCACTGGTCTACGTTTAGATAATGTTATGAAAAACACTGGTAAACGTAAATACGCATTCAATCGTCTCCAGCTATTATCATTTCCAAGATTGTATAGACCACCAATGGGAACATATTCTACAAATGTATCATCTTAATATATATCGTCGATAATAGATTTATTCAACAATCACTTTGATTGATTCGACATTGATTCTTATTTTTTCTATCTACTTTTCTCTAGTCTCATTATATTATTGAGGAAAACGAAAGAAGAGTCATTCTTTCTTTTGATATTTGAGCAATGGATTTATCTTTTGGTGAAGTATATGTACGTTTCAATACCTTTATTATTATTATTGTTATTACTATCATTACTATTGCTAACAAAATAATAAGGATAAGACTATATTAATGATAACTGACTTTGTAGTCACGTTGATTTTTCCCCCCTGATTTTCGTCTTTCTTAACCTCATTCTTTCCTTTGTGTCATTGTATTTTGTAAAAAAAAGTTTCTTTTATTCATTCCATAAAAGACTTACTCATTATTTGCCATTAATTTTGATTGTATAGATGTATTTATACTTTTTCTTTGATAATAATAATGACAATAATGATTGAATTCATTCATATCAATTAATTTATACTTTATTCATTAATGTATATTTGTTATATCTTAAGAAGTAATTACTTATTCTAAATTATTGCACGCAATATGTAATTAATGTCGGTAACTACTGCTATTATGATGTGCATATGTACATATACATGTTGAAACGATATATGTATATTTAGTTCATTTTTATTCTTTCCACATAACATGATATAAGTGTGTATAAGTAGAAAATGAACTATTGTTAAGCATTATGATGAATATTTCAATGTACAATAATTTCTCAGCTGTCGCCAGTCCATGATTTAAAACAAACAAATAAACTGAACCTTCTTAAATCATCTTTGAGGATTTTTTTCTTTATTTTTGATATTCTATTGAATTGAATTATTTAAACCATGACGTGACTATATGTTAAGTTTTATGGTGTGAATTTATTAATTATTCAGAGTGATATTTTGGCTTTTAGTATTTTTCGGAAAAATTTATTTTGTTAAATGTCGAAAGTGTTAGACATATGTTAATTAACATAATATTTTTATTTATTTATTTAAACACAAATATATGTACAAGGGGGCACCATGTATATATGGGCTGCACAAATCTCATTTGATTTGTGTGAAGGCTGTGATACTGACCGGGTGCCCAAACTGAAGCAGGCGGTTTTCTTAGGGGGCTACACCCGGAGCCTTTGACCTAAAGGTCTGATCCACAAGGTGGTGGAGCATCGTGAGGAGATGCAGTTTCATGGTAGCCAGTGACCAACGATTGATTCACACGCCATTCGTTCCATCAGAATACTGGAGCCCATGTGCACCATTGTTTTGGAATCAAGGTTTTTCAACTCCCTTAGATGGACTTTCCGTGTCCACCAACCCTGTTAAAGCGGCGGACATTCGCCTTTCGTCCTTTCAGTTTCGTAAACATTAGTAATGTCACGAGAAGGCAGTGAGTAGGACTTCTCTGGCAGAGGCTATATACGCGTGGCCATGTGAGATCATTTGGAGAGGGAGAGTGGACTCTCCACACTCTCGGCCGTACCAGGGCGTTCGGGGGCAATGAACATCATAGAAAACTACATAAATTATGGAGAATAACCAAATGTAGATAATTGTAAACGTGAAGTTGAATAGAATAATATTAAAGTTTAAAAAAAGAAATATAGCTACGAAATGTATTCAAGTACAGAAATCTTTAAACAGCATAATTGGGAAAATATATTCATCATACTATCTTCAAACAAAAATTATAGTCTTAGCTTCAGAAGGTTCCATTTTAGCGCACGTAGTTCAAATGAACTAAAAGCCCAAGAAATAGCTATTTAGGTTTATTTTTTAGCTCTTCTATTACTCTAACCACATTGTGGCTCCATAATTGATCAAACATCTTTACCATAAGGTGAACTAATGTGCTTATTTACTCCCACTCTATATGTGACTGGACTCACATCATTGGTTTCGTTATTTTTCTCTTTGTAGGAGTATAATTGCACCCGATTTTCTATCTTTCAATATGAATCGCTTTGTGCATTACGTAATCTCACTGTACATTTAATATTATTCGCAGTTATATAATTATTCCACTTAACCTAGTTTACTGATACTGATTTTGATTATTAATCTGAGAATTTTATTTGACTGACAACCCGATTCTTTCAGTCATTATATGTTAATCGTTTTGATTCCTATTAAAGTCTACAAAACTACATTAATTACAGTCAATTCTTAATCCATAATCTATGTTCAAAGTTGGATCGTACAGCTTTATATTATTTATTTAATATCTAACAAAAATTCCCGAAAACGCATTATTTTTTGAATGGTTTCCATATTTTCTGTCGTTACTAATCAGGATTGGACTATTCAGTCCCCGGTGAATCTTGGCTCCTTGAACGAACGTTTCACTATTTTCATATAGCAGTTTCTATGTGCTCTATCTGCAAACGTTTTGTAAATGTGAGAAATGAATCAGTTTACATTTTATTAAACTGATGATTATTTGTTAGTTAATGTTCTTAAATACATTCAAGTTTGTAAAGCTTACTTTATACTTGTATTAATCTCCTTATCTATAGGCCTACTTTCCTATCCACCTACTTGTATAATATATTTAGTTAACGTTAGGTTAAAGTCTCTTTCTGTTGGATGTAAAAATCAAGTACGGAAATTTATTTTGTTATATGCATTGGATATTATATGTTTTAAAATTCAAAGCATTACAGGGCTTGTTTCAAAGAATTTGCTTCTCTTCAATTGGAAAAAATCATCTCATCGTTTTGTAGTCATTAAAACTTTGATTATAAATAAATTGAAATGGTCGAGACAATACATTGGACAAGAATTTACTAAGGAAATTGTTAATATAAGTGTATATCATCAAATTATTAAATTCTTGATATCCAGAAAGATAAATTCTTAAAACAGGTTAACTTTTTCATTCCTTCAATTGGCTATCAATGATATTCTGCGAACAATTCTCATGGAAATATCAAGTGATATTGTAGATCTATTATTTTTGAATATATAAAATGTAGGCTATGAAAGTTTTATGGAATCAGTCCGTAATCAGCATCGAAAATTACTGTACATGATTTATTAGAAATTGACCACAATTTATAAAGCATGTTACTTACTTACGCCTGTTACCCCTCGTGGAGGATCATAGGCCTCACACTAGCATTCTCCATCCAACCCTGTCCTGGGCAATCCTTTCTAGTTGTTATCATCATTTACATATTTGCTTCTATTTCCTGGCGTAATGTGTTCTCTGACCTTCCTCTTTCCCGTTCCCCTTCCGGATTCCAAGTTAGGGCTTGCCTCGTGATGCAGTTTGGTGAGTTCCTCAATGTATGTCCTATCCACTTCCAACGTCTTTTCCTAATTTCTATTAAGCATGTGTCCATTCATTATCAGATGTTATTATAAAATCCTTAGAACTTTAATTAAATTCAATCATATTTACATTTAATGGGAAATAATGTGAGTAAACGAATGAAATAATAACAAGATCACTAAATTTCTCATTGTAATAAACTAATTCAAAAAATATTCGTAAAATTAACATTGAACATTGTCATATTCATGATAAACAGTCTTTGAAATATTTGCTTGATCAACTATTTTTTTTATTCATTAAAAGAAACACTTAAACTAACAGAATAACACGAATTATACAATGGTAAATTGTTATGTCGAGTGAGTGAGTGCGTATGTCAACTGTTTAATATATGAAGTGATAAGACTGCCAATTAGAGAGGAGTGAATTATCGATCAGACCAGTGATACAGAAAAGCCGTATAAGCAGTCCTGAGTACTTATCAGTTCTGCTTTCTGCTTAGCCCAGCCAGTTAAGCCCAGAACACCAATTACAGCCTCTGCAATATGAATCATTATTTTCAAACATACTGGGTTTATATACCAAACAGACAGACCACATCGTATCATAAAATAGAAAATAACATTTGTATAAGGTTTGGCCAAATGTGGCTGTGAATAAGGGGAACAGTAATTAATAGACTGGGTATAACTCAGGAATTGCAAATCGTACAGTATTAGTCTTCGGGATATAACAAAATAAAATTCAATATTATTCAATTAATAACAAAGATATTTGTATGATTTTTCAAGCCAGTAAATAGTTTTTTATTGTTGTTAAAAAGCGACATATTTCTTAATCTGCTTTCCTCTGTTTGCTATTAAGAAATATAATTTAGGGGTATATTTAAAATTTCAGGAGCTTAGCTAGTCAATTTAAGATCCAGACATGAAAAAATCGCTCACGTTAGTGTTATTTTTTGTCTAAGGAGGGAGGAGAAAGATTAAAATAAGGAGATTTATTGACAAAAAAAACTGATATTGCTACATCAGCATTTTGATTTCGTCTTCGACAGAGGATAAATATTATGGGACTTGATGAGAAAATCTTAAATGTGGAACGTTTTTGATGATTACTGTTAAAATATATACGATGAACTAAAAAAATAGACATTATTGTTTGTTCGGCAATTAATGACTATAAATACGTAGGTTCTGTTAAATACAGTGTTTCCAGTCGCTTAGAATTTACTGGATATCGAAACTATTGCACCATAGCATCATAATGCCTACTATAATTGCTAAACTGCTTTCATCTATTAATGAACTATAGTTGTTATTATAGCATACTGTAAAAATAGACTTTTTTTACTTTATATAAGCTAACTATGAACCATGAGGTTTTGTCTCAGGAGAAGTCTAGAACAGATTGATTTGTTGTTACATAGCAACCTATACGATGCTATCCAGTATGTGATCGTCATTATATTACATCTAAAATATCTGTAATTTGTTCATTTAAATAATTTAATATTTTTAAATCGTTGGGTGTAGTCTATATAAAGATTTGGATTTCAGTTTTGTATCTTGAAACCTTCGCTAGTGAAGCACATAGACATCCTTAGGGCAAAGCTATTGTCTTCTAATACCTGGGTGATAAAATCTATAAATGGAGTTGTATGCTGACATTTTACTTCAGGTTACGGATTTGCCAAACTAATAAATATCAACAGGATTGAAATATAACGGGTAGCTTTTCTTTCGAATATATTCAACTATAAAAATCAGGACACTTCATAGAATATAAGAGAATATAGGTTAAGAACTTGAGCTGAGAATTTTCGTTCCGATATTAACTTCCTAGGAAGATATTAAAAGAGAATTTCAGATAATCAAAATTACAGCTTAGACTTAACCACTAGAGTTCATTCCTTCAAGTAGGAGTTAAGTGGCTTATGCATAAATTTATATATGATTGACCTTAATTACAGATTTATATAAATATTGTTAGCAATAAATCAGATTTATTCACTCTACTTATACTTGAGCAGATTAATCTGGTTAGTCAGAATTGTTAGTTTAAGTGTTAACATTCACACATTTTGTTAAAAATATGCTTGATATAGATATGCACATTTTAGAAATTCAGTTACTTCTATGAACTAACTTTGGGGGTTAAAACATTAATCTTAACGTGTAACTTCTCATAATGTTCACTACTTGACCCTTTAATTATAGCAATAAGATAAACGAATAAAAGGTATGAACAAGTATAATTATGAGAACAAATCATATTTTTGTTATTTTACTAAGACATAGGATGAATTTTCCTGAATAACGACTGTAAACTACATTACAGCCTACTCAAACATATAGGCTACTTAATTTCAAATTGTACAGCAAAATAGCAGAAAGTCCTATCATATCACTTTTTTTTACCGTACTTGATTAAATTTTTATGTAACTGCATAGTGTACTTGCACAACTTTGTAAAACCCATACAATCAACAACCCTGGAAAACTTTCAGTGAAAACAACACTAACTTATCTATTCTCTTCTTTGTTTATTCATTAGAGAATTGACAATAGCTGTGAGATTGAATACGCAGTTATCATAAGAATTTTAAAAAATTGATTTAACTAACCATTTCTATCATGATCCTCGTGATACTTTAAAAGAGTAGGAACTACAGTAGTGTAAATTAAAAAAAGGGTAAGAAAAAAAAACTTTTTCAGGTATTCAATTCAACAAGTGACAAAGAGAATTTGTACTTTCAGAATGTTATTTAATGTTGCGTCATCATCACTATGTAATCAAATTTTTCAGATTAAAAGAAATACTTCTATGAGCTGGATTGTTTGGTCGTGGAGCTTTCATTGTCCTTCTGAACGATATCATCACGACAAACTTCGGGTAGAAGTTCAGCTCAGAGAACAAAACTCCATCAAAATCATCCACCTGAGCTACAAATCTTCTCCACCATCTCAGAAATACTTCTAGTCTATTTATTAACTACCAGTAATCCAGTTACTTACCCTTTAAATAATCCTTAATATACTGATATATACAGTTAAGTTCTGTTATCCAAAAATGAAATATTTTTTATAAAGCAATACTATGTAGAAACTATTCTTTTAGTTACTACTACTTTTATGGTTTATACTTGTGTCATATGATTCAAGACAAACAAATCGAAATAAAAGAAACATTCATGAGATTATTCATTTCAATGAAATATTTTCTATTACATAATATTAGGCCAGTTGTTTTGATTTTTATTATTTTTTTGAAAAAATATTTTTCAATGAATGGATAGGGAGAGAAGTAGTCAAACGCATCGACAACTTCACTTATCTTGGAAGTCTGATCAGCCCTGATGAGTTGGTGTCTGACGAAATCTCAGCACGGATTCGAAAAACTCGTTTGGCTTTTACCAACTTACGTCACCTATGGCGAAGACGAGATGTCCACCTATCAATTGAGGGAAGAGTATACTGCGCAGCAGTTCGCTCTGTTTTACTTTACGGCTGTGAAACATGGCCATTAAGAGTAGAAGATACTCGTAAGTTACTAGTACTTGATCACAGATGTCTTAGAAATATTGCTCGCATCTGCTGGGATCACCGGATAAGTAATAGTGAGATTAGACACTGGGTATTAGGGAATGATGATGGTAAATCAGTTGATGAGGTCATGAATCTTCATCGATTGAGATGGTTAGGCCACTTGTTACGTATGCCTGAACACTGATTACCACGACGCGCTATGCTGACCAGTATAGGTGATGGTTGGAAGAACGTTAGGGGTGGCCAAACCAAAACGTGGCATCAGTGCTTGAAGTCACTAACTTCTAGTCTGAGCCATGTTGGTAGATGCAGACTACCTGGTTGGGGTCCGCGTGACTATCATAACCAATGCTTGAAGACTCTGTGTGACATGGTTTAGAATCGATCACAATGGCTCAGATGTATACACTCTTTATCTTTCTTTAAACCTTGAGATTAAAATTGCTTCATATCTGTCTTCCTTCCTATACTATATCCTTATATACAACCTTTCTTTTATATATTACCATCAATAAATTAACTACTTTTATGAATCAGGTGTTCATCTTGTTGTGCTAACGAGTTATGGCAACTTGGAACGATGGATATATGTATCTGGTCCTATGTTGTAGCTGACTGACTGACAATGAATCGATTATTATAATTTTCTCTTTATTTCTAATTTGCTAAATACTAAGTTCAATTTTAATCTAATTTGATTGAATGTATCATTTTTTTATTATTTCTGTTTTAAAAGAGAAAAAGAAACGAAAAAATTTTAAAAAAACAATAGTAGAATGTTACTTTGATAAATTAGAAGGTTTAAAATATTCTCTTTTATTTTTCTTTATTTAAATTGAGAAATAATCTAACAATTAAGAGACTATAACAAGTGTATTATTGTTGAAAGTAACAAAATAGTGACGAAGAAGAAATTTAGATAAAGAATTTAGGTAGGGTTTTATTTTCTGAACTATATAGTTTACTCGTATCACTCATTGACAAACTTTTAAAGAGAATATAATCGATAAAAAATACAAGAAAGAGGTGAACCGTTAACTTTCTTATATTAGTGACTATCCGTTCATTCGGGCAAGATTTAAGGTAACTTGTTTTATGATCAGTATTCTTTGGTAAAGCAATATGCCTCATGTCTGGTTTTCGGCGAAAATTTCTTATCTAATCTTTTCAAAAAGAATAAAGTCAACCACGAAGCTCATTAATCAGATAATTTAATTTAACACTAAACCATTTTACAAACCTTAACCAAACTATTTGAGCTATCAGAGTTCGGTGTAGCTTACTACTATACAAAGTAATAGTTCTTTCAATATTTTGTCCGGATGAATGATCGTGAGTTTTGAAATGTCACATGTTTTCCCACATGCCATATATATACTTCAGGTACTCATCAATAACATTCGATGCCACATTCTCAGTTAACTACATCTGGATTACGTAAACATCAAATTTTGACCGTCTGACTTATCGGTATTGAACTTTTTTTTAAAGGTTAAAATCCTAGCTTCCGTTTGATGTGAGTGGTGACCAGAAATCGTTATGAGGTTCATTAAGTGTAAAACATATTCAATGTGGGGTTCACCGCTACAAAAAGTCAGTCACTTATATCAATGTGTGAATAAAATTGTCTTCATTCGCTGAGATTTCACAAATATATTATTCCTATTTAATGTTTTACATCAACTCGGTGCCCAAATACTGTGAAACTATTTGTTCTAATTTAGACGAAAGTTCTTATAAATTGTCTTTTACTTGATACTTTTCTTATAAATGCTTCCGTTTCATTTACTAACCAGTTTAGGATTAGTAACTGTTTCTAGTGCTTTGCATAAACAGTCAAGATATTCAGTAACACTATGAAAAAAAACGAATGGAACATCTGCTGAGGAAAAGTCTTATTATATGTTTGTCTAAATATTAACTTTAGGAGCAATTAAATTTCAGAAATATGATTTCTTAATTTCAATTATTGTGATAATATAAGTTTATTTGGTTTCAGTTAAATTCAATACTGATTATGTTGAATATTAAAAAATCAAGGTAAAAGCTACCGGAAACCTCAAACGAAAACTTATTTTTACTGTTTAGAGAAAGTATGTGATAACGATGGAAATATGAAGTTAGTTTTCCTCACGGATTTACTATTGAATTCAGAAAGTATCTGACTGCTACTGAGCAATACTCTAAAACCTCTTAGAAGAACTCATTCATGATTTTCCACAGACTTAAAGTCTACTTTGATTTTGAAGTCTTGTAACAAGATCAAAAACGTTTAATCAGTTTCGCAACTGATATCAACAGTGATGAAAAAAAGTTTTCGATACAAAGTGTTCACTAATTAACCATTTAAATATCTTATGTTTGCCAGGTAGAAATCTTTTAGATAAACGATATATAATCTCAGCTCATAAATGACTTTTCCTAAGAATATTGTGATAAACTAATGAGTATGTCTATTAGTAACGTGGAACTGGAAAGAATAAAATTGTAACAATTAAATGCAGGCAATATCAAAAGGATCAGGTGATTCCCCTGCAGTATTAGAGTATTAGTAAATTGTTTGAAATCGAAAATAAAAACCACTGAACTTTTTGCTCAACAGTTTAAACAAGATATGTTCACGTTGAATGCTGAAGTGTCTCAATTCGACTCCATTTTGATTTGTATTGGAAAAGATTAGTTTCAAACTAGAACAGTACAGCTCTTCATTTCTATATGCATTTCAATTAATATCATGATCGGTGTTATTGAGTTACGGAAAATAACTGTCATTATTTTTTTCAATTTTAAAACTTCACAGTATACAAAGGACTTTGCACTTAGTTAGAATTTGAACATATTTTAACAAAGACTAATAGAATTCAGTAGGTAATATCAACAACAAGAAAACTCAAATCCTTACAGAATAGATAGATAATGAATATTATCACCTTTAAAAGGTAGACATCAAATACCACATTCTCCTAGTGGTATTTGATGTTTTTCCCCATCAAATTAATGTTATATTCACATAGGAGATAGCAATAAACTATTCCTTTTTAAATAGAATACTGTTTATATTTTCATTTGATTCAAATAAGTTTATTTCACTCTTATAATTTTAAATAAGGTAGATAGATATAAAAGCTTTCTTCTAAATTAGGGCGAATATTTTAACAGTATTTGGGCGCCGAGTTGATGTAAGACATTAAATAGGAATAAAATATTTGTAAAATTTCAGTGAATGAAATATCTTTCGTTGAAAAAGCTTGGACCAGATTGCCAGGTGAAACGTTGGATTTACTTCAAATTCATTCGCTGAGATTTTACAAATATATTATTCTTATTTAGAGTAAATAAAATTGATAATAAAATAATTAGAAGGGGTTTTTTGTGGAGATTCAGTATTTTCATAGTTGAGAGCATGAGTCAGTTGAAGCTAGACCACTAAGGAAGTTAGACATAAACACCATCGGGTGCCGGCTCATTGCTCTATCGGTTAAGTGCTCTGGTGCAAGACTGGTAGGTCCTGGGTTCGAATCTCGCGAGGCGAGATCGTGGGTGTGCACTGCTGAGGAGTCCCACGATAGGACGAAACGGCCGTCCAGTGCTACCAGGTTTTCCTTGGTGGTCTAGCTTCAACGCACTCATGCTTTCAACTATGAAAATAAAATATTTGATTATTATGTTTAATTATGTTGCCTGTAGTTTTATTAATTGAACAATATTATTTATTTACATTTATAGCTTCATGTTATTACCTACGTCTGTTTTGTTGTTTTCACTTGAATACCTACATATTTGATTATTCTTCATGCGTTAAAAATTTAACGAGCCAGTCATTTTATTTTTTTGTTTCAATGTATAAACAGATTTTTCGCTTTTATTTATACTTGGAACTATCCTAACGTTTGCTAGTCAGTTTTTTTTAAAAAATGTTTTCGACAATCAATTTAGATCCAATAGAAAGGCAGACGGTTGAATTTTTAATTGCCAGATATCCCGACAGTTTATTTTTTGTTATACTGTGATATAATTTATATATGAGAGGATTAATCTATATTTTGCTCATTGATTGATAATTGAAAAAGTATTCAAACTATTCGGCTGTATTTTTTGTTATCCATTTTTTGTTTTAAATCAATTAAAATAAGGTATCTTGGTAAAGAAGTTGCAATAATATCCCTAGTCATAACGTTAAATTGATGATGGAAATTAGTGCAATCTAGGACATTCTATTCTGGATACATATTGACATAGGGTCTATTTATAGTGGTATTCTGACACAGACCCAAACTAGTTTTTACAATTGATTGATCACTGGGTGTTGATCAATGTCATGTGTGTCAAGTCCTTTTTAGTGCAGATCGAATGCTATCAATCAACTAGTCCTTAATGATGCTATTAAGTCGTGATTCGAACTATTTCAGTCTTAACCATGTAATTGTTGCACAGTGAATTTTAGACAGTTGCACCTACTTTAACTTTATATTGGCATAAGATAGTACAGTATATATAATCCAACTGTAACTAAGATGATGGATCCTGAATGAGCTTTTTAGAGCCACAGATACTATTACCAGACACTAGAAATATATTCATCTGAATCTATCAGCTCTTCAGTTTTCCATAGTTCGAAACAGTGGGAATTTAAATTTACTGGTCAACTTAACTTTGACTGAACTTGTACAGCTATATCTGGTTTTACTAAATGTAAATGAGACACACTTGGATGATCACTCATCAAATAAAACAGTCTATTATAAACTTATATAGCACGTGAGTAAAGACTTGCATTCATATATTCACTGTTTAAGGTTATAATTTGAACTGAAAAATCTGAGAAATTCGACAGTTTAAACGGAAATCATCATACTGTAACATATTACAAACTTTCCAGTTTCCAGTTTCATCCCGATGAAGTCTTTTAAAAACAAAGAAAGATGTTATGTTTTCTAATCTGGATGTTTTAATTGCGAAGTATTCATTACAGTTCAGGACAACATAAATACACATTTGAATTAGAAGTATTTCATAGTTTAGATTACTGATTGACAGTTAGATAACCATTTAAAATCAGGAAACAGTGAATAGCTATTTTGTCCTGCTAAGGATTCATATATTAGGACTGGATTTCAGTGGTTGTCTAACTAAGATCATTCTATGATGTAAATTATGACATACAATAATTTAGAAAACCCTGAATAATAATCATGTACTCAGTAATGACTAATTGTGAGGTCATCTTCGGTGGATTTAAGGTAGACATTTTTTGTTTCTGAATGGGTAGGAGGTTTAACTTATAATAGTTGACGAAATTTGATCACAATAACCTACTTGAAACGAGAACAAATAGTTTATTGTATCTACATGACAATTGGAAAAAATATCATATGTTGAAGTCAAGTGAAGTATTTTCAAAATTCAATTGGTATTGTTTGTTCGAATCTCCCCATTGATGTTTAGGACTGCAACCGGTCAGTCTCTAATTGGCATGTGTGCATACTGTGCGTATTTCCTCGATATAGCCTTAATTCACAAGCATTGTAAGCAAAGATGGATAGTGGCTAACGCCCCATTGCACAAACAAGTGGCTATCAGGACTCAGTAGTTAAGTGGATAACGTGATGGCATTTGAAGCGAAAGGTAGTGGCTTCGAGTTTCAGAGTGAACATCGACTCTGAGATGCAGGTACATCCAGCTGACGAGTTCCGAATAGGACGAAACGCGCATCCTGAATTCCACTACTAGCCACTATCCATCTTTGCTTATTTTCAAAATGTCTGTCAACACATATAACCATTACTATAACTGAGCGATTTGAAATGATGATGAATGAGAAAGGATATATGTGATTTGAAAATGGGATGCTGATTTTGAGGCTCATTGCTAATTGAGTTCACGTTTCGATTTCGTGCCAAAAAGCTATCCAGTATAGTTTTATTTAAATATATTGTACTTAAAGTACGTTCATACTTGAGCAAATTCAATTGATGACATGAAGTAGCCCCTCGGAGGGGACGAAGCTCATCAACATTCTACCCAAGTCATCGGATAAGAAGGTAAATATCTAACTGATTTATCATTGAGTAGTGACAAATATCATCTGTCTAAAGTTCATATTTCCGCTGATCAAGTGTTTGTAAATAATTAGCAGTTTCCTATTGAGCAGAGTGAATCTAAGAATGACTGTATAGAAGACGTAAAGTGTTATTATTTTAATGATAACTTGACATCGAAATTAATTAGGAATAAGTTCTTGCTCATCTTGTATCTGTTTATTTCCCAATTTAAAGATAATAATAATAATTTAATGGACTAAAGGAAAACTTAATGAGTTGTCTGATGTCCTTCATTTCTATACATTGTTTGTTGTTTTTCTTCGCATATTGTCTGTCATTGTGTTATCTTCGCTAAATATTTTATGTATGAACAATAGCTGCAATTTAATCTTGTATTCAACCAATTGTAGTGCTATCCTTTTTTTAAATTATTATTCATATAAATAATGGGATTCAAATCCTTGAGCCGATTATAATTATCCAGCTGCCACAGATATGAACTACATTTTTAGAACAAAAAGGTAACACACTCTTATCTAGACATACTTAATTCATAAACGTGCTAGATAGAATTAAATTTTATCAGCTATAAACTTTTACGGTGAAAATTGGATTTAAGAAAGAAATTAATTTTAAACATCCAATTTATGAGGCAATTCAAAGTTTTGACATTTTGCCTATTAGAACAATTTTTTTATTATGGAACACAAAACGAATCATTACATTTGTGCACACATTCATATAAGCACATAATATCATATGAACCAATATTCTATATAAGAATAATGGAATGTCTTAGCCATCTCAATATGGAAAACATAATAATTGCAAAAGCTTATTTATGATATAATATCATAATTGAAAATCCATTATATTTTGCCATAAAACCTCAGTAATATCTATAGTTTTTGGATAAATATTGAATTAAATAGATCAATATGAGTTAAAACTTTCATCAATTAGACTTTCTATATTCACATTGTTACTTTCGGAACATTTTTTTTAGAAAATCTAGTTTTGTGTAAATTTACTAGGGATGAAGAAGAATTTAATTTTTCATCAAAATATCAAATCCAATGACATTAAATGGAATTTTGGCATGGTACTTGGAAATTCTAAAAATAACCCAAAAAACCAGAGGCTATTATTTGTTTGTTAAGTTGTTACTTTTTTCACCGTTTACGTATGTACGTATACAGCTAACGGATATAACTTGTTTGTTGAATATGAGAAGAGATATTTTATTAAATTGTTTATTTTAATGAAAACAATATTTCGAAAAGCAAGTGTTATGATGATAACATTTTAATGATAATGATACTATCAATGAGAAGTAAAGAACAAAATGAACATTTACCCATTAACTCATGATAATGATGGTGATTAGAAATGTAAACTTAATAACGTTAATAAACAAATTTCTTTTTTAAAGTTTTGTTTATTTGTGATGATGATAATGAATATGAATAAACTGTATTTAGTAATAGTAAAAAACAGATGTAAAATGATTCAAATAGCAGTAAATAATGAAATATAATATCAGAAAGAGTTCTGTGGATGTTATAGGGATTTTAATAGTTGAGATCATGAATCAACTGAAGCTAGACCACCATGGAAAACCTCAATGCACTGGACGGCCGTTTCGTCCTATTGTGGAACTCCTCAGCTGTACGCATTCACGATCCCGCCCCGCAAGATTCAAACCCAGGACCTGTTAGTTTTGCGTTCGAGTGCTTAACGTCTAGGCCACTGAGCCGGCATCCAATGATGTTAATGTTTAACTTCAACCAATCCATGAAATTGAGCCACCGTTCACCAATATCTTCAGTGAGTTACTATCTCACAACAGACCCGGTTGAACTCCACTGGTCACTGCTTCTCACTAGAGTTTCACAATAGAACGAAACGGCCGCCCAGTGCTTCCAGGTTTTCCATGGTGTCTATCTTCAATTGATTCATGATCTCAACTATTAAAATTGAAAATATAAGTTAGACGATTATGTGAATAATTCATTTAGCCTAACGAATTAGTGGGATTGGACACTTTTGTTTCATTTCAGTTTGTAACTATTTGACAGTTCAAATATCTTGTTTTTGGGTTATGATGAAATATGAAATTATGAGTTGGTTACTACGTTAAGGTTAAATCACTCGATTATCAGCAAGTGGATTACAGGTTTTAAGCGCTCTTCATCTATTACTTTTCAGTTGCCAAGCCAATATTATCACTGAATTTAACGTAAAAATTACAACTCAAAGACGTAAATGAAGCTGTATTAAGGATACAAATAAATGAATTAAAACGATATTAGGGACAGTTTTTATTGGTAATACGTAAATTGATGACAAATATGTTGGCTATCCTCAGAACCTAACATTTTACGGAGCTTACGATCATAAATAAAGGAAGTAAGGCATATGAATACAAAGTAGTGTTATTCAGCAAAAACGTCACTATTTTGGTTTTTCTGCAACTTGACGTTTCAATTCACAAGTGATTAGAAGGTTTGCGCTCGTTGGTTTGATGTTGTTATTATTTCATAAGTCAAAATATGGAGTCCAAAAAAATACCGCATTCACTAATGATCTACAATATTTTTCTTTGATGCAATCATGTCCCGTCATTTAAGTTATTTAGTAATACTAAGCTAAATGCTTTGTGTGTGTGGACGAAATTGAGGGAACCAAAACTTGAACGAAACAACGATCTAGTACTGTTACACTTTTAATTGAAGCCAGAATAGCCCTGTGGTACAGCCTCAGCACTTTATTCTGGATGATACAGCTTTGAATTTTATAGGAAGAATCAGTTCATTGACGAAAAGAAGTACTCTTTGCTGCTGAGTCCTAACTAGCGCGAAACCTAGGTTCATGGTTTCCTGTAAACTATCTCTAACCACCTAACACCTCAACATAGTACACATAATATTGATTTATTCAGACTAGTGACCATATTACAATTTGATCAGTAGAACCCGATCATCTACAGGACTAAAAAGATATTGCATTGGTCGCTACTCAGTGACTGAATAATTGTCAATCGCTTTCAAGCTCGAATTAGTGCATATCAAAAGATATTTCGAAATAGACATATCTTCGAGAATTATTCAACTAACTAATAAAGTTTCATGTTTTTCTTAATTATAAACCTAATAGAATTATAAATTTAAAATCTTAGCTGTCAAATTAACTTGTAGTAATTATAGGTCAACTAGGAACTTATTACCATAGTCAAAACTAAAGTGTTCTCGTAGATATATTCTACTTAATTAGCGATCAAACTTTAAAGTGATTGATCAATTAAGATAATATCATTAAGTATGAGGTCATATATATATGAATAATGAGATTTGTAACCTGAATTATTTAGGGAATTATCTTGGTCAGATGGGACAATAAATTAAACTCATACCCAAATTATTGCGGTGTATTTTGTCAAATGAGTATGAATAATACAAATGTTTGAAATCCAGGACATGGGTTTCACCCAGGGTAAAAAAGTTTACAATTTATCCGAGATATTAATAATATTGTTGTCTTGATACAGGGTGTAAAGTCCTTCTCAGAGAAGTCTAAAATTGTTGAATATGTATTTTAGGTAAGATTAATTTTAGAAGAGCCCCAACAAAACGTACACGTGACTACTTAGTTTCATATAAGGGAGGTAGCAACTCAGTGTGTTTTTCACTTAAAATCTATAGGGAGTTACATTAAAATGGATTATCTAATTACTGGTTAATTCGAAATACTACTAAATTTTTTCATCAGTTTACAACATGTTCTAAATTTCCATATATCTGGTTTACTTAATTAATTCGAAGCGAGCAAGAACCGAGGTTTGAATAGAAATGTTTACAACCTGTAATATTGTAAAATCAAAATTTTGAATAAAATCTAGCAAACTTATGAAGGACAGGTTGGTTAGAATTTTGTGCGAAAACGTTCAAGCAATGTGGAGCGAAAATTAAATTTGAGAAGTTTCAATGATGTCATATATATATATATATATATATATATATATATATTTGGAGTGCTAATTACGGTTATGGAGGGAATTCCAACTATCTCTCTTACTTAAGGCTTTATGTTACGGTTTTTGAAAATGGAAACTTTAAGAGATCTGCAGTTGTATTGTTATGAAATTACTGACAAATAAGGCTGAGACTTATAAAACTTTGATCGTGAATCGATTGGAACGATTTTAATCTGTGTAACACATACCTGGTAAGAGATATGCTAAGGACATCACATTTCTAATATTAGAGTCAGTGTTTGTCAATTTGAATTATGTTTTGTTCGATATCGACTCTAAAGTGAGAGTTCGAAATTGGTTTTTGTGTAACAAGCACATTGAGATTTTTATCTCGCACCTAATTTGCAACACATTATTCTTTAATCATATATTCTCCATTTACTAGTCTCATATATTTTAGCATCACTTTTTGCAGGTAATGCTGAAGTTTGGATCGCTGTGATTTGTTCGACCCATTACATCTCTACACAGTTTACATCTGCTTCACTGTGACACAGTTGTTCGTTACTACTGGAGTATTACAGAGGCCTGAAGTGTTTATACGTTAACTTATATTTGTAATTCACAGACTTAAAGAAACTCAAGTTAACTAAAATATAAAGGATGTATTTACTTAAATGCCCAAAAAATAACTTTATGAAGTAGTACTGTTTTTACTGGTCATATGAAAAGGTCAGGTTAATTGTAACTCTTATGTGTATTTGTATCTCATATACAGTAATATATGTAACTGCTTTATTACTACCATAGCCAGTGAAATTCAAGGGAAGTATAATAGTTAGATAGTGACTTATAACAATGGAGTTTTAATTCTTCAATAAAATAATCATGCAGACTAATAGTAAGACCTTGTAAATAATCAAGTTCTTTCATTATTCAATTTATTTAGAGTCATCATGATAAATATACATATATAATTACTTCCAGGCTTTAAATAACAAATTTGTAACATCCTATATTTATAAAGATAAAATTTATTTATTCCCAGTATAGGGTTGTGGAGATTGTTGAGTTTGAATCGATATCCTATAGTGATAATTATCATGTACTTACTAGTGACTGACTTCAAGGTTGATTTCCTGGCGTTCTAGTGAAAAGCCGTGGCCAGTGGGGTTCAATCGTGTATACTGTGAGGCAGTTACTCACTGAAGACCATGGTGTACGGTCGCACAATATCGTGGATTGGTTGAAGTTAGACCTTTGTATGCCAGATCGGTGGTTTAAACGTTAGGAGTTTGTAAGCGAGACCGAAGGCCTTGGGTTCAAATCTCATAAGGCGAGATCGTGCATACGCCCTGTTGAGGAATCCCATGCTGGGACGAAACGACCGTCCAGTAACTCCAGGTTTTTAATGATAGTCTAGCATTGATCCATTCATGATATCTATATATTTAGTAATTTGTATTTCATCCTAGATGATGTTAGCTAAAGAGAATAGAACTATTTCTAAATATTTATAAAATATTTGTACAGTACACTATAACACAAACTGAATGTAAATCAATTACCTTTATTCAAAATGAAAATTCTTTAAGCTTATAATTTGACCTATTTCTCTCCATAGATGCATAATTGATCGATTCATACACTTGAAATGTATGCTTACATATAGCATAGTATATAAAGATAATAATGAAATAAATCAAAAACATATTTTTTTATTTATATACTATTCACTATAATAAATATTTAATGAACCATAATCATCACTATTTTCCGTATTACTTATAATCTTATGTTTAAAAATAGTATATGTTGATGTAGCATAAATTCTTGATTATACAGTTACAGTAAACTACCTTATTTTAGACATATGAAAGTTACCATTGTGTTCTTCTTTTTTTTTTCAACAGGATATATTAACTTTACTGAAACTATTCCGTAAGTAATAGAAGAAAACTTTTTTGTAGAATAAGTAGATCTATACAAACTATTTATATCAATTACAATTTTGTTATCCTTTTTTTTTATAAATTTGACTTTCCATTTAACTGGATCAATATCTTCAACCAAGATATTCTGAATTGTTGTTTTGGTGAAAAAACATTTCCCTATGCCATTTTACCACTCTTTTTTATATATTGATTTATTTTTTTTCTCGGATTTTCAAATAGATTGTATTATAAAGATGGTTTCTCTGTTCGTTTCATGTAGATTTTTAATGCTAATAAAAATGAACAGAGTGATATTGGGTATAAATAGTGCGGATTGATCTTTATAGTCGTTTCATTGGAAATTCCTAAAGAGAATAGATAACTTTTAACCTAAGCAAAAATGAAATTTACGACTGTTAGTTTTTCTTTCACTAGATAGCTAAGACTGTATATAACTTGAACTAGAGATTAAATTGACTAGAATTTGTAAACTCTTTTGACTGAATTTATTTGTTCGCTGATTAAAAACAGTGGCAATTGCTAGAAATTGATTCTAAATTCCTTTGTCATGATTTCTACGATCTCATTAATTAAACAGTTTACAGTTATACCTACCAGTAGATATTTATTTTTTATTTATTATGTCCAAAACTATGATTTCAGTGTAACAGTAGTCAGGTAGGAAGTGAAAATCATCCTATATATTTGAACTAGGGACTATAATTTTAATGATCAATCAAATGACCAATTCATCTAGAAACATTACAGGATTCATCCAGTAATATTCTATTTTCGATGTTACTAGTTAGTAGTTAATGGTTTGATGAACCATGTCTCAACTGTTTATGATATTAATATCCGTTTATTATCAGAAGGGGGTTTTGTAGAGATTTGAGTAATTTTATATAGTTGAGATCATGAGTCAATGGAAGCTAGACCACCATGAAAAACCTGGAAGCACTAGACGGCCGGAAGTTGGAACTTGGTCGTGCGATTTCGTGGATTGGTTGAGGTTAGACATTAACACCGTTGGATGCCGGCTCAAAAGGCTGGAGGTTAAGTGCTCTGGCGTGAGACTAGCAGGTTCTGGGTTCGAATCTCGCGAGGCGAGATCGTGGATGCACACCGCTGAGGAGTCCCACAATTAGACGCCACAGTTTTCTAGTGCATTGAGGTTTTCCATGGTGGTCTAGCCTCATTTGGCTCATGATCTCAACTATATAAAATATCCGTTTATGTTTATTATAATATGATATCAACCGAAAATCGTTAAATTACTTAGAAGATAATACTATTAATCGGTTATTTTATTTGCAAATGTTGATTTACATAGGACAACCCTTACACCATCTAAGCAAATACATAATATCTTGTAAATAGTTCTTGGATAATAATAATATCATTGCAAAAAGTTGTAAATTTAATATACAAAGGATTTATTGTTCAAAATAAACACTTTTTAATTGCTCAAGTTGCAAATACAGTAATAAGTAGTGATATTGTACACTAATAAATTCTTACGAAACCGAGTTATTAATGAAAGTGACTTTTAAAAACATCAAACGTAATTGGTAAACAAGAGTTTTTATAGTGAAATGATATATCGACATACAAAATATCAGGTACAGAACTAACATGAAAGTTGTAAAAGAAACAACTCTAGAAGATAGCCATAAAACGCATTAGACATAATCTTTAGTTGATATAACTAATCCATTTAATCCTGTTAATGTCGTTATTATATTCGGCCACATGGCTTTTTGATGTGATGAAAGTGGAAAGCGGTTTGATAACGGACTGATTCACCACTAATAAGTATTCAATAGTTAAAAATGATCTCTTAATCATTTACTTGGTAAATTGAAATGAAATCGTTATTATTTTTCAGGTTTTTCGTTCAATGGCAGTATAACATAATTATCAAGACATGCAAACTATCTAACTGTAATTTCCTCAATTAAACAGTGTAATGAAATATAAAATTAATAATTAGTTTTTCGTCACCAAACTAACCGTGAGATGAATGGACCTATAAGAGAAAACTGGAAGAGATCATTATATTCTCATTAAATAGATAAATATAGTTTGGTTCTCATAAGACCTAAATGCCTCTGTTTGTAGCGTGTCTAAAGTTAAAACTCCGTACTTCTTAGATAATTTAAATTTTAATGTCACTCTTTCTCGATAATAAAGTTATTAAGCCATATATTTGAAATAGTCGGTTATTTACTCAAAATAAACCATTTTATCTAATTTTTTGAAATCAATTTCAGGTTAAAGCGAGTCTGTTTGTGTTTTTGAATACATGTAGTTCATGAATTTTTGAATAAATATCTTCCCTATAAATATATTAGATTTTCGTAATTTCATAAATATTTAGATAAGCAAAAACTATGTTTAGTTTAAAAGTTTCGTTATTTTCTCAAGTGTTATCAGTAGTATACAAAAAACATTCAATACCTTGTGAACAACTTATCGATTTCAAGAAGGCGAAGATGCGAAAAAAAATATAACTATGAACAATTGAAGAGGAAATATTGGACAATTCAAGCATTATGCTCAAAAGCTGAGCTTCATAAACGACTGTAATGCAACATAAAATAAAAAGATAGTTATTTTATATAGTTGAAATCATGAGTGAATTGAAGTCTAACCGCTATAGAAACCCCGAAAGCACTGGACGGCCGTTTCATCCTATTGTGCGACTCCTCAGCAGTGCCCATCCACGATGTCGCCTCGCGAGATTCGAACACAGGACCTATCAGTCTCGCATGCGAGCGCTTACCATCTAGATCATTGAGCCAACATCCATTTGCGTTAATGTCTAACGTCAACCAATCCACGAAATTTAGCAACCATTCACCATTGTCTTCAATGAGTTACTATCTCACAACAGACCTGGTTGAACTCCACTGGTTACTGCTTCTCACTAGAACTCCAGGAAATACTTCATGGAGCCAGTCACTACTTAGCACATGATAGTTGTTTGTTTATTTTCAAATTAAAACTAATACTTGTTACAAAAAATCATGTTTAGAGTAAAATAATCATTACTAATGAAATAAACTATTGATTTTGTGTTTTTGTTAGTTTTTTCAAGTTCAGAATTTGTATTATTGAATCTTAATTCACCAGTCTAATTGTTATGTGCTCGATAAATCATGTGCAGTTATTGAGTTCGGTTTTGTATGGGTTTACATATGGGCACTAATAAATAGCCCCAGACTCAAATGAATTAAAGATCATACATTTCTGGTATTTCCATGGTTATCCGACTGATTTCAATAGCTTCCAAAAAAGGTTTTTTAAGTAAATTAACCTGTAGAAACTAAGATCCTGACCAATATTATGTAGATAACATTACCAATGTTTGATTTGATACTTTCAAATAATTTGAACACATGGTAGATTGTTAATAAAGAAAAAAGATAAATATTTATTCACTGAAGAAGTGGCTTATACTGAGTCATGAAACATCAGGTCTTTTTTTCCACTCATTGTGATATTACAAATATATGATTATCTTTTTATTACTTAACAATATCCCTTCATATTTCTGTTTTCATTATGTTTTTCATTTTATTTTCTACCCAATGAGTTAATTATTGTTGCTTGAACTCTTCTGATGAATATACACATTATTGTCATTAAAAGTATAATTTTACGGTCACTAATTTTCCATTGAATCTATTTGGATGGTAGATCAAAAGATTTAATACACAATGATTTTTTAAAATTTATCAGAATATGTACTTTCTAATATAGGTCATAGTTTATAATCTACATATTCTTAAGATTAAAGTCATGTTCATCTAAATGAAAGCAACAATAAACTGCCTATATAATGAGTAGATAGTTTGAATTTTCTTTTTTATTGTTATTAAAGACCATTGCATATAACTTTATACTCATTGAGCAAGTTAATGGCTATCTGGACCTCGGAATGTAATAGATAAAACAACGTTTAAAACGCTTAGTACTGGGCTTGAGTCTTAATGTGGACAATAAAATTGCAACGCAGTTACGTTCAGTTGACAAGTAAAAAATAGTGTAAAACCAGCGTCATGCCAGCCACCATCCAAATATACTAAGATATTAGTTAGTTGATTAGGCGATAGCGAATTTCTTTGTCTTGGTTTTTCAGTGAGTTCAACATTTTATTATAAATGAATATAACTTGAAAAATTCACTGAAAACAAGATACCTTGTAGTGAAAACATAAAAATGAAGATATTTAGTAATGTGATTTACGAAAAAGATTATATCATTATCACAAATGATTTTACTACATCTTCAATACATTCTGCAAATTATCAGATAAGTATGTCGTCAATAGTTCCCATTAGGATTTGAAGTTGTAATAAGCTGTAAATTAACATTTAAACTTGAATCTCTCGTAAATAGATCGTCCAGACTAATATTTATCTATATGCCTTTAATTAAATAGTGGTCTATTAGTGAGTACACAAAGTCTTTTCAGCTCATTGGACCATCATCTCGTAATTATGTCGGAAAAAGTAACGTTACTTACTTACCTACGCCTGTTACCCCTCGTGGAGGAGCATAGGCCGCCCACCAGTGTTCTCCATCCAACCCTGTCCTAGGCAATCCTTTCCAGTTCTTTCCAGTTGTTATTCATCTTTTTTATATTTTCTTCCATTTCCCGACGAAGTGTGTTCTTTGACCTTCCTCTTTTCCGCTTCCCCTCAGGATTCCAAGTTAGGTAAAAATTTTCAGTTAGCAAAGTTGATGATGCACTAAATTATTCAGTATAACAAACCTTAAATTCCACATTTTCTAGTTATTCCAGTCAATAATTTAAAAGTGAATCCAAAAAATGATTTATTTCAAGCAAAAATGAATAAAATTTATTTATTTTCCAAACGAGTGACACAAAATATTTGGGATGGAGATTAGTTTGCTCAACCAATAAAAATCCAGACAGCTAAATTTTAAAAGCGTAATTATGCATGGTCATTACTATAATTGCAGTGTGAATAGCAAAGCTTTTGATACCACACATTTTACCATTGACAATCACATAACATAGTATGGTAAAACCTACATAGTTTTTGCTATCCTATACCAAATACTTTATTTCATATATATCACAGTCCTATATTATTCCGACCTTAGAACATAGCCTCGAATTTAAATGTATTGTAATCATACGCAACGATTTATATTTGTATTCATATTCTATTTAGGGAACGATAGTATTTTATTTATGTAGATGACAAAACAACCCTTTATTTCCATGACTTTAAAAGTATTGGGTTTGAAAAATTTCTGATCAAAGTATTCTTGGTAATAAATAATAGATAAATGTATATTAATAAATGTCTGAGTTTTATTTTCTATTTAGATTGGTGAAAGATGGGTGAAAAAGTAATAAACAAAACGGCTAATGTAAATCGTATTTCAATAATACCATGTAAACTTGAAATGAAATATATACCAATCAGATCAAGGGATAAAGTAAGTGTTATGAATGCATGAGTTATATGCGTCCATGTTACTTGAGACTCAATCTTAGTTCTTGAATAAAGTCATCAGATTCAAGTCTTCTAGAGAATGCTCCATCATTAATCCTTATTTACATTTGGACTGATTCATTGAATGTTATTGGTTAGATTTCACCTTCACTTTCGAATTACTTGCCAACTAATTGTTACATCTATAACTCACGGGATGAGTACCGGATGGTGAAAATTCAGTTATTTGTGAAACTCTTTTATCTATATATAAGAACTCTCGTCTAAATTAGAGCGAATAGTTTCACAGTATTTGAGCGCCGAGTTGATGTAAGACATTAAATAGGAATAATATATTTGTAAAATCTCAGCGAATGAATTTTAATTAAATCCAACGTTTCGCCTGGCAATCTGGTCCAAGCTTTTTCAAGGAATTATAATCAAACATCAAAATTATCGAATATAAATAGGTACATGGTTCACTGAGTTCATTATACACTGAATAGGTCATCCAATCAATGTTAACAAAAAGTCTAAACTAGGTATGTTTAAGAGATATGTGATGTGAAGTGATGAGTGTTCATATAATATATTGTATAGAAAAACGTAAGAGGTGAGAGGCGAAAATTACATTCACATTATATATTGTCTCTTATCAGTGAATTTATAAGGAAAACATACAATTTGTAATATATATGATATGAATCATATCTGTCACAGTATGTATAACATGAAGATAATTAAACAAAATAAAAATAATAAAAGAGTGATATTTGAAGAGTGTAATTTTTAAAACTGTATGTATGTGTCATTTTTAATGTTCCAATGAACTGTTTAACAAATTCCGATAAGACAACTGATTAGAATCATCGAATGCAATTGTTGTCATTTAGATAATACGAAATAGATAAAAACGTTAAGGAGTTCAGGTTTTTTACTTATTAATGATTAGCTGCCATGGCACTGCTAATTGTATTCCATCTCTCCTATTAATATTGTTTGGATTAGCCCATATGTATAAGGCTTCAGCTGTTTGTCTTTCCTTATAAGAATTAAAAGTTTTTTGAAGGATTCTTGTGCCATCGAAATCAATTGTATGACCCGATTCTATCGAATGTAATGCTATCGCTGATTTGTTCTCCAGTTTCCTTACATCATCTGAGGATTTAGGAATGTGTTTCAAGCATTGTTTGTGTTCCTTCACCCTCACATTCAGTTGTCTTGATGTTTCACCTACATACGTTGCATTACAGTCACTACATTTGATTTCATAGACACAATTTTGTTGTTCTTCTTTATGTATTGGATCTTTAATTCTTACTAATTTTGATCTTAGAGTATTGTTTGTTCGAAAAAATACTCTTATATTTTGATTATTTAAGATTCTTCGAATATCTTCCGAAACTCCTTTCCGATTTAATTAAAATTTAATTAAAATTCATTCGCTGAGATTTTACAAATATATTATTCCTATTTAATGTCTTTTATCTATAGTTTAATATTTTTTCTAGTGAACAAAAACTATGTTAAAAAGTCATCTTTTGATAAATGAATACCAGTTAAAAGTCATAGTGCTTGTGAAATTAAATAACGGGTTCAAATGAATTCTAAATTAGTTGATCCATCAAACATTCACAGATAAGCTTCCGATTTCCAGACAGTTAACAGATAATTATTTTAATAGTTGAGATCATGAGTTAATTGAAGCTAGACCACTATGAAAAACCTGGAAGTACTGGATGGCTGTTTCGTCCTATTGTGGGACTCCTCAGCGGTGCACATCTACGATCCCGATTCGCGAGATTCGAACCCAAGATCTATCAGTCTTGCATGTGAGCGCTTAACATCTAGACCACTGGGCCGGCATTCAACGGTTTTAATGTCTAACTTCAACCAATCCATGAAATTGAGCCACTGTCCGCCATTGTCTTCTGTGAGTTACTGTCTCACAACAGACCTGGTTGAACTCCACTAGTCAATGCTTCTCATTAGAACCTCTTAAATCAAGTAGGTTATATAATAATGTAGACTGGATTTATTCAGGATCAAGTAAAATTTTAAGCTCAAAAAGATAATACAAACAACAATGTTTCTATGAGAAAGAATATAATTAATCATTTCATTGGAGAGAATACATTATATAAATAAATGAATTCTGATATATCTCACCGAAAAACAAGACAATGATTTTATTTTGATAAGACTGAAAATTAAAAGCTGTTGTGGTATTAACTATGAAAATGACAGTGATTTGATTAGAAACAATAATGAGAAAATTACTACTATTAGCTTAATTAAAAAACTTAAATGATTTTAGAATAAGAAAATGAGTAGTAATAATTGAGTATAGAGAAATGAGAAACATCTGAATAGAAGTGTGAAGTGATGACCAGAGTATTTAAAAGCAAGATTCTAACACAGTTTGCTTGTTCTAGTTTTATCAACCATAGATGGATTAGGAAATGTCCAGGATCCACTTTTGATATGGGATTCACAACAAACAGTTGTACGTTAACCACTTCTCGACTCTTGCGATATGTTCGGATGATCCAGTCAGGAGTATTTGTTTAGTTTTTTTCCTTAATTAATGAATGTAAATAGACTAGGCTTACAATCCATTCGTATATTTTTTTGATGAAGCTGTGAGATCTATAAGTGAAATTAAGATAAACCTATTGTTTTGAGGCTGTAGCTTGCCACCTCCATAGTACAGACAAGGTTGGAAAGAAACCATTCTGCTGGATCGGCAAAGAGTTTACAAAATATTCTAGGCAAGTTTGATTACCACGGAATTTCGTATACTGATGTTTTTTCACAAATATTTTAGTCAAGGTTTGGAATCTATTCTATTAGGAAAGCCACCACTCTCGCATTAATCATCTTTACAGAATTCTTAATCTCATACATGTAGTGGTGTTCACTAATGAAGAATATGAAAAATGTTTGATAAATATCAGGACAAACCTTCCATATATCAAGAATAGAAATCAGTATAGGTGATATCGAACTCTCCAACTTAAAAGATATTTTTAACCAACGCCTGTTACCCCTCGTGGAGGAGTATAGGCCGCACACCAGCATTCTCCATCCAACCCCGTCCTGGGCAATCCTTTCCAGTTCTTTCCAGTTGATATTCATCCTTTTCATATCTGCTTCTGATCCCTGATGTAATGTATTATTTGACCTTCCTTTTACCGTTTCCCTTCCGGATTCCAAGTTAGGGCTTGCCTTGCGATTTCCTCAATGTATGTCAGATTCACTTCCAACGTCTTTTCCTAATTTTCTCTTCAGCTCGAAGCTGGTTTGTTATCTCCCACAGAAGGTTGTTGCTGATGGTATCCGGCCAGTGAATGTTGAATATTTTGCGTAGACAACTATTTTTAAATACTTGTGTCTTCTTGATGATGGTTGTAGTAGTTCTTCACGTTTTAGCTCCGTACAGTAGGATTGTCTTCACGTTCGTATTGAAGATTCTCACTTTGCAATTAGTTGACAGTTGTTTTGAGTTCCATATGTTCTTCAATTGTAGAAATGCTGTCCTTGCTTTGCCAATTCTCGCATTTACATCTGCATCCGATCCTCCTTGTTTATCAATGATGTTTCCCATGTAAGTGAATCTTTCTACATCTTTCAGAGTTTCTCCATCAAGTTTGATTGGGTTGGTGTTCTCCGTGTTGTATAGCTTATAAGATGCTCCAGTTTATATATATACAGATATATTACAAGAAAATACTTCAAAACTTATGTTTAGTAATGTGGTTTAAAGCAAATCAAGTTATATTTAACCATAATGTGTAAGCATAAATTACAGTCTATTGGATATGTATCTATTCATTTATCCAATAAATTTTATCATTCTATATTTTGTTTACAATAAGGAAAACAATTATCAACTAGAAAGCTTTCAATTTCAAACTACTGAAGAGAATAAATTGAAAAAACACACAACAAAATTGTCTATAATTGATGTTATTTATGATTTGAATGAACTAAATAGACCTATACACATAGAGATTAAAAGTATTTGATTTTAATGCATAGTGACAAATGAATGTATAAAAAGAGTTAGTCCATTATCTTTCTACTTTTTGTTGACAAAGATAAAAAATACCCTTAAATTTCTTTTTAAGCATTTACTTGATAATCTAAACAGTATGTTATCTGTCAAATATACAAAAATATAAAAATTTTATGATTGTTCTCATCATGAAATTATATATATATATATATATATATATATATATATATATATATATATATATATATATAAACGATTCGTATACAATAATTGCAATTTAGCACAAATCGTAGAAACTATAAGCAGTTACTAGCAAAGATGGATAGTAGCTAGCAGTGGAATCCAGGAAGCGCGTTTCGTCCTATTTGGGACTCATCCGCTGGATGTACCTGTATCTCAGAGTTGATATTTACTCTGGAACTCGAACTCAGTACCGTTCCCTTCAAACGCCATCACGTTATCCACTCAGCTACTGAGTCCTGATAGCTACTTGCTTGTGCAATGGGGTGAAGTTTAAATTGCTTGTTCGAATCTTCCCAATGATGTTTAGGACTGCAAGTGATCAGTCTCTTTTTGACATATGTACATACAGTGAGTATGGCCTCGATATAGCCTTATAATGATTGTGAATTAAGGCTATATCGAGGTAATTCTCACAGTACCCACATATGCCAATAAGAGACTGATCAATTGCAGTCCCAAACATCAATGGGAAGATTCAAACAAACAATATCAAGTGAATTTATAAGCAGTTACTTTGTGTTTGGAATACGACGTTAGTTATTTTTTAGATTATATTAGTCATAAATAAACATTTATAACAGTAAATTAATACGAATATTCGTCAAGGTTAGAACGAATAGTTTGACAATAATTGGGCGCCGAGTATAGAAAAGTCATTATATGTGAAAAAAATTATATTTGAAATGGTCTCAGAGATTGAAATTTAAATAATTCCAACGTTTCGTCCTGCTAACTTATCCGGACTTCTTCAGGGAAATAATCAAAATCAAAATCATCAAAGAAATATATAGTGTTTTTTTTAACAATCATATCAAAATCTCTACTACTTTAATCTAATCATATTTGGATGTCGAATTTTTGTAAACAGGATAATATGAGTCAGTTGAATGAGAATCAAGTGAAAAGTTCAACGATGTGAATTAAGAGCGTTACATGCATTGGAAACGGGACACATGATTAATTTTGAAGGGGCCAAAATGCTTCAGAAAGGTTTCAACACTCATAAAGAAAGATTGACAACAGAAGCGCTGTATATATGGGCGAATAAGGACAGCCTAAATAGAAAGGATGGTATTCAGCTATCAGCCATTTGGCAAATATTCATCAACAAGTAATTTGACCCTTCCTTTATTCAACCTGTTTATTTATTTCACATGAATCGTTATTATGACTGAAATCAATATGAGTTATGTTTAGCATTACAATTATGTACTTGATGTTTCTCATTTTTACCTGCAATTCGATGATTCAGAAACAACTTTTCAACCTTGAATTCGCACTTTTATTTTTATTTTCACTTCACATAGAAACATTTGAACACTGAATATCATTCGTTAATAACTCATCTTACACATACATACACTCACACAATTCATCCAGTCTCCTTTAATTCACATCGTTGAACTTTTCACTTGATTCTCATTCAACTGACTCATATTATCCTGTTTACAAAAATTCGACATCCAAATATGATTGGATTAAAGTAGTAGAGATTTTGATATGATTGTTAAAAAAAACACTATATATTTCTTTGATGATTTTGATTGTTTCTCTGAAGAAGTCCAGACAAGTTAGCAGGACGAAACGTTGGAATTATTTAAATTTCAATCGCTGAGATTATTTCAAATATAATTTTTTTCACATATAATAATAAATTACTTGAAATTATATAAACTAAGGTGAAAATTTAACATTTCAATCAAACTGATTTTTCTTCTTACATTCAGATAGTATAAGATTTACTTCAGATGAGAAGATATTATTTTCTAGATTATTTATCTAATATAATAAAACAATTTTCTTGAAATTGGATCAACTATTGTTAATATTTTTGGATTTATTTGATTAATGTGTTTCAGTAGTTTGAAGGACAATGAACCTGAATGTAAAGTGACGAATGTTGGATCCAAGTCACAATATGAAGTTCAGCATTGAAAAATAGGTACACTCAGAATGGAGTATGAAATGGGACCAAATAATAGCCCTATCATCGCAAACTACTATCTAAAATTCAGTCAACGCTGTTAGTTTTAAGGACTGAGTTAATTGTACTGTTCTAATGTATGAAGCTCGCTATTAATGATTGTAAGACTGAAGTATAGTAAATATGTAAGTACAGATAACATCGAAGAAGTCACTTACAAAAAATATAGAATAAGTATGAACTCTACCACTTTTAACTGAGTTTCATATTTTATTATCTATTTTTATTAAGCGTTTCAAACTTGTTATATTATGTTGGGTAAAAATGAAATCTCTATGATTACGTTTTGGTTTCAGTGAGAGATGAAAATCGTATCACCATTTTATTTGTAAACGAACTTAAGTGAAGTTTATATTTGTATTGGACTATATATATTATTAGCGTGTAGCTTTACTACTACGTCAAACAACTCTCTTTTCTGATCAGCTGAGGATTTATTTTTTATTCCATGTTATCGTCTGTAAGGCTTTTTGGTCATCTTCATTGCTATTGCACACATAACACATTATAAAACAGATTGATAGTTTATCAGTTAAATAAGGTTTAAAAACTTTAAGTATCCAACAGGCGTCAAGCGAAAATAAGCAACAACAAATCAAAGATATATCTAGTTGATCAGTCACAAATAGGACGAAATTCATCTATCAAGTTGCTCTCCTAGCTATAATCCTTCTATTCTAAACTGAAAATAGTTTACTGAAGAAATATAACCGATAATCGTTCACTTGACAAACATTTGGTTAATAACTGATACACGTACTCTTTTGCTGTAGCCAACCAAGATATTACTCGAAGATGCTATTAAAACTAGCAAGTCTTAAATCTTATTTAGTTACATAATTTACTCATTGAGATTTTTCGCATCTTTCTAATAAAGAAGATTGAACCATTCAAGACAAAACAGTAGTTTTTCTATTATGACTAATGAACTGACAAATGAGAAATGACATCTAGAGCAAAGTAACATCCAAAGTGTGTAAATATAAAAAAAGAAGATTGATTACACTTATATTTTATTTGAGTGTAATTTATTCATCTTATTTTGATTTGCGGGAGTTTGTAAAGTAGATTTTTCTGTTAAATAGTTGACTCAATTTTTTTAACAAGATAGATTATAGTGTAGTTAACGAGAACACAAGTGTAGATAATCGAATGCATTTGGATACAAAATTACAGAACATCTTAGTAAAATCTGAGAACCCTACATGAAATAATTCATTTATAAAATGTTAATCAATCATCTCAGAATTCATTGTTCTTTCGTTTCCACACTAATCATTCTCTGTTCTCCTTCTCTTTCCTTCGATCATCTTAACCTTCTGTCATCAGACATTTTACTTAGGATTGATGATACGTACTACGTATATCTGTCGATATCAGTAATACACATCACAATAGTGTAATAATTCTGTGTTAAATTATTCAATTCTTTTAAATAACACTTTTAATAGATTCTTACAGAGATAATATGAGATTTGTCAAGATTCTAGTGAAGTAGTTTTAAAATAAGGAAAATTATGATAAATTAGGGAAACGCCTTAGTCAAGATGAATTATTGATATGCGAAATAATTTGAATTTTAACGTCATTAAGAAAGTTAAGAATGGTGTGGCTAGTAAAAAAAATTAGTAAATAAATAGCGTAGAAAATAATGCTATTCAGTATAGAGGGTTTATCGAAGTTATCGAATTTTTAGTTCACGTTACGTACTAACTTAACATAGTCAACCGTTGAAATTCAGCAGACAAAAGTCAGATGCCTTCTTCGTCGTTTCGAGACATATATCGTCAGTAGTAGTGATGGAATTGTGAATCATTGAGTATAAACTCAATGGTTTTATTGGTTAGGCCTGGAGATCCTGAGGTATAGTTGGTAGACTCACTGACAAAAGCTAGTGAGGAATCTCTTTCTGCTATGTACGATCAGTCTAGTGCTTGTTCAACGGAACACTAGTTAAAGTCACTTTCCAATAAAAACCTTTGAATATGCTGAGGTTAAATTATGAGGTTTCAAATGAAAATAAGTTTACAATTCATAGTCATTATCAAAATAACTTTGAAAGTATCATTGCCTGCTTATAGTGGATGTTAATTATTGTACCAGTTCATGACGGATATAATAAACGGAAACATAAATATCTATTCGACTAAATGTGCTCTAATGCATACAAATGTGTGTATAATATAACTAACAAACCTTTGAAAATCTTTAACTTGATTACTTTGTTTCATTGTAAATATATTGATAGACAATGTCAAAGGTGATAGATTCGGTTCGAAATAGAACAAAATCAAATATAGTTCGTGTATCTATTTATTCCAAGACATATAACTTGGTAGATACCTGACTTTAGTATTAATCCCCTAAACCCTGATTTAGAAATGTTCATTTAAAGAAATAAAAAAAACATTTACAAACTTTGAATAAGAAGTATTCTGATTATAAACACTTGTTAAGTGAATAAAATGGCTTAACTCACTTTATGTTTCTAAAATAAACTCACTCTAAAAATAAAAAAAACTTAAATAGAATCTATCAATTTCAACTTCCTTTATGATAGGAAATTGAAATTGAGAAGAAATGTGTTACAATGTTGAACAAGTGCCAATTTATAAAAGAATGTTTACAAGAAAGTATAGTATACTATAAAAAGGTTTATTATTAGTATAGTTAACTTATATTAGTTTTATGGGTGTAACCTCTTTTTGATAATATATATACATCTGTAGTTGCTTGCTTAACAACACAAATAAAGGAGAAAAACCTTTTTTTAATAGTTGAGAGATAGATAGGTAGATGAAGAAAGTTTTTTTATTTATTTAGAAAAATGACAATTTTATGATTGAAATAAAAAAGACAAAATTCAAAAAAGGTACTTTGTTTTAAGGAAGTTGTAGTAATAAAGATAGAATTAACATGATATAGTCACTTAGTTTATTCGCAACATATTCATGATACGATTTACTATATTTAGATTGTTTTATATTTGATCTACAATGTATGCGAGTTTATCTGTGTGTTATTGTGTTCAGGATAGTTGAGATGAAGATTTTCAGGATTAGTGAAATGATTTTAAACTATGTGAATATAAATCTACAATCCTCAGTACATGATAACTATTGAAGGACTGACTAGCATACATTAATTTATCTGTATTAATCTTCCAAGATCATTTATAACTGATTCTGATAACTTACATTTGAATTTAGAGTCAATTATGGATCAGCTTCTTACCATTTATAACTTCATCAGATACATTTTTAGGTAGTTTGTAACCTACTGTATCAAATAGAAAGTTTGTTCGCTAAAAGAATATCGGGTTACATTACAAAGTAATCAAGCTGTTATGCTTTCCTGTCCAGTAAATACATTTTTTTATCGAAATCCTTATTGATTAAAGTTGATCATTGAATAAAATTCAACAGGTTGCTTCCTGTAGGTTGAAATAATTTGTATTCCGAGAAGAATGAAATAACGTAGCATAAGATAATGTAAGCCTGACTTGATGTCGAATAATTGAAATATGTCGCTAATGTGAAAATATCCCAGCTATGATTGAAACTGATTACTTATTCCGAAAAAAGTGTATGGTCACTAAAATCCAGTTACCTTTAAACATACATCATTGGTAAATTTACAAGTTATACAGGAATTAGTAAGATGGTTCTACGTAAAGTCTTGTATGAAAGAATCAGCATAAATAACAAATGTTTTGACGTAGTTATTGCGATAATAATAGTAATTATTATTATAACTAAGATTATCAAAAAGAAGATTATGCTAAATAATAAAAATAAATGTTTAATTAGAAATAAAAAAGGCCAAGGCAGGGATAACAAATAAGAACAAAAGGAATGTATACTGTGAAAATTTGTCTAAGGAAGCGAGATATCTTACTGTAAGCCAATTTATACAAAAGCGTTAAACATATTCGTTTTTTTCAAATAGACTAATTTTTTTATGCTCATGTCGATTGCTTTGATCACATAAAGTAACTGTGTTATCTTGAGCACTAAGAACTGGATGTATAACTGAAATTTTGTGCTCATAGCAATTAGATGAAAAGAAAGATTCTATTGATAGACTCGATGACACTTCCGAATCATAAAAGTGAGTGTTCATGTGTGCCCAAGTGTAAGAGTCTTTTGGTAAGCCCAATGTAACTAACCTCAATGAATCAATTAAATCGATAAAAACACATATATGAGCCCATTACTAGTATCTTATCCATGATTAGCTGTGTCACCGATATCTTCCTTCAAATGTATTTTGATTAAATCAACTGTAATCAAACTACTTATAAATGTATTAATGCGTATATGTATAACCTAGTCAAAATAAGGAAAAGTAAATTCTTCAGAAAAACTTTCTTAATTTTTGATTTAGAAAATAAATAAATCTATTTTAAAGTGAATATTATTATTATTATCATTATTATCATTGCTACGACAGGAAATAGAAGCAGATATGATAAAGATGAATAACATGCGGAAAGAACTGGAAAGGACTGCCCAGGACAGAGTTGGATGGAGAATGCTGGTGAGCGGCCTATGCTCCTCCACTAGGGATAACAGGCGTAAGTTAGTAAGTAAGTTATTATCATTTAATGTTCTATAAAATAGATAACTAGTATATTGTCTATGAAAATGAATATACTTAAGTTAATGAAAATTCCATAATTACTTTTTTTCCATTTAAAGTAGTTTTTTCCTTGTTGAAATAGATTCAAACAGGAAGTGTTTTGAATACAATAAATTTATGTAAAACACTAAAACAAATGCACAGCATAAAAACACTGAAATGTTTACTATTTATACAAATACTTAATAATGATACCTATTAGGATACTTTAAGTTTTTACTTCGTTGAAAAATTCAATCAAGTTTTAATGAATCAAAAAAACTTCCTTTTTTATTTTTATATCGGAGGAAGTAACAATATTTAAAGTGATTAATATTCAGTATGGGATTATGGAAATTGTCACGTTTTTGATTAAAATCATAAAATGATTGATGTTAGATCACCATTAAAAACCTGTACGCAGTGGGCAGCTATTTCGTCAAAGTATGGGACTGTACAGCAGTGCACATCTACGATACCGCGCGCGGGATTCAAACCCAGGACGAAACGGCCGTCTTGTGCTTCTAGGTTTTCGATGAGGGTCTAACATCAATCATTTCATGATTATTAATTGTCGAATCAATGATGCTTGAGTGATGTTGATTGAAAAGCATGATATTTCACTCTAATTTTAAGTAAGATATTAAACTTTTAGTTTATCTTTATCATTTATGTTTACCTAAAATTATATTTATAATTAGTACTTATTTAAAACACATAATTAGTATTTAAAGTGAAGCTATACTATTAGCTTTTATCTCATCAACTGAACAAAGAAACATTATGTGTGAAGTAAAAAAGAACATTAATTTTGAGGGCATGCAAATTTATTATATAACCGGTAAATTTTCATTTAAATTCTTCAAATATATCTCCTTTAATATGACAAAATTGTAAAGTAAATTAATGTACCATGCACAAATCATGTTTAATCGATGTTCTTATAAGCCTCATGTCAATGCTAAACAAGTACATTCTAATGCCCAGATTCTGTTTGATAATATCGTATATTGTCATACTGATGGTGCAGTAATGGTAAGTCCATTTGGTTCTATTCTAACAGATATATTCATGGTTAAGCTTGAAAACGACAAGCTTAAAGGAGTGATTGATGAAATGACGTATTATGCAAGATATATTGACGATACTTTTATTGTATGTAATGATCAAAAACAACACTTGTTAAACGTTTTCAACGATGCTCACAAAAATATTCCATTTTTCATTGAATACGATAAGGATGATAAGTTTCATTTTCTCGACATTTCCATATAACAGAGGGAGAAAGGTACTGTTCAACGTTCACTTTTCCGAAAACATAAGTAAAATGTTGTTTATGTGAATTTTAAGTTTTTGACCGATTTTTAACGAAAAGGCATTTATCAAAACCCTGTTTCAGAGAACAGAAAGGATATGTACTACTGATACACTGGAAGCAGAATTATGGAGAATGAATGAATAACTAGGGAACACTAGGTATTCTAAGAAAATTATTGAGAAATATTAAAAAAAGTAAAGACAAAATGCTAAAATAACCCATAGCCGACAAGAAACCTATTTTCATCGAACTTCAGTTTAAAGTTGGTGATGTTACAGCAACAGTAAGAATAACTTTCAAGACCACACTAACCATAACCTATCCCACAACTAAACTGATTGTCTTGTATCAAAACAATATGTTCTTTACCCCAAACAAAGATCAGTAGATACCTCTTTCATGTTACCGCCTACTACGTATCCAAATTTAAATCTACTTGTCAAGGCAGTTAGATTGGTAGAACAGAGAGAAGGGCCTAGGTTTGGTTTCAAAAACATATCTCAAAATGTTTCATGTCAATGAGATTAAAGACTTTTATCAGCGCTATTGCAAAACATCTATGTGACACAGAGGATCGAGTTGACAGACTTGAATCTTTCAGCATCATCAAACTCAAGTCTTCACAAACTTGCCAAAGCCATGGGCATCAATTAATGCAAGCCGGACTTAAGTATCCAAAAGGAAACAGTTGCAATCTTTATATTTCTTAACTCTCATTACTCTACCATTTTGATTCACATTCGTTTTTACTGTTATAAATATGTAAACTTAAAATAAGTTTGATATTTAAATATTATAGGTTGTAAGTAACCGATGAGAACCTTACGAGATAAAATGAATTCTCTTTAATTCTTTGTTCTTATTCTATTCAAGATAATAAAGGGGACAAAATGTATGAATTTTCTCAAAACACACTTGATATTATCATTAAAAGTGAACTTAATCAACCATACACTGAATGGATGCCACTTCTAAGTGGGCATTAATTTACAATATTGTGGCTCATTGATATTTAATGAACTGAGAGAATTTAAACTTACATCTTCAGATTTAACTTAACCTACTTCCTCAACAAAGTGTTTTATCTTTCGGTTTTTCTATCGATCTAATTTATGACAGTATGAGTAATCACAGGAATAGGAAATTCCTTATTTTTCTTTGCAAGGGATATGTATAAAATGCAATACAAATAAACATTCATAGTATTAAATATTCCTATATTAAGCGGATAACTTATATAATGTACATCATAATCTACAAAGAAAGAGGAATATTTATACAAGCTTTTTGCTGAGTCAATACTTCTATGCAATTATGAAGTTGAGATGTAATAAATGTAATTATTTGAATGTCTTTTTTAATAAACAACATCCACAGGGAAACCACCGAAGATTGGAGAGGATGAGTAACCAATTCATCTTTGCTTCGGACTCAGTGGATAGTCATATACTCCAGAAGCTTCTCAATAAATACCATAAAAATCAGCTGATAAGTCAAAATACATATAATTGCGTCAATACCGACTTGGTCACTGATAATATTAGTGACTTACTAATAGGATTTTCGGGATATCCATCTTGAAGTTGGTGACTGATATCCATTGAGCTGAAATGGTTTCAACAATTTGTGGAAATCGGCTCAATTTGAAAACTAATCTTACCATGAGCTAACAACAGGTGGAGAACAGAAGTAACTCAAGGACATTTTTAAAGTCATTTCCTCAACATTGTATCATGAATGAAATGAAGGTGTACAAAACTGATCAACATAACCTACTGATTAAATTAAAAGCGATTTACTCACTACGAGGCCAACAAATCCTTATTTCATGTTTTTGGAACTTCACATCTCCAAATATTTGTGCTATTTGGTTTCCGAACGTCTGCTTATGGTGTCAGATTACAATGAGTATATACTTTGAAGTACACAAGTTTCTTTAATTTGAACTACATGTTGTACATAAATGACAAAATAAAAATTGATAACCATTAATGTAATCGACTACACTTTGTGTACAAAGTTGTATGTTCATAAAATGGTGACTAATTTTGAGTTTCAAAGTTTGGTCTTAACTATCACTCTGTCTATGCTATTCTTTAAGTTATTCCTACACAAGTATTTTACTTTCAAAAACTGGAAACGGTTTCAATTTGCGCAGGTATTATAAGTCCTTTTTAATTTCTTGAAGGTTTTATCGACTGATTGACCGTAAATTCGCGTTTTCATTAATACTTAAGGGAATAGTTTTATAAAAGTTGAATACCGAATATCTAGAAAACATTTTAAGTAAAACCATAAATTCCAAATCTTATTTTTTGAAACGAAGGATTATCAATGTTTCATCCCAAAACCTAATCCTAGAAAATAAACATAAGCCAATTATCAAAGACAAATCTGCATAGAAAAACTCATCAATCATGTTCACATTAATGAATAGAGTTATCAACTGTAAAATGTAATCAAATCATGGTTTTGAGAGAGTGCACATACACGGACATTATTATCAGTATTATTTAAGGATCAGTAATTAAAGGTATCCTAAGTGTATTTTAATGATTATAATAGTCATTCCCACAGATAACCGTAATTAAACTTGCCAGAGGGGTTTATACGAGTACTTTTGCCTAATTTTGAACGAATACTTCCGTCAAAGTTAATGAACCTAAATTATTCACTTAGAAATCTTTCACAATTATCCTCTTTTAAAATCATTCCTTCAAAAAGCAGCCAGCTTTAAATGAACAAGGGAATGTAGTAGGAAGTAAAATTCCAACTACATTACTATATTCTAATTTAATCCTAAATAATTAAATGAAAGTAAGAAAATTATCGTTGCCAGTGCTGATGTAATAAACATTCCTGTGATTACAAAGGAAAAACTGAAGATCACGGTGATTATCTAACTAATATCAGTCATTTTATGATATAAACTATGATATATATATTTCTATGAATCTTTCATTCAAACAAAACTCGTTTTATCAGAAGGGGTTTTTGTGGAGATTTAGTATTTTCATAGTTGAAAGCGTGAGTCAATTGAAGCTGAGTTCAAATCTCGCGAGGCGAGGTCGTGGATGCGCGCTTCTGAGGAGTCCCACAATAGGACAAAATGGCCGTCCAGTGCTTCCAGGTTTTCCCTGGTGGTCTAGCTTCAATTGGCTCACGCTTTCAATTAGGAAAACTCGTCTTATTTAATCTAAGATTTTTATTTTATTTTGATGATGTAATTAAAACGATTGAAAATAAACAAATAAAAGTAAAACAAACTGTCTAATTATAATAATTAAAGAGACATGAAGTAATAATAATGGGCAATGATTTCAACATGAACAGATCATATAATTAACTAAAGGAGTAAAATGATATAATTAAAGGTAATAGGATACAAGTAAAATAAGTACGAAAGATAAATTACATATGTACTTAATCAAATAATACAAAACACAACCATACACGTATGTTTACAGAAAATTTAATCAATAAATTGCCTTTTTTCTCTTCTCTTTTTTAAAGTAATCATAGAGTTCAAGCATGTACTATAGAAACTATAGAAACATGTAAGCTTTATTCTACACTTATATTTACTATCATCAAAAAGGAATAGTTCATCCCTTTGAAATAATAATTAATTACTTTTTACCGAGATCAACATTTGCAATGATGTTGTTTACATGATACGTTTTTTTTTCAGAAAATAACTGTCATAATTAAAGCTATAGGTCAATTGTAATAAACAAAAATTTTCTCATAAATGAGAAATGTAACCGATCAATGATAATCTTATATGTGACTGTTGTTGATACAATCTATTATATAATAAACGTTTTTTTTATATGGCTAATAGATATCAGGGGATATATATAACGTCTAAGTGACCAAATTAAAATTTACTGGAAGTGATTAGATTTTTTTAAAATAATATTTTATTCACTTAATACATTGCACATACGAGTAGCTATCAGGACTCAGTAGCTGAGTGAATAACGCGATGGCGTTTGAAGCGAAAGGTACTGGGTTACAGTCCCGGAGTGAACATCAACTCTGAGATGCAGGTACACCCAGCTGACGAGTCCCAAATGGGACGAAACGCGCGTTCTGTATTCCACTGCTAGCCACTATCCATCTTTGCTCATAATATCTTATGTTTATTTGACTGGTTAAGTGGAAATTAGGTCAAATATATTATGTCCACAAACAGAGGTTTTGTGGATATTATAGTAATTTCATAGTTGAATTCATGAGTCTACTAAGGCTAGACCACCATGGAAAACCTGGAAAAAATGAACAGCCGTTTCGTCCCATTATGGGACTCCTCAGAAGTGCGTATCCACAATCCTGCCTCGCGAGATTCGAACCCAGGACCTATCAGTCTTGCGCGCGAGTGCTTAACCTCTAGACCACTGAGCCGGCATCCAACGGCGTTAATGTCTAACTCCAATCAATCCACGAAGTTGAGCAACCCTTCACCACTTGTCTTCAGTGAGTTACTATCTCACAACAGACGTGGTTTGAACTCCATCGGTCACTGCTTCTCACTAAAACTCCTAGATTTACCTCTCGAGGTCAGTCACTAGTGAGACTGGTAGGTCCTGGGTTCGAATCACACGAGGCGTGGTCGTAAATGCGCGCTGCTGAGGAGTCCTACAATAGGACGAAACGGTCGTCTAGTGCTTTCAGGTTTTCCTTAGTGGTCTAGCTTCAACTGACTCACGCTTTCAACTATGAAAATACTAAATCTCCACAGAACCCCTTCTGAATACTGTACTAATCACTAATAATAATAATATTGTTGAAGAGTTATACATTGTTTGAGATAATAATTTAGATCTCAATATTCTACCTTCCATTCATTCATTTATTGAATATGCTTTATCAATCAAATGTGCACCAATATACCTAATTGTATGTATTTTGAAGTAAACAATTTATCAATTTCTGATGGTTGAAAATAAAGTGATATACTTAGTAGTATTAATGTTTTTATGGAATTCACTGATAATGTCAGTGACGTGTAAGTCGAATGGTTAAATAATTGATGATCGGTTCCTAGAAATGTATACATTTTGTCTCTTGAAGTTAGTTCTAAATGATGTGCTGATATTCATGAAGTATTTTTGTCGACTTTCTAAAAAATCTACGCATATTGCTTACTTACATCTTATGTTGCTGAATCTATCAGACCACACAAGTATTAGAATATATCTGTATTTTAACACAATATATTGAAATGACATTTTCACAGCAAAATCAATGCTAGAAATACATATATATATATATATAAAATACAATGAGTAAAACCACTTAATTAAAATAATCCATCATAACATTGAATAAAAATAAAGAGAATTCAGCGAAGAAAATTGTCTTTTCGACGAAATTATTTATGATACGCTTGAACTAAGTCAATTTCGCGGTAACGAACGAAGGCCAATGACACAATGACACGATAAGCTAATCTAATCTGTTGTCCCAGGCCCCGCTAACTAGATGAAGAAGTCCAAGACAAAGTAGGGGAATATATATTCCGTAATCAGCCGAGTACAAGCAAGTCATAAAGGGAAAAACTCAAACGTATATATACAGCAACAAATAGCCCTTGGGCATCATTATAAAATGGCACACTGAAAGAAACAATGGACCGATAGCGTTTAAGATAGTTTACAAGTGGGAAATATGACGTGAAGGTAAAAAGAGCACTTTTGGCGCGAAAACAGTCAAATCCAAATTTTCAAAATAAAATTACAAAATTAAGCCATTTACTAAGTAAGTTCTGGGGATTTGACATCTCCAACAATTTGCTTAGGCTGCACATAATCAAAGAAATTGGTTAGAAGGTAGGTTGAATCAAAATCTTATGCATTGCTGAGGCATTGGCAATCCATCAACTCAAGCCCGAACTTTGCGTGGAAAAACGATAGGTTCAACCTCTCATTCTTCCTTGGCCCTAATTCCTTTTTGTAGTATGTTTCGATTTTTCTCATTTATTTTATTTTGTTTATTTTTATTAATATTGATTTGTTAAATTTGTCTTTTGTAACTTTAAATTGCAATAAGTAATTATTACCTTTAAACAAGTTTTCTTGATCATCATTCAGTTTTTATTATCGTGATCTTTATATTTATCGTTTTTCTTCATATCTGTCAAGTGGACAATTATCTTTCATAATTCTGACTCGTAAATTATTTCCATCTTTATATTCTTGGTTATTGCGGAACCTCATCTGATAATAAGAGTCTCGACTCAATTTATGATGCAATCTTTTATATCCTTCTACAGATATATATTTCTCATATAACTATAAATACGAATATACAGCTTAAGTAAATGATTTCGTCAAAAAGAAAATTTTCCTCGCTGAATCCTTCTTATTTTTATAAAGTCACTCAGCTATCTTTATTAAGACTGTACAAAAACTAGCGACCTTCAGTTATGCAGTTAAACGACTAATCCCTTGCAATGAAACAAGGATTTTGCTACTCCAAGGCGCTTGGGGTAACGTATTGATGATGATAAGTGTGATGTCAGTAATATTAATACATATATTATGAAAATATTGACGAACGGATTAATATTTAAATGGTGGTACCACAGAATTAGTTGTGTGAATAAAAAAATTTAAACACAATAGCATAAAAGATGTAGGCTTTGAATATCAGATATTACGAAAAGTCATGGAAATGCAATTAGAATTCATTTGGATTAGAATTTTGACCGTGCGATGTTGATACAACCGAATAGCTTAGTGATATATGATTTAATGAAGCATGAAGATGCATGTAATGAATAGAAGAGATAAAAGTAGAAATAGAACTTGTTTACTAGTTCCGTTTTCCCAACGGTAGTGGAAAACACTATTTCTAAATTTTATACGATACAAAGAGTTGGACAGATGACTTAAATCATTAGAGAATCTGTTTAGTTTATGAAAGGAGTTAGGTGCCACACAATTTTTCAAGACTTTTATTTTTATTATTGTCAAGAAAACTGGTTTGAAATCAATTATTTATTAGTTTTGTAAATTGTACTAAGATACCATACAAGTATTATCGCATAAGTTGATTTAACATTTAACAATAAACTTTTAAAAAGTGAGTGATAAGTCAGAAAATTGTCATTTTTTTAATACTCGTAAATCAAATTGACGGTTGGATTCATGAACTTACAGTGATGCTTAGATCAAACTTTCACTTCCCAGAAATGTTATTTATATCCTCGTCATTTACTATTTATAATTGAAAGAATGAGGAACCACTGCAATTCCCTTGACGCGAAGTAAAAACACCAAGGCTGGTACAAGTAAAGATTTAGTAAGTCGAGAACTTGACGGCAATTAATCGAAAGCCCATTCATTCATATATTGATTTGTACACATACTTGATTACTAATTAGCAAGGTGTCACATATATAACATTATAGTAAAATCACGCTCTGCATCTTATGATATACATTGTTCACGTTAATTTAATACAAGAATATCATCCCTTGAGTAAACATTACACTGAAGAAAATCAATGTTATAGTGAATAAAATAGCAAATTAAAAATAAAATAGATATTACAGTGAATCATTTACATACTGGATTAAGAATGAAAATCAAGTGGAACAAAAAAATCACAATGAGTTCAAAATATAGTTTTTCCTTTTCATCCCCGTTATATCAATTTAGGTCATAAATTGACAGTTTAGTACAGAATATCTATTTCATTATAGTTTATAACCTTTCAATAATGTACTCTATTAGAATGATATTGTACTATTTGTTTTAAAAATCAATACAGTATCAGATTTTAAGTATGTGCTTTTAAAAGATCATAAAATAAACTAACTTACCAGTTACTTACGCCTGTTACCACTCGTGGAGGAGCATAGGTCTCCCATCATCATTCTCCATCCAACCCTATCCTGAGCAATCCCTTCCACTTCTTTCCAGTTGTTATTCATCCTTTTCATACCTGCTTTTATTTCCTGGCGTAATGTGTTGTTTGACCTTCCCTGTTTTCTGTTTTCCTTCCGGATTTCAAGTCAGGGCTTGCCTCATGATGCAGTTTGGCGATTTCCTAATGTACCATAAATTAAGTCAGTCAGTCAGCTACAACGTAGGACCAGGCACATATATGCATCGGTCCAAGTTGCCATACCTCGTTAGCACAACAAGATCAACACCGGATTAATAGTAGTTAATTTAGTGTTGGTAGTAGTATATAAATTATAGGTTGTATATAAGGATATAGTATAGGAAGGAAGAGAGATATGAAGCAATTTTAGTCTCAAGGTTTAAGGGAAGATAAAGAGTGTATACACCTACGCCATTGTGATCGATTCTGAGCCATGTCACACAGAGTCTCCAACCATTAGTTACGATAGTCACGCGGACCCCAACCAGGTAGTCTGCATCTACCAATATGGCTCAGACTAGAAGTTAGTGACTTCAAGCACTGATGCCATGTTTTGGTTTGGCCGCCCCTAACTCTCTTCCAACCGTCCCCAATACTAGTCATCATAGCGCGTCGTGGTAATCAGTGTTCAGGCATACGTAACAAGTGGCCCAACCATCTCAGTCGATGAAGATTCATCACCTCATCAACTGATTTACCATCATTCCCTAATACCCTGCGTCTAACCTCACTATTACTTACCCGGTTATCCCAGCAGATGCGAGCAATATTTCTAAGGCATCTGTGGTCAAATACTAGTAACTTACGAGTATCTTCTACTCCTAATGGCCATGTTTCACAGCCGTAAAGTAGAACAGAACGAACTGATGCGCAGTATACTCGTCCCTTAATTGATAGACGGATATCTCGTCTACGCCATAGGTGACGTAAGTTGGTAAAAGCCAAACGAGTTTTTCGAATCCGTGCTGAGATTTCGTCAGACACCAACCCATTAGGGCTGATCAGACTTCCAAGATAAGTGAAGTTGTCGACGCGTTCGACTACTTCACTCCCTATCCTTAGTTCGGGTGTTGATGCAGGCCAGTCCTGGAGTAACAATTTACATTTGGATGGGGAGAAACGCATCCCAAACATCCTGGCATAATTACTCAGTTCTAACAGAAGACTCTGCATTTTGCCAGCGTCTTCACCAAACAGGACTATGTCATCTGCGTATTCTAAGTCGCTTAGTGGTCCCCCTGGTAGGAGATCAATTCCTGTAGATTCAGTCGACGAGAGTGTTATTTCCAGCAACAGGTCTATAATGAAGTTAAACAAAAATGGGGATAGTGGACAGCCTTGACGGACACCAATTGAGGTTGTAAAATCATATGACAGTTCGGCATAAGCTCTCACTCGACTGATAGTGTTCGAGTAAAGAGCCTTCACAAGGTTTATATACTTCTGAGGTACACCTTTCAATGACAGACACTGCCACAGAACCTCTCGGTCTACAGAGTCAAATGCTGCTTTCAAGTCAAGAAAAACTATCATTGTCGGACGCCGATAGGCATGTCTGTGCTCTAAAACTTGACGAATGGTGAATATGTGGTCGATACAGCCACGACCAGGTCTGAAGCCAGCCTGATTTTCTCGTGTTTGCAGTTCACGAGTCTTAGTTAGGCGCCCGATAATTATTGAGGCTAGTATTTTAGATGCTATGTTAGTCAGACTAATCCATAAATTAAAGTTAATCATATTTATATTATATTTTATTATTGATAGTTTGGAAACTTTCATTATTTATCAATATTTACCAAACGTCGAAAAAAAAGGTTTCCTGAATTAATATCAAATTTACAAGCTTAATTTAGTTCTTACAATCAAGAAATTGAAACTCTCATTTAAGTATTGAGAAATAAAATATTATCGATACAATTGAGAGCATGATGTTTAAGTGTTTTTTCATTGAGATGAAAACGGTTTCACCTTAGTGCATTCCAGAAGAGTTTAGGTTAAACATTACTTTCGATACAGCTTTCGAAAAAATTGATCTCACATTTCACTAACGCGAGGTTGACGGTGTAATGTAAGAACCCATTGAGTTCTTTCATCGTCATATGGTCCTTGCCTTTCCTTAATTGACGGATAATTCCCATCAAGCTTGTGTTAGTGAAACGTGAGATCAATTTTTTCGAAAGCTGTATCGAAAGTAATGATTATCCTGAACTCTTCAGGAAGGCACTAAGGCGAAACCATATTCATCCAAATGCAAAAACACTCAAATAAAATATCATTCATTTTAAAGTTACTCTATGCACTTTTAATTTCCTTATTATTTGATTATAACCTTCACAAATAATATGGTCGTATCAAATATGACATCTTTTGATTATATCCTTTCTTATTCATGTTTATAAAAACATTTATGACAAGTATATATGTGATTAGTTTACTAGGAAATAAAGAAGAATGTATTCATTGATCCATAGAAATTATATCTTCTTTATAATTTCTTATGAATCTTTATAGAATAAGATATTTTATGTAATTAAATGAAGCAATAAAAAAGGGACACTGATATTGACATAATCTGATAATGTTGAAAAATTAAAATGAATTTACCTGACTTCATTGAAGCTTTAATCTCTTTCAGCTTTCTTCAATTCAATAAAGTAAGATACATAGCAAATAAAGGGAAATTTTTAAACTTACGTAATGTAGGTCAATGTTAAAAAGTTTACAGCTATAAAGTCTATAATTATCAAGTAAATAATAGATGAAAGTGAGGTTGGTTTTTGAGTTTAGATTCGGGTTTATATACAATGATTTTTTTTCTTAAAGATGAACATTTTGTTAAAATGATGTGGTGCAAACGTTTAGCGGAAATGGCCGAATGATTGTATTCTTTTATATAATTATTGTAGAACACTACAAGGAGTGTTCACAAAAAAAAGAACATAATAACCTGGTTGTTAATTTGATCTTTCTATTTTGTCCTATTTTGTCACTTTTTTGAAAAAATAGTTTTTTATTACCGTTGAAATTAAAATGGCCATAAAAAAAATGTTAGTTTGTTGATTTTCATCTACTAGGCTAAACAAATGTTCAAACTTCGTTTTGTATTGGTTGTTTGAATCTTCTTATTGATGTTTAGGACTGCAGTTGATCAGTCTGTCATTGGCATATGTGCATACTGTGTGTATTGCCTTGATATTGCCTTAAATCACTAGTATTATAAGCAGAGATGGATTATAGCTAGTGGTGAAATACAGGACGAGCGTTTCGTTTTATTTGAGGCTCGTCAGCTGGATGTACCTGCATCCCAGAGTTGATGTTCATTCTAGGACTTCAATCCAGTACCGTCCGCTTCAAACGCTATTACATAATCCGCTTAGCTACTGAGTCACAACCTATCTTTGTTTATATTGGTTTTGAAATAAGGCAATATCGAGGCAATCCGCACAAGATGCACATATGCCAATGACAGGTTGATCAACTGCAGTCCTAAACATCAATGGGAAGATTCAAACAACTAATATAGAAATGAATCAAAACTTCACTCTACTGCACAAGCTATTGGTTATCTGGACTCTGAAGGTATGTGGATAATGTGATGGCGTTTGAAGCAGACAATACTGGGTTCGAGTCCTAGGATGAACATCAACCCTGAGATGCAGGTGCATACAGCTGATGAGTCCCATACAGGATGAGATGTGCGTCATGTATTCCACAGCTAGTCACCATCCATCTATGCTTAAAATGGTTAAAATGTTTTATAAACGCCTTCGATAACGAAATATTGCAGATAACTATGAACTCTAAAAACAGAACATCAAATTAGGCGATACTTATAAAGATTTTATATAACCTGAAGATAGTATTCATCAATGAATTAAGTCAACTGATGATCCGTTGATAACCACTAAGAATTGAACAACTGTTCTGCTTGAGGTTATTGTAATTTATGAATACCCATACAGAGCATATATGAAACTAAATACATAATATCCATCTGAAATTAGTTTGTAACATAAATTACCTTTCAAATCACAAAATAATTTTGAAATGTCGTAAATAATTTCTTTGGAATGTGTTTAATGTACACACTTAAAGAATTAGAGTTTACTGTTTATTACAATAGATAAATGTAGGTGTTTTTGTTTTATTTAATAATTTCTTTGTGGAAAATTGTTCAGTTGGATAATCGATGTTTCGAGTGAGATAATGTTTATATTAATATGGATTTACCCGTAAAATTTTTCTCTATAAACGTTTTCCTTTCAAATGCTACAACGTTGATCGCGATCTAACCAGATCATAACAACACTGATCTTGTTTGGAAAGAAAAAAAAACTTATCGTCAAGAAAATATGAATGTTACAGATGCCGACCAGGTTGTTACTACTTGTTTTGAATCAGCGACTCCTTGTTTCTCCCACAATCAATTCTCTAGACAACATTCATCTAAAATGTAGGGACAGATTTTAGCGTCCTCATACTGTATAATTCTGTTCACAGATCAAACAATAGTTTCTATCTGTGATTATATGTTACTTTCCAAGCAAAGATGTTCACAGATATCCATACCAGATGATTTTGATTTCAAATTCGGGGTTTTTGGTGCTATCCTGTTCAGTCAGTCATCTGATATGTTACACAATTATTCAGTTGAGGTATGAGATAGTGATAATTAATTGTGCAAAATAAATTATAAAGTTTATCTCATTGGTGGTAATGGCATCATACCTGATTCATTCTTTATGTTATCGTATACATCGGGTATGTAGTACGGAATGCATTAACGAAGAACTCACTTTCCTCAAGAAAACCTTGATGAAAAATGGCTACCCAGACTGTTTCATAGAGAAGAATATCAATAAAAGTATTTTCGACAGGAAACCCAGTTGTTCCGTTCCAAAGAAAAACTTTTATATAAGTCTGGAATTTAAAGGTGATCGAACATCAGACGTAATCAAAAATCGTCTAACAACAACGATTAAAAGGACATTTAATGCAGCTAAACTGCGAACAGCCTTCACTAGTAAGAACTTATTTTCTGTATCCACAAAAGATAAGCTTCCGCGTCTGGTTGCCTCTATGTGCATCTTCCAGTTCACCTGCTCTTGTGGAGCAAGGTAGATCGGCCGTAGCCAGCGCTCACTTTCAACTTGGATACGAGAGCATATCCCAGTTTGGTTCTACAAGGGTGAAAAGAAAGCAGTTAGTTCTATACTTGAAAACCTAATCGACCGTAATCATTCTACGGATCCACAGTCTGATTTTAGGTTTGTTTATATGGTTCATTCAAATCTACCTAGATTTCTTCGTTTCCAACTCCTAAAAATAGACGAAGCTCTTACCATCCATGAGTATGTCTTACCATTATCGTTACCATGGCCTTAATATTATTATTATCATTCTATTATTACTATTATTATTACTGCATTCCTCTTTACTTATGTCTTATATTCTCATTATTTCATTCACGAATACTCATCATATCACCTTATTTATTTTTACACCTCTATGACCTTTAATGACCTTTAATTATTGTAACAAAAAGGCATTTTAATCATTTTAATCATCTTATCATATTCACCAAATCTATTTTTATTACTCGTATTACGTAATCTTTCTATTACGTCATCTTGGTTATTCGTGTTCACATTTCCTCGAGGAATTAGTACTTTAACAAAACATTTTCATATATATACGATTGTGCAGCTTGATAATAAATTCGTTGAAAAGCGATCCATTCGCTGAACTTCATGTTTTCAATCTTCATTTATTTTGTTTTGTTCAGAAAACACGGGAAGTTTCAAAAGGTGGATAAAGTACCTTTGTCAAACTGGTTATAGCCACACGGTCGAATACATACCTAAATAACCAAATTCAACTACGTACTTTAGTTTAACAGTGAATTGACAAACAGATGAACACTAAATAATTTCTTCAAGTAAGATCATATAAATTGTTATAGTTTGTATTTAAATTTCAGAACTTCATTCAGTTAATAATAACAAAATAATATATCACCGCAATGAATAAGTTCAACTACGAGGGAAGTTTAAAGATAATTGAACAAAGAAACCTTTGTTATAGTATAATTTACTACATCTGTGTTGGCAATTCTAGATCTCCAGAAATCACTTAGTAAGCTTCTCATTTTTGTAACTTTACTATGGAAATCTGAATTTTTTTATTTTCACACCAAAGTGCTCATTTTCACCTTCAATTTGTGTTTTCCGGCTTCACAGACCTTAAATTTCATTGATTTGTCTCCTCTTATTGTGACGTTCTTCAAGGAAATTTTTGTATTGTATATATACACCCGAGTTGTAAGCTTGTCATTTGTTCTTCCTGGCTGTTTGTTGAATATATATTTCCTCGAATGAATCCGATCTTCTCCTTTTAGTTAGCAATGCTTGAGAGCAGTGGAATAGCTTAGTTTATCCCGCTGTTGTGTATCTGATTTTCGTTATGTTCGCTGCTCCTAGGTAATATCTTGATCTCTCAAACATAGCAGTCTGTCCAGTAGTATTTGTAACTGTCATAAAATAGTCTATTTGTATTTTTTTATTGAGGGTATCTCAAACTAACCCAAGTTGGAAGTATAAACCACTGGATGCCAACTCAGTGGTCTGAGAGTTTATCACTGTCTTCAATTCCTGAACAGATAAGTAAATATGCAACGCTAGTTTCCAGTTGGCGCAAAATCATTAAAAATAACATGAGACGAAAAGAATGAGCACAAAAAACGTATTGATGAAATTACCAGAAAAAGGATACGAAATAAAAAGTGTGTTTTCACTACTCCCACATACAATATCAGAGTTACATTTAAGTCAATGTAGAATGTTCGCAGCTCGAGAGTGCTTTGGTGAGAATGAGAATTTCGGTTTGAAAATGTGGATGAATCACTCATCAAACTAAGTATGACAACTTTATAAAGATCATTAATATTATTAAACATTAGCAAAAAAGCACTTTAATCAGTACGTTCATTGTAAACTGATGACTATGATGTTTGTTTCAGATTATCATCTGTTGGGTTTGATAAGTGAGGAGTGAGGCACATGTATTCACTATTGTGATTGGGTTTGAGTCGTCATAAAATTTCAGTTACTTTAAAGGTTTAATAAAACTTCTTATGATTCTTCTCTTTTTAACTGTTGTACTTTATGCGAAATAGTTAGGTAGAAAATTACCGTCATTCATCATACTCTGTGCAAACTTCAGTTTTTAACACCATAAAATGGTATATAATTCCAATATGTGTAAAGTACACTTTCATCTTGGGTGAATTTGTGATAACTTTTGTGGTTATTGGTTTAATTAGGTGATATTCTAATGTTTGATTTGACTCTCATTAAAAATACTATTGAGATGCAATGCATTGACTTCATTCCTTTCATGCGGTTTGATGATATGATTACCGTTTTTCAAAGAAAATAGCACGTTGTTCATAAGTTGACGCAATTTCAATAAATGTCTAGAATGTGCCACAGAATGAATATTCAGTGTATTCTCTATTGTCATTTTTAAATAGCAAGATCAAAGGAAATAATCTGAGAAATGAGTAGTATAGGTAGATAATCTCTCTATTTTTCCCTTATATATATAGTACGACATTAATTCGTCATAAAAGTTTTACAGCTACGTTTAATAACTGATATTTTAATTAGTAAATATCTTATTTAGTTTCAGTTCCCAAACTAATTTAATTTCCGAAAAAAAGTTGTAGGTAAACTTATGAAAACCTGAGCCATATATAAAATTCTTTATAGATCTTAGTTACAAGTTGATCTACTTATGTAATTTGATCATATTTCAACTTTAGCTCAAGTTTTTTTCTTATTCACTCTATAAGTTCAGTTTAATTGGGATTCAGTCTTGTCTGTTAAGTTGACCACTGTTTCATCAAAATATCATTTTTATTTATTGTTCATGAATAGGTTGTCAAGCTAGGTGGATATATATATATATCTTTATATAGTTAAAACCCATTTATACAATTCAATTACATTATTTTCCCTTCAATGTCCAATCATAATTTATAAATTTCATCAAACAACTGAATACTTGAAATATTTTACCCTGTAATTTGAAACAGTTAAAAAAACAAAATTTATAGTAATTCAATTATGTAGCTCAAATCAGAGCTAGATACATTTTGTAAATTAAAAAAAGTACCTGAAATATGTTCTTTTCACAATTAAATGTAATTTGGTTCTCATTCATATCCAGGAACATAATTGATAAAATTTCATTGTGTATAACTTAGCAGAAAGTATATTATTGATGAGGGAATGTATGATTCACAATTTTATGGCAGAATATTTATTTAGTCAATTGGGGACTTTTGATTTGATAACATTTACACTGGAATTTGAGAACAAAGAAATTTTAATTATTCGTCTTATCACATTAATTTTAACCGTCAAAATGCTTTATACAACATCATTAATGAAAGTAATTCCACAGAGTCCTAAAAATATAGAATCAGATAAATTTATATTTTCGTCGACTCCAGAGATCTTACATGAAACAAATCGAAGTCGTGATTTTTTTGGTTTAATAAAACGACGTACAACTCATGAGAAAAGTATTTATTCACGTCATCCACTGTACCATCATGCTCCACACTGTCATCATCAACAACACCATCGACGTTATCATAGTCATATACGTAAAGAATGCCCATATCTATGTATAACTCATAAACCTAGTACATCAAAATCTCAAGTAACAATCCACAAATCAATAAGTAAGCAACTTTCTTTACCAGTTGATTATACAGATGAGCAAAAATCATTTTATTCTTCTTCTGGATTATTACAAACTAATTCTATTTTAGATGATGATATCGAGTCTGGATTAAACATACATGACGATGATTTGCATTCATATGTAAGTATGCCTAAATGCAATATAACAAGCGAGAGACCAAAATCCTATCTCTCAGGTAGTTCTTCTTCTTTAACCTCTTGTTTAAGATGTCTAAATTCAGACCATACCGTATCATCTCATACAAAAGCTATTGATGAAATAAATTATGATTCAGAACCACAATGTTCACATAGTTCTGTTATATCAAATACATCAAAATTAAAATATTTCGATGATACAGATGCGAGTAATTTGTTTGATGAAGTGCAGAAAGATACACTTAAAGATCGTCTACTTTATTTTCCTACAATAAGTAATCAATTATTGTTGACAAATCCTACAAGACGTCCATTTAATTCTAATCATAATAATTCAGATGAGATTGAAAAATATGATACTACTAGTGTAATTGATGCTAAATTTTCACTACCAAAAAAAGAATTGAAATTTGCTGTACCAGAATTTTTAATGCCCATTATAGATCGTCGTACATCATCACAAATAGTTAATCTTAAACAGATATCTGTATCGACATTAAATATTGAAAATAAATTGTTGAAAAGACGAAAAACTATTAAAGAACGTTTCAAACAGTTACACAGTGATTATGATGGTAGCAAATTTTGGAATAAATTAAATAAAAATTTTAAAGTAAGTGAAGTTCAGAACTTATCCAGTACTAGATCAAGGTCAAGTATGGCTATTTCCATGGATTATACACATAATAAAGATTCAGTTTCACGATCTAGTAATACATCATGTGATGATTGTAGACGAATTACAATTAATGTAAGTGGTTTAAAATTTGAAACATGGCTAACTGTACTTGAACGTCATCCAACCACCTTATTAGGTGATTATAATAAACGTAAACCATTTTATGATGAATATCGTAAAGAATATTTTTTCGATAGGCATAGACCTAGTTTCGAAGCAATATTTAATTATTATCAATATGGTGGTCGATTAAAACGACCAGCTACAGTTTCTGATGATATCTTTCTTACTGAATTAGAATTTTTTCAAATTGAATCTGAAGCATTAGATGTATATAAAAAAAATGAAGGTTATGTACCGGATATTATTGTTTTACCAGAAAATTTAATAAAACGTAAATTATGGATGTTATTTGAATATCCAGAAACATCTATACTGGCATTTACTTTTTCAATGGCATCATTTATTTTTACTGTTATTTCTATTATATTATTTTGTATTGAAACATTACCAGTTTATGCTCAAACACATTGTGAACCTGGAGCAAAACCAAATTTTCGTGATCCATTTTTTATTATTGAAACATTATGTACATTTTGGTTTACTATAGAAATTTTTATACGTTTTATTAGTTGTCCAAGTCAAAAAATATTTATTAAAGATATTAAAAATTTAATTGATTTAGCTGCAATTGTACCATATTATATAACATTATTTAATGTTTTAATCACATTTAGTTGTGAAGGTGCTAAGAATAGTGCTAGTTTAGCATTTCTACGTGTAATACGTTTAATTCGAGTATTTAAATTAACAAAACATTCATCTGGTTTACAAGTACTTGTATTAACATTTAAAGAAAGTATTGAAGGATTAAGTTTATTTCTTGTTGCTTTTATTGTTTGTATATTAGTATTTTCTAGTACAATTTATTATGTAGAAATTGATAGAAAAGGTTCACAAATTGAAAGTATACCAGATGCATTTTGGTGGGCTGTAATTACAATGTGTACTGTTGGTTATGGTGATAAAGTACCAAAAGGACCATTAGGAAAAGTTGTTGGTAGTGTATGTGCTGTAGCTGGTGTATTAACATTAGCTATTCCAGTACCAATTATTACAGAAAATTTTAATAAATTTTATGCTCATAAAACCGGTCGTGGTAGAAGATAAATTCATTTAGCATAATCTTTTCTTCATGTTTTATGTATGTATGAATGTACGTATGTATGTGTGTATGTCATTCGTATATTTCATTCAATTTACACAAATCATTTAAGATAACAATACCAATCACAATTTTGTCAAATTAGTTGTATCATTTACTTTAATGTAACCTTATTGTTACTAACACTATTTTTGACTATTAATCTTTTTTATTATTATTTATATTGAATCAAAACATGTCACAATTCCATAGATACACATTCAACATATTCTTACAAGGTCTCATCTCATATTTGTTGATTTCAACTTTACAAATAGTCAACTCCATTCAACAGTTTATTACTTGTATTCCTACAAATTAACGAAAAAAACGAAACAAAACAAGAAATATTTCGATTTAGTTTCCTTTCCTTTTCTATGACTTCGGTAATTAGTTTCTGTGTTGAATGGTTAATGTGTAGAATTTCAAATTGTGAATAACCTTCCCACTCTCTAATACCTTTGTATACAGTTTATATATATGTATATATATTATTATGATATATAATATCATAAATAAATGTAAACACTATGTAATATAGTATTAATTAGAATCTAATTGGTCAGTGTAGATTTAATTGTAAATGATTACATAACTATTACATATACATAAAAACATATTTTTATAATGAAGAAATTGTTATAGATAACCTAACTTATATTGCACATAAATGATACTCAAGTTTATCTTATGGAATAATGGAGTTGTTGTTTTGTTTTGTTTTTTTAAAAAAAACAAGTAAATACATAATATTTTCTATCCAATGAAAACTTCCATTTTGACGTTTGATAAAGAATTTTAAGAGTTGAGATCATAAGTCAATTGAAGCTAGACCATCATGGAAAACCTGAAAGCGCTGGACGGCCATTTTATCCTATTGTAGAACTCCTCAGCAGTGCGAATAGACAAAAAAAACAGTCCAATTAGTTTCAAATCATGTCTCTCATTTAGTAGTGGTGTTATGTGTTAATTATATAGTATCATAGTGATTAAAAAAATAATGTTGAGTAATTGGAATGGAAGGGGATTGAGATGATCAATGAAGTTATTTGAAAAATTTCAACTAAACAGTTGTTATATTATATAATATTTTGATGTCAGGTCAGTATTATTGTAATTATGCCGGAATTACAGGACGGATATTAAAAATATGTAATAATGTTAAAGTGGAAGAAATTAAAAATTGTTTGGATCTATTAGGAAGGATGGTGTTCACGAAAAACTCATTCCTGTATCGGTGGCCAAGTTTCGATAGAATGATTGTACGAACTTCTTTCGAATGCAAAAGTCAGGTTTATATGCATGGATTTCTATACCTTTCTCAATATTTAAAAGATGAATTCGTAAATTAGGCTGTTGATCTGATGTAATATGATGGGCAACCTTAGAAGCTTTATTTAGTTCAACATGATGACCTTTGTCCACCAGGTGAACGAGAATAGAACTGTTAGTCACTATTAACTGTCATCAACTCAACCAAGATGGATAGTACGAATTTTACACCCTATATAACCGCCTACACAGCAGCAGTTGAATTGATAAATACACATGAATCTGATGAGTTCAGACAGTTTATCTTTATTGATGGTTCTCATTATCGGTGGGCTGTAAAAATACGCATGCAGTTAGGTAGCAATAAATGTTTTCTACACTGCTTTTCTTAACCTTTGCGTTATAATAAGCTGTGTCGCGTCATTTAAAAATTATATTTTCAAGAACAGTAACTTCATCGGCGCAGTTGTTACCGTCGGTCTTGTTTTCATTTCATTCATGTGCTTGTTGATGAATTTATTTAGATTTCTATTCCAACTAAGCAAGTTATAAATACTAACCAATACATCTTCAGTAGTATAACACTACAGAAATAAGTGTATTGTCCTACTGCAGATTTTATATGTATCTGTTTTCTTAATGTCTCATCTACTCTACTTATTAAGTGGACATCTAGAAACGATATGCTATCACTATATTCTTCCTCAAGCGTAAATATAATAGATGGATGAATGTCCTTAAATTTAATTAGCAAATTATCCCTTTCATTTTTGTCTTCTAGTAATATGAAAGAATCATTTACATTAAGAAAGTAAGATGTACTATTGAATGTGTCTCTAAGTTGTCCATTTTACAGTTTTGCAAGAAAAACGTCTCCCAGGTGAAGACCTGGAGATGATCCAGTTGTTTATAATATTCATTACTGAATCGGAAGAGTATATTCATTGTGCATCTAAAAGTTAACCATTTTATGCAGACACAGAATTGAAGTTTCAATACGCCTTTCCATTAATTCACTGCGAAACATTCACGGTTCCCAGTAGGAGAACTTTGATGAGTAAAGAGGATTCATTTAATGATTTTATAAAGTTATTTTTAGTCGGTTAGTTTTTTTATTTCATCATAAAATTTGAAGACGTCCCTGATACTGTGCTTAACAGTTTCTTTATGTGACGGTTTGAGAATTTTCACCAACCATTTTTCTATTGCATGATAGCCTATATCACTAATACCTAAAATAGGTCGAAACTTCAAGCCACTTTTATGCCCTTTTTAACAGACCATAAAGCTTTTGTCTTATCATTCTTGTAGGTCTCAATATCTTGAACATCTTTCCCCAAATAGAACATTGTTGTTTAATCTGTACCAATGAGTCTATTAGTTGTTTTCCAATCCTAACAGCCACGTTAGTCGTCATTACTAGTTTCTTAAATGTACTCTTATCATTTAATAGGGCCTTCGTCCTATTTAAATAGTCTTATGTATCTGTGTGAACTACATCATAACCTTTGTATGATTTTGCGGTTAACAAATGGTCGCCAGTTTTAAGTCTCTTTGGTGCTTTCTTGTGTTTTTTGTCCAAATCATGTTCCATCTGTCCATTGGTCAAGTACCTTAAGACACAGTTCACTAGTATTGATTTTAATCTCTTTAAAATCATCCGATAGAATTACTAGCTCTGCCATTTCAGTACACAGGTTTTCAAATTGGATTTTAGCATTCATTTCGTGAACTGTTTTCTTCAAGTCACAAAACTTACGACCTAGTGACAAAGCTTCCAACCCAGCCTTATTGAGATTAACACCTGGGTTAGAAAAAAATTTCATTTCCGGAATCTTTTTTTCTAGGATTTTCTTAAGTTTAGTTTGTTTCTTTTTTTTCGTGTATCAACCATCATCCTCACGCAGTCCGAAAATTGTTCTTTTAAGTTATTGGGAAGCTCTTCAACGGTATGTACTATCTAACTGACATTTTGTAGCATTACAGTAGTATATGAATTTAGTCAATCGATTTGATTCAGTACTGAAAGTTTAAAAGTCTTTCAATTTATTTGAACACTATAACGATGAGACGATTTCCAGTATACTTTTGGTTACAAATAAGTTTCTATCTACTCCTTTATAAAATCAGCATTTGTCTTTGCTTTATTGAGCCTTGCATTGTACTTTACATACTCATAAAGGACCTTTAACAGAAACATGGATCAAGAAGATTTCAGCATAGTGAAACTTCTCATTTTGACATTTAGTAAAAATACCAATATATTAGTGTAGATCTATGATGAAAAACTGAATTAAAGGAAATTTATTTTCTCTATTCGTCTGTTTTTACATAATTTGTTTTAATGTAAATTATGGTTGTATTGGGAGCTATCCAATCGATTGTCAATAGTGATATCAAGAGTCTAGTCAATTTAAGTTTAGTTATCAAAGCCAAATGAACCAAATATTACTTTACAAGTGAACAACTATTAGAATACAAAAGAAACAATTAAGAAATTGTTTTTTCTATTAGCAAACTAAAATGTATGCAAACTATTTGGTACCAATATAAAATGTGATACATTCTATTTGAACAATCTATACTTCTGTGAAATGAAAATGTTTGTAGTCACCAACTATGTGACCATTAAGATCTAATCTTGTACGCCATTTCATTGTTATCAAGTAAAGTCTTGTTTGAATAGTAGGATTAATTTTTAGCTATAATTTAGAAACATCATTTTCTTAATTTATTTTGGCAGCAAGAATAATTCAGGATATTGTTCTTCAGTAGTGCTTTACGATCTTGTGTGTCCAAGGTCCTAACAAGAGAACATTCCTCTCCAAAAAACTAAAATATCACAGAGTGTAATGACTACTTATCAACTTCGTAACAACATAAAAGTGGAATTGTTCATTTATTTGAAAAAAATAATGAATTATATGAATTTTGAGTTTGACTGGAAGAGGCATCATTTATCTTTTTTTTCAGAATGAAAATAGTACACTAAAATTTATGCTATAAGATTCGTTGGTAATGATAAATAGTGTTAGTGAATCTTTATACGGAAAAGTTGACTGCACTTGACGATGGATAAAATTATTTGAACATATTTAATGTATCATTATTGTAAGGATGAGACTTATAAACTATTACACGTCATTGTCAAAAACTAGCAAATATTTAAAGAAACCTTTATCTATAATTAGTTGGCATTGTTACTGATTATTACGGATTTTGCTAATAAAAGTATACTGACAGACGAAATGATTTAGTGGAATCCGTCTAGAACAATTTATGCATCATTGCTAACTTTGACGATGATGTAAAAGTAACTGAATACTTGAGATATCATGCAAATAGGAAAGTAATAAAGGGACATAAGTACTTTTGTCTTTTACATATTTATAGTTTATATTATGAACCAACTTCATCTAGAATATCGTTAAAAAAGTGAAGATAACTGAAATGTTATTTCGTTTTTATATTGGCCCTAGGCTTAATCACGACAGAAACTCTGACTGATAGGTCTGTTTTGTGTTAGGAGTAAAACAGATACCTATCAAAGAAAGTGAATAATCTTGTAGCTATATCATGAAGGTCCTGGCTTTTGCTCACTGAAGAAAGAGATGCTTCATGTTTCCCTAATTCTAACCGTTACCTAGTTAAAATTAATCAATCATAAAACGTACACACTGAAGAGTTCCAATAAACTGCCTTTGTTAATCATTAATATCTGTTAACTGTTTAATGAACTTCATACCTTTAGTTGATCAAAAGCTGTGGCTATTTATCTTAAACAAAGGATCTGGCATATAATAGGCATCGTCAAAACTAATCTACAAAACAAAAAACCTTGTGTTCTCTTTTATGTTCACCTTGAGGTAATTTTATCTTAGGATCAGTTATAATTACTTAATGTTTCATTTAAAATATGACTATTTTCTAGAGTTTGTCTACATATCTCATGTAAAATATGATACTACAATCATAAGAATTTCATCACTTAACCAATTTGTCATATTGAACTTATTTACTTTTCGTATGAATACATCATTCTTGTAAAATTGACTAGAAGTTCGTTAACCTCAATGTTAAATGAAATGGAGTCTTGTGATTGTCACAAAAGACCTAAAGTATCCTGTCTTTTATGGTTTGGGGATAAAATATGAAACAGACACATTATGATCCTATTTGTAAAGTATTTTTCTACATGACGACGATGTACCTTGAGACCGTTAAATGCCGGCTCAGTGGTCTGGAAGTCAGAAGTTATCGCATGAGACGGAAGGTCCCGGGTTAGAGTCCCATGTTCGGAATTGTGTGTGTGCAGTGTTGAGTCCCATACTGAAACGAAACAGCAGTCCAGTACTTTACGGTTTTCAATGGTGGTCTAACATTGATCGTGTATTGATCTCAATCAAAACTCAAAAGTCTTCACAACCCTATACTGATAACTTAAATTGGTAATTAATTTATTAATAGATTTGAGATAATACTTTTTTAACCTATAGAATTACCATCAGTTTTGGCTTTTAAGAGAAATTGCCTATATAAAAGCAGTCATCAGATTTATGGTGATCTATTAACAGTTGTTATGTCACAGAAGTGATTAGTCTTGCTGACTTGCCAGAAATCCTGATGATTTTTCATATGGTTCTAATAAATTACTTCATACTTATTCGACAAACTGCAATGTGAACAATTAATTTAACGAAATAGAATGGTTTTAATTTCCATAGACACGTACTCTCCATTTTCTACACACAAATACAAATGCAGTTTGTCATCAAATATATAGGTGATAAATTCGAAAGTATTTAATTCAAGTTTGTTAATGAATCCGGGATGTTAAATTGTTTACAGTTGAAGTGATTTTTGTTTTCAAAGTAAAAATTTAGCTAATTGTTAAAGTAGGAATGATAACAACCTTGTGTTCTGTAACATTTACACGATTCTATAGCAACGTTCTATAGTAATACATACTGTAAGCTATCATTTACCATTTGTAATTTCTTATCTATTCAGGTAGCACTAAGGTAAAAAAAAACTGTCTGTTTATAATTTATGTAAAATTAACCGGGAAGATGAATGGTAATCACACCATACAGAAAGAGGAAATTGTATACATTCCAAAACAGTGCTTAGAGACAGTTACTGCTGGATAAAGATATTTGTTTAAATAATTTCTTTATCAAAGAAACATACTTTCACTTCCTTTATTTCTCACTTGTTTTATCGGTATCTCAAAATTTTTCTCATAGGTATACACTCCCATTTGTAGTTACGAAATCAAGAACGAACTGAGTTAGAAATATCATTTCTTTTAATTATCTTTTATTGGTGGATGAAAGTTTGAAGGTAAATATTGTAGTTAACTGTTATCAGTTAGTAAATTAGGGGAATTATTAATCATCTGATATCTATTTCACCTTTAGTGACAAAAAGATTACAAGTTCATTGAGAATCGACTTCAAGGTCCCAAGGTTTTGTGAAAACTTATACAGCAAGCATATATAAAATGAAAAATAATAGTGATCAGTGAAAAACTACGAAGATGGTAGTTTGTTTATGTTGTCATCTGCCTGCTTTATATCATTTCATTTATGCCATTTCTCCATGATAAATTCAAGTTACCTCTTATTTTTCCCTTAGGATTTATTAGTTATAAACAAGATAACTTAATTGTTTATTTTTGTGCATTTATAGAAATTAACTGAGAAAATATCATTGAGTATTATTAATTACATTGTAGTTATCAAGATGTGGATGACATCTTATCCTCTTATTGTTTTCCTCTTTTTTCTTTTGTTCTGTTGATTGTTTTCATCTTTATTATTGTTTACCACCCAACAATTAATTACTTACTTAATAAAACAAGTGAATCTGACTGTGTCCACTTTATTTCTATGTCTCCATTCATCTTTAGTTCATCAGAGTCTTGAAATAAAACAAAAAGGACCAAATCACCATTTGATTATTCTTTGGTTACAAGCTATGATCAGATTGTATTATTGTTTTTATCATAACAATTGTGAATTTTCATTTTGATAAAATGAAATAATTAAATTCAGGGAAGTAAATAGATTTCTTAGCGTATAGTTACCTCAAAAAGACAGAACTAACTATCAATGTCCATTGTTAATTGAATTTATTAAAAAAAAGAAGAAAGAAAAACAACTTGGTGTGAACAGTTTAAGCTGAATATACTATGAAACTTTAGTGAATTACATAAAAATAATGTTTTGATGAAGCTTATTCGTCTTTTCAGTGATTAAATTTTTAAAATTACACTATCGTATTTATATGGGAAAGTTTTTATAATAAGCTTTTTGTGTTAGTATATATGTAGGTATTGTGTGGAAATCATGGTGTGTACTTCGAAGTTAATGTGTAAAATAGAATATCATTATTTCATATTTTACACCACGGGTTGTTTATAGTGAAACGGTGACTGAAAAACAGAGCGCATTGGATAACTTCTTCATCCAAATTTGAAGCTTTCGAAAGATGTTCATCTATGACCTTGAAAATGACCAAGTCTATAACCTTCAGTTCTCACTGCACGCTTAAACAGTTGATATATTCAACAATATGAAAAAGTGTTTTATACTGAGATTACTAGTAAATAAATGAATTATCAGGCTTATTAACAATTATAGGACATGATGAAAATTTGAGGTCAAAGACGCAACTACTAGATAGGAAATTTTAGTGGAATATTAAACATTCTGGGTAGTACTAAGTCTTATATTAGGCCTAATTTAAAGCATGTATGTTCACGATAACCAAATTTTAACAATCCTAATGAGATGAAGCATAACATTATTTAATCAGCTGTTAGTGATGTATAAGGTTACTTGTAAACTGTATCGGTATGAGCACCTTATAGCCTTGTCAGATAGTAATTTTCATTAGTTAACCGATAGATTAAAAGACAAATAATTTTACAATTTGTCTTAGTCCTACTTTATTTATTATTAAGTTGACCTCCTTTTATTATTTTTCTTAGTTCGGAATGATAATAATGTTGAAATATGTGATATAATAGCGCAATACATTTCGAACAATCTGATCACACATATACATGCTAAGATCATTTATATATAAAAATCAAAGGTCAACTAGCCTGGAAATGGGTGTAAGATGAGACTTAATAACACTTATGAAGAAAATAACAAAAGATAGTCATTCATACGCAGATAACATTCAAAGGACTCAATAATTGATTCATACAAGTTGACCGAATCAATCATGATGTTCCTCATTATATATTTTGTTAGTTCGAATAATAACTTTAAAAGACTTGTGATTCATTACAAGTATCACTTCATCAGATTCGTCTGTTTAATCAGCTTTTCATAAATTTATATGGAATACAACTATGATTTGCATTATATTGTTTATATTTTATTTAAAGTAATCTATTTCAAGCTTATAAAATTTCATTCATACTATCAACACTTAGGTATTTTATTTCTATAACAGAAACTACTAGCTTAATGCGTCTAAGAATTCGTAGTAATGATTTAAGTGATTAATTAGTAAAGAGTTTAAACTGGCTTTTGTATTTGTATCTGTCACTTTTCATTTAATTAGATTGTTATAAAGCTTAGTGGTAATGATTTAATCACAGAGGTATTCATTAACTCTATAGTCTGTTGTTTTTTATGATTGGATTCAATAATTTATATTTATTATATATATAAATTTCAGCAATACGCATTGATTTTCAATTTGGTAAAAGAAATGTTTTAATGAATATTTATGGGATGTTTAGAGTAATGGTAATGAATGGACATGTGAGACAGTATACAAACTCTAATCGATGTTTCACTATCTTAATTTCCCGAATATATTTTATTTTTGCGAACATATACAAATTTAATTTATATGTATTGATTACTTGAATCTTCCTATTGATATTTTGAATTACAATTGATAAGTCTCTTTTGTCAAATGCGTATCCAGTTTAGAAAACGGCAAGTTTGACTAAACGTGCGTCCTTAATTCATTTGCTATCTACCATATATAATTACATAAATACAAAATTATTTATGTGATTTTACAGCACCTAAGTTGAAATTAGTGATATTTAAACAAGTTGATTTCAAATGGTACAACATTAAAGTCTGAATAGAGTTGTGCAGTTATCTGATCTCAATTTGAACTAATTAGTATTTCACTTTGGTGACCATACATGAGGTTCATGTGAGTACCGCATAATTTACATCACTAAATTGAAATCAAGACATAAATGAATTTAACCTGAATAGATTTATTATTCAATATATTCCTCAAGAAATGTTAATCAATTATAGTTTTGTTCATATTAAAGATTAAGACTTCTGAATAAGATTCTACATTTAATCCTCACACAAGACCGAAGATCCTGGATTCGAGTCCTATGTCCGGATCTTGAATATGCACTGCCAAGGAGTCCCATATCAGGACGAAAAGGAAGTTCAGTGCTTCCAGGTTCTCAATATTCGTCTAGGTTACATCGATTCATGAATTCAACTGTTAGAATAATTTTAGATGAATTGATTACATTTTAAAAAGTTCATTCTACCTATTTTTCCATCTTAGATATATAATATTCTTGAACAAATCTTGTGTGCATATTCTATATCTAACCATGTATATATATGCATATATAATTTGCCATAAACGTATAGTAAACTCGATTTTATTACTGAAGTCTTTTTTAAAAAGATGGTTTACTAATCATTCAATTTATTTACCGCTAAAATAAATCAAATAGATTTTGTGACTTTTTTAATTATTTTTGTTTCTATTTATTGTTCTTGTTGTTTCTTTTTTTTCCCTCTATCATAAAGTTCAACGGAAATAATGATTTTTTTTTTCTGTTTTTACTTATATAAACTAACTATGAGAGTTTTGTCAATTTATTCCCTTCATTCTGCGATTATCATTATTATTATTGTCATTAACATTATGAAGAACTATATTAAACCACAGATTTTATAAAATCAACATTAATGTTTCCTGACAATATTGAATTTGGTTCATTTTATGCTTCTATTTCTTTTATTTATTTATAGGAACCTAAAAATGATATTGATTAATCATATGAAAGGTGGTAGTGGTGGTGGTGAAGTTCCATGACAATAATAAAAACATCACTTAGTAACTTTAATTATTTATGTGTGTTTATTTACATTTTATTGTTAATTATTTTGTAAAAGATGCATCACTTATTTTTAATCATGAAAAGTGTGAGTAGTAGTATGAACGTTATATTTTGTTAATTTAATTCATGATTACTAATATTATTAATAGTAGTAGTTGTTTTTCTATTCTAGAGGAAAAAAATGATATAAAGTTGACAGAATTAGAGGAAGTTATCAATGTTCTAGTTTATTATTATTGTTATTTTTTGATTATTTAAGTATAAATTTAGATTAACGGGGAATGATTAATTCTAGTTGACGTGACTATTAGGTACATGGTTAAGATAATGAGAAAGATAATTTTAAATTAGAGCATACATATGTTTTGATAAATATAAATATAGAAATTCTTGTAACGATTATAAATAATAAACATTAGTTTATTAAAATTGTATATTGATCAGTTACCTTGGTTATTGTATTTAATCTATAACCTATCATGTCATTATGGGTTTTTTTTAACCAAAATGAACTATACATCATAGGCTTTAAAAAAAGTAATATTCTACCGACTAACGTTGTATTATCTCATGTGATCAAAATAATTTTGATTAAGTTTACTACTTCTGAAGCATATTTCTTAAAATAAGTCTCTGAAAGCGGTAACTTAAGAAGTTGTCAATAATGAGATATTTGTCTTGTTTATTATTAATATACTGAATAGAATATTACTAAACAGATTAGCTAATATGAAAAAAAAGACATTAAACAGATGTCTAGTGAACATTAATTAATAAAATTATTAAAAATGTGGTATATTTCTGATATTATTTACATACGCCTGTTACCCATCGCCCACCAGCAATCTCTAACCTACTTTGATGTGGGTGCAAATTACCAGTTGTTCTTAAGTGCTATTTATTATTTTGATGTCTGCCTCTGATTCTCGATGCGATATGTTCTTTGAGCTTTCACTTCTCCTTACGCCTTCGGGATTCGAAATTAGGGCTTGGATCGTGATGTAGTTTGATGATTTCAGAAATTTGTGTCTAATCCACTTACACTGTCTTTCCTAATTTACTCTACAGCTGGAAGTTGGTTTGTTCTCTCCTATAGTAGGTTGTTGCTAATGATATCCGACCAACGGGCATTCAGTATCTTACGTAGACAATTATTTAGAAGTACTTGTACTTTTTTGATGATGGTTTTAGTAGTTCTCCAAGTTCCAGCTTGGTACAGTAGGACTGTTATGACGTTCGCATTGAAGATTGTGACTTTGATATTGGTTGACAGTTGTTTTGAGTTCCATGTGTACTTCGGTTGTGAGAATGATAAGCTCACTTTACCAATCCTTGCCTTTACGTCTGAATCAGATCCTCCTTGTTCATCGGTGATGCTACTCAGGTAAGTGAAAGATTCCATATCTTCCAGAGTTTGTTCATCAAGGTGATTGGGTTGGTGTTCTGTGTGTTGAATTTGAGGATCTTGGTTTTTCCTTTGTGTATGTTGAGGCTCACTGATGCAGAGGCTGTTGCTACACTGTTTGTCTTCCTCTGCATTTCTTGATGTGTGTGGGACAGAAGAGTCAGGTGATATGTGAAGTCCAAATCGTCTACTTGCCAATTAGATTGGACGATGTTGTTGTCGATGGGCTCACCACTTATGTTGCCCTGTATCTGACTCCACTTCGGTCGTATGAATGATTATTATTGAAGTGTACGTCGCAGCTACCCTCATGCATAATCATCAACCTATATTGCATTGGTGAATAACGGTTTTAAGTAAAACAAGTACCAGAATGAATTTCTAACACGCGCACTTCATGCAATCATTAATCCAGATAGATGATCAGAGAAACGAAGTGAAGTAAGCGGAGAGGAGAGAGCGATGCGAAATGAAACAAAGTGATGTAGGGTGGAGAAGGCGTGTTAGCCAACTCGCTTTAACGAAATGGGCATCGATATTTATAGTCAAACAAAAATACGTTACAGATACATCATAAACAGGGTAAGTAATTAACGTGCACACTCATATAAAAGCAATCAAGGTTAATAAGAGGATAATTGTCAAAGTCAAAATGCGACTCAAGAAGAATGAAAAAATTAGTCTGTCTGGAAGCTAGAATGACCCAAATGGGATTGACAAGGTGCTAGGCACTACAGATCCTGGATCCATGTAATTCCCATCCTGTAATCGCTTTTCCGGTTGCTTTAGACAGCATTAGGGCAGTTTTCAGAGTGTATAGAGCATTTTCTTCTTCATGACCGGAGTTAAACAGCATCTCTTCCCAACCTGATCCTCTCTGTCTACCCTGGGTTCACCGGTTTTCACTTATTCTGAACACCATCTGGTTGTATCCCCTCATTTCCACAGCTATGTGATCGGTCCTGCAAGTTAACCACATTGTTTGGACATTTTCGTTTGCCTTTATTAACTGTTGCTCTGGTTGTCAAATGGAGCATCGCCCTCATGATTTCCAAAGAATCCTGACTTTCAACATGAGGCGGCCATAGTTCTTCTGGTTGAAGATCCATCAACTCCCAGTGCAAGGTTTAAATGATTTGAATGACTCTGCCTGTTAGTGATTTTTTTTAGCAAAGTTGTTTTCTACGAGATGAGGTTAATGACCCCATGCACAACCCCCCTCCTTTATACATGCTTGGGACCGGAAGTAACACCAGGAAGGCTACATATGGGATTATTTTTCTGAAGTACGCTCTTTCAGTTCGAAACGAAATACATGCATTTATACCACTGAAAAATATAATGACCATCATAATGGTAATGAATCTTATCTGGAAATTTTTATTTCATTTGCCAGTATGATTAGGTTCATAAAATATAATAATTACCGGTTTCTTCAGTTCAAAGAAGAAACGATTTTGATGAATCCACACGTCCTTTTGAAACTCATGACTTATGAATCAGTTTTTCTAAGCCACTTTATCTATAAATTAGGTCCTTCTCTATTATTTCTTTTATCAGGCATAAAAAGTTTTTACATTAGAAAGCTATGTAATTTCTTGTAAGTTTATGTGTTTCTTTTGTCATTAACCTATTTTCTTTCACGTTTTACTGTGTATTTCTTAAAATCCCTTTGGTTTTCTCATTTAAAGCAGGAGGTCACGTGGATTTAGGTTATTTTAATCTATTTATTATATTTTTATTTTAGTTATCAATTAAGGGGATTTATGGGAATCGCAGTATTTTAAAAGTTGAATTCACGAGTCAATCTAAGCTAGATCACTATTGAAACCTGGAAGCACTAGACTGCCATTTCGTCCTAGTATGGGACTCCTCAGCAGTGCGCATCCATGATTCCGCACACAGGATTCGAATCCGGGATGGATTCGTACTGCTGAGGAGCCACATACCAGTGCTTCCACGTTTTCAATAATGATCTAGCTTAGACTGACTTGTGAATTCAACTTTTATTCGAACTCTCATATAGTATCAAAAGAAATGATTAAAACATATAAGAACCCTCGTCTAAATTAGAGCGAACAGTTTCACAGTATTTGAGCGCCGAGTTGATGTAAGACATTAAATAGGAATAATATATATTTGTAAAATCTCAGCGAATGAATTTGTAGTAAATCCAACGTTTAGCCTGGCAATCTGGTCTAAGCTTTTTCAAGGAATTATAATCAAACATTTTAAATTGTTTTTCGGAATGGTTTTTAATAAAAAAAGAAACCTAATCATATTTTAACAGAACTATTGTTTTGTTAACGTCTTTCTAGTGTCCTTTTTCTTTCATATGTATAAAATAAGTCTAAACATAATTTTACTTTATGTCCATTTTCAAAGTTTCCTAGTGATTATTCGAAAGTTTTGTTTTTTCGTATGAACCGAAGATAGTTTTTTTATCTTATGTCTGTTGATAAGGTTTCTTTACGAATTAGATGGTACGCAGATCGATAACTAAGAGGTAATGCTATCCTTTTCTAACACTAAACTTAAAATGAATTTTATTGATAAGGTTGTATTGTGATCACTGGTTTAAATCAGTCGTTATTGTGGTGCACTATAAATAGACTCAGGTAGTTCTAAAGTACTAACGATTGTGATGTTCTCCTGACATGAAATTGGGTATACGTAAACTGTGGAGACAGGATGACTAATACAAAAAAACTCTAATAATAATCTTCCACCAAATAGAAGGGAGAAGTCAGAAATATAGATGAAATTCTAACATTTTATATAGTCAAAATTGTAACAAAATAACTCAGTGTATATATTAACACATCATGACCTTTGGACACAAGAAAATCAGCGAAATGAAAGCTAGATTAACAACGAAGGTCATTTAAAAATCACAGATCTGAAAACAGTTACTACAGTTGTCCTTACATGCTAGAATATCTATTCATTAACAAAAGTTTAGAAAATCTAAGTCTTTTCTAACTGTTTTATGTTAGATAGTTGAAAGCAGTCTATGGAAAGCCTTTGGTATAGGTTCATAGTTGTTAGTTAGTTGAATTTCTTTTGAAAACTACAGTCCACTTTACTCATTGTTACCGACCCAGTATTCTTAGTGTTAACTAATTTAATGTCAAAATAATCTGTTTGCATATAAGATAGCTATTAAGTCATAATTAATACTATTTTGTTTGGTCCACGATTATGATTAAAGTCTTAATGTAACTTATATTTAACCAACTACTAAATACGACTATTGAAAGAAAGTATTTTTACTTACAGCAGGAAAGTATATTATGAATTCAACTTTTCTTGGCTTCACAAAGTGTTTGATGTACTTAAAGTTGTTTATAAAAATATAATGATAAAATCTTGAAGGTCAATAGCATGTTTAAAAACGTTCACAAATTCGGATAAAAATTAAAATACGTCAAGGTTATTATTAATAAACGTGTCGACAATCACCGGTACATCCAGCTGACGAGTCTCAAGCAGGACGAAACACGCGTCCTGGATTCCACTGTTAGCCATTATCCATCTTTGCTCATGGTAATGGGTTTAATTTTTTTATAGGTACAAAGGCATTTACTATGCTGACTGCTTCTGGTAAATACATTTTATGAAAATTATAGTATGTTCAGGGGATACAACCCTTCGAAGTAAGATTAATTAGTTTGAAATCAATAACAATTTAAGAAAAAAGAATCTATCAGTATTGAAATCGAGACGAATAGTGAATAAAACATGATGAAGTATAATGTATTCATGAAACGTAGTCGCTAGATAACGATCACCCAAAATACGTTTGTTATACTATTAGTCTTGATTCATTTTAAGATAGTTAAGACTCCATATTCTTAAGATGATTTTCTTACTTTGATCAAATGAATACCGGATGAACTTTCCTAAGTGGATGCATCAACTTATTTTAAATAATTCCGAAATAACTGATACAGAAAGTAAAAAATAAACACTTTTTCTGAGTACTGGGGTTTGTAAAGACTGTCAAATGTCAGCAAAACTATGAACCGACCATTGAAGACAATGGAAGTTGGTCGCGCGAAATCGCTAAATGATATAAGTTAGACTTATAAACCACTGGTTTTCAACTCAGAAATCTAGAAATTATACTCTCGTCACTTTATCAAAATGTTCTGGGTTCGATCCTCAAGGGGGATGTAGATGTGTTCATGTTGAAGAGTCCTATGGTGGAAATATTTTTGAATCGATTCGCGATCTCGACCTAAACGTCATAGGTCCAAGCCATGTGAAGGTCGTGGGTACGAGCTACTACAGAAAACTATATTAGAATGAAAAAGTTTTAAAATCCTCCATACTATTTTGTAGCCCTTGATATTATTGTATGATAACACAAACTTGTAATATTTAACTTATCTGTACAACCCACTAAGAAAGTTATTTAGTCCTAAAACAGTACCACTAGAGCGCATTAAATAGCTAGTCAGATCTGCAACTAAGGATTTTTGGGTTCAAATAACCTCCGGGATGAGAGCTTTTAACCATTTATGTGTCACAGACATTTTAATTCGAATAAACGTTCGAAATGGTCTTGACAAGCCACAGAATACAGTTATTTAATTAAGTATTGTAAATTTGAAATAGTATAACGAAATACAACTAATCTTAATAGGTCTAGATCTTCAACGAGACACAATCAAGTACTCAAATTCAAAGTACACAGTATGAAATAGTATTTTATTATTATGATTGGTTTATACACAACATTAAATATTCAACTGTACAGCAAGTGTATTGGTTATTCATTACAGTACTGTCTAATAAAACTATCACATTACTTCATAAATCTCAATTATTTTTGAGAACAAACTTTACTTTAAATCAATGTGTCTAAACACTTTGTATTGAATTATCTGTGGAATCAGTAGTCAGGCTTTTGCTACGACATTTTTATTCATGGATAAACTGGAAAATAAATCATATTGTCCTTTATTTTTAATAGATGATTGTAACGTTGAACTAAAAGTTGAATTTTGATTATTACTATTATATTATCACCATTACTACTGTTATTATTATTATTACTAGTACTATTATTATTATTTAGCAAAATTACTTTTCGAACACACACACGCAGGCAAAAAGAAACACTGGTAATTCTCTTTGATGTTATGATAACGTGAAATATACCTATATCTTTACCATTGGACAATACCTGTATTATTATGTTCAAACAAGGGTAGCTGATTTGAAATGTCAAAATTCTCTTCACTTTGATGATATTTTGAAAAATATTTTTTTAAATAGGAACAATTTATATTAATTCTAGATTATAAAATTTATTCTACTAGGATATTGGTGATAGAAAGAAACAGGAATATTTACATAATATTCAGATAATTTTGTTAGTTGCATTTGAAAAAAAACCTTGATATATGATATTAAAAACATGATGTTCAGTGAATGGATCACTTTGCAATGAATTAATTATCAAGCTGTACAATTCATAGTAAGCAAAGATGGATAGTGGCTAGCAGTGGAATCCAGGACGTGCGTTTCGTCCGATGTACATATGCCAATTAGAGACTGATCAGTTGCAGTCCTAAACATCAATGGGAAGATTCAAACAGACAATACCAAGTGGATTTGTACAATTCATAGTTTGATTTTAAGGCTGTATATATGATTCGTTCAAATCTACCTAGATTTCTTTATTATTCAACTTCTAAAAATAGCCGAAGCTCTTAATATCCATGAGCTCAAACCAGAAATATGCGTCTAAAAGAACTACGTCCTATCGTTATCGTTACGTTGGCCTTACTTATTACTATTATTATTAATGCATTTTTCCCTTATGTATCATATTCTCATATTTTTTCCATTAGTGCTCATAATATCACTTGGTTTCTAAGATTCTATGACGTTTAATGACTTTTAATTATTGTAACAAAAACTTTTAATTATCTTACTACATTTACGTTATAATTCGTTGCTAACTTATCAAGTCTATTGTTATTATTATTATTACGTAATCTAGTGTTACAATCATTTTATTACATCATCTTGGTTACTCCTTGTTCATATTTCCTTACGGAACTAGTTTTTAACGAAAAAAATTTATATATATACGATTGTACAACTGATAATACATTCGTTGAGAAGAAATCCCTTCGCTAAACTTCGTGTTTTTAATGTTCAAATGAGAATTATCTGTTTATATGCGATAAACAGTATAAAACAGCAAATGTTTTTATCAAGATTCATAAGACTAGAAATTGTTAAAAAAGAATATTTGAGCCAAAAGCTTTCTTTTCAATTACGTTACATTATCCAAAATGAGAGAGATATACATGAGTTGTGTTTTAGTTAATTAGTATTATACAGTTAGAAACAGCACCGAGCACAGAGTGAATACATAGCATAGCTGACAAACTTATATAATAAACGGTTACAAAAAACATTCTTTAAGGTAATAAATTATACATAATAAGATGAATATTGCGTCTGGGTAATTAACGATAATATTGATAATAAAAAAATGTATAAATTAAGCATTTTTCATCTAAAAGATATTGGGTGGAGATCAACTCGAAATAAGATTGTGCGTAAGATTTAACTTTATTTAGCATGGAAATAAGATAATACAAGTGGAATAGCACTGAAAAATATGCCGTTTCTTGTATTTATCGATTTGTTTTCATCTTGACTTTCTCGATGGCTTCTGCAAGGTAGTAAAATCTAATCCAGTTCTTTTTAGTAAATTATCCGAGAAATGATATTTAGTTGAAAAGGCTTCAATCTGAATGTTTTATTCATTATAAACCAGTTAAGTTTACGTTTTTAATATTTACAAGAACATGCCATAATTTTAATAGTTAGGATCATCAGTCGATTGAAGCTAAGCCATTTTGGAAAATTTGGGAACACTGGACAGCCGTTTTGTCTTATTGTGGGACTCCTAAGAAGTGTGCATTCACAGTCCCGCCTCGCGAGGTTCGAACTCAGGACCTATCGCTCTCGCGCGTGAACGCTTAACCTCTAGACCACCGAGCCAGCATCCAGCGGTATTAATATCTAAATTCAACCAATCCACGAAATCGTGCAACCGTCCACCATTGTCTTCAGAGAGTTACTAACTCACAACAGACCCGATCGAACTCCACTGGTCACTGCTTTTCACTAGAACTCCAGGAAATACTTCTAGAAGCCAGTCACTAGTGAGCATATGTTGATTAATATCAGAAGGGGTTATGTGGATATTATAATAATTTTAATAGTTGAGGTCATGAGTTAATTGACTCTAGACTACCACAATAGGATGAAACGGCCATCCAGCGCTTTCAGGTTTTCCATGTTGGTCTACCTTCAATTGACTCATGATCTCAACTATCAAAACTACTATATCATCCACAACACCCCTTCTAATATGTCATAAGTTGATCTAGTACTGGAGTTTCAGAGTATAATCATTATTGCAAGCTCATATAAATTTTTATAAATTATAGTCAAGTAGATGTGTTAGAAGAGATCTGATATTAGTAATAACAGCAATGTAATGAAAACATTTTTTTGTTTTATTTACGATGGTAAATTTATCGACCTAGATTTGAATATTTACTGCTTGTTTAGCGAAGACATTTACTAAGTAGTCTTTTTTTAGTGGAAAGCTTTAAAAATATTTTTTTTTCTTAGTAAATACTATGGAGGAATTTAACTTCCTTGGTATCTTCATTGTTATAAATACTTGTTTTTCATTAGAAAAACTCTATGTCCATACTAATACAAATATAACTTGGATTGCTTTTATAATTAGAAAAATTTACATAGCTGTACCACAGTGATGAGCTAACCAAAATCATTATTCCTAAGCGTTTCGTTAAATAAATCTAAAAAACTGTGAAGGAATAATTATTTGCAAATATCAAATAATTGATAAATAGTTCCTCTAAATGTATGGCCCCCTTTCCTACAATCTGCAGCACAGTTATTTTATAATTTCTTCAGGGAAGCATTTATGTCCGTACTATTCGGTTAATTTTAAAATGTATCTTCAACAAACAACTATTATTCTAACTAAATTTTCAGTCAATTCTGAACTATATCAATTTTGATCTGTGTGATTAGATGAACAAGGTATTGTTTTATTTCAAAGGAAGCGAGTTGATTATGTTTGAAATCATTTAAGGTAAGTGTGTATATTTTAAAAATCGTTAAACCAAATGATCCAATTAACATAAACTGTAATTGTAGTGAACGAGAACACAGGCGGCGATAACCAAATGTATTTGAACACAAAAAATTACAGAATTTTTTAGTGAAATCTGAGAACCATACAGTAAATACTTCATTTGCAAAATGTCAATCAATTGTCTCAGACTTGATTGTTTCTTCGTTTATACATCAATCATTCTCTGATCTCTTTCTCTTTTCTTCGATATTTTTAACCTTCTGCCACCAGACATCTCACTTTCGACTGGTGACACATACTACTTATATCTGTCGACATCAGTAGCACACACCAAATAATCATGGGAGAAACTAATAGTGTTAAATAAATCACGTAATTATTAGAAGCGTTCACACAAATAAACCAAAAAAATGAAGGATTAAGATAGCATTATTCTTATCATATATCATGTCATTTATTAGTGAGCAGATATGTAATCATTGAACAGTCGTATTAAAATTTCACTTAATCCTACTTTTGAAACGTCAAATAACATTTTAAATTATTAAATAAATTAATGTATTCGTAATATCTCAATGAGTAGAAAAATTAAATTCTCTGACGTTCCGTGACTTGGTTAAGCCACTTCTTCAGAGAATAAATAACCAAATTCACATTAATCCAAGTTTAAATAGTACAACGGAACAACATGAATATTAGGTGATCTTTAGTTTTCGGCTGCTGAATAGATCAGTGATGACAAGAAAAATATTTTTATTCAGTAAGAAATCGGTTTATCTTTTCACTTTGGTTCCTGTGTTTTAAATTCCCGGAACAGTTTGTCTTGAACGAATCTAACAATTCATATTTTTAAATGATAATGGACGAATCTCACAATGAATCGGTAGCTAGTATTATATTAGTCGAGATTTTCAATAACCAATTCCTACCATTCAACTAGTCAAACCTACATCATACAGAAAATCATTTATCCAGTTATTATTATGTTTATTGTATTGAGTCATCATTGTTGGTATATCAAACATCAGGTGTCATATCGTATACCATTTGAGGATATGTAAACGTTTTGGTAATACATATTTTACCTTTAACCCATAATGTTGTTAGCTCGAAATAATGTGTTTTCTGCCAAGCCTATTTTGTAGATTTTAAGGGTTCCAAACTTCATATGAACTAGATATTTTCAGTAATTCAAACCCCTTCAATCGAGGTGTACAAAAAGAGGAAGTGTATCACTGGACACTGAAGCCATCTTGTACTTGAAAAGCAAAACAGTGTAGAAAAGCTGGAAAAATGCGATACATTCATTCCTTGATTACATCCCACATTCATTCCGTGCATAGTTTCGTACAGTTAGACATGTTTATCACCGTAAGTCAATCTTTGCATTAAGTTTTATTTAGTTGTGTCATTTATTAAAATACATATCAGTAGTATACTAATCCATGTTCACTGTCATAATTTACTTTTTTTCTTTCCTAGAACATTTTAAGTTTCGGTACATATGGTCTGATAAATGTACTTACTGAATTCCGAAGAAAATCTTTATACGGAAAACTGAAAATACTTTTCTTTGTCAATTATATCTGGGATTATTTTATTATTTATTTGATGAGATAATGATTAATGTAAACAATGATATTTAAATTTAGAATAAAACAAAATATAGGAAATATGCTCCGTACTTTAGATGCCCTTTTTTGTAAAACATTAACTAACACTACTTGTATTGGAACAATTAATGCTATTGACGAAAACATTTGTGCTGATACTAAAACAAATACTGATATAACTGGATGATTCTAAATGAATTCATGTGTGTCGATAAATATATTTTCTGAATCACTGTTAAATCTATGGGACTGTTTAAGACAAATTCTGAAAATGTTTGACTAAACTATTGTTGAGGATGCTAGGTCAGCAGAAATCACTTGATAAGCTTCTTATTTCTATAATTTAATTGGGAATATTTGAATTTCTCGATTTTGCACCAAAAGCGCGGATTATTACTTTCAGCTAGTGTTTCCTACCTGAAGGATTATAAACGTCAATGGTTGGCTTTCTCTTTTAGTACGCTACTTTGTGACGCTTTTCGAGGGAATTCTTATATTGTATATATTACGCATGAGTTGAGTGTATTTTACTCGTTCTTCTGGGCTGCTAGTGATGTCACATATTTTTTCTCTTCTGATTCTGTTCTTCTACCCCTAGTTACTAGGGCTGCGGTACAGAAAAATAGTTTAGGCTTATCCTGTTATTGCGTTGCTAGACTATGTTCTGCTCGCCAGTACTAAGATGATATCATAATATCTAGAAAATATCAACTAAGAATCCTTATGATCCTACAAATCAGTTTAAATACAATCGTGCTGGATGAGCGATTACAAAAACTAGGCAATAAATGATTACCATGAAACGGTTGCTCAAACTTCGTGGATTGGTTAAAGTTAGACATTAACACCGTTGGATGCTGGCTCAGTGGTCTATTGGTTAAGTGCTCCGGCGCGAGACTGGCAAGCCCTGGGTTCGAATCTTGCGAGTGTGTGATCGTGGATGGGCACTGCTGAGGTGTCCCATGATAGGACAAAATGGCCGTCCAGTGCTTCCAGGTTTTCCATGGTGGTCTAGCTTCAATTGATTCATGATTTCAACCATGAAAACATATTTTTCGGTTAAGAACCATTTTCATTTCTTTAACGTTTACTAGATAAATGACTATTAAAGAAGATTTTAAAAATCTTGAAATTTTCTAATAGTATTCTATGTCACGAGATCATCATCTAGAAATCCGTATTATCGTTGTTGATCAGTATTGTTACTAACCTCCTTTTGATGTAATGAATACTATTTAGTTAATATCTCATATATGTGTATAACTTTAATAAATTGACATATCATAATATTAATATCCGTTTTCTGTATAGAATAATCATTTAGTTAGTTTACACATAACCTATACATAGAAACAATTGTTACTTTTGTGCAACAACAGTTTTCATTTATCCAATTCATGAAAATATTATTGTACTATGTCATAAAAGTGTAAAAAAAAACAATGTTATTTTGTATATTTACTCATAACAAAAAACACTAATCTGTCAGTAAATGTTAAAACACTATAACTTGTAAATATATCTATGTATATATATGTATATGTGTGTGTGTTTGTTCGGTGCCAATAGAGAAATCAGTTGTCAATCTAAGGTGTTTGTTTACTTAAATTTTTTTAAAATCTACTTTACTGGGTATGATAATTTTTTTTATTTTTGATATTTGAAATAATCAGAATTTCTACAAAGTATGTTGATAGTTTTTTTATTTACTGAGACAGAATCATTATTGCTATTGAAAATCTTTTGAAAATTATTATCATTCGTTTTATTTTCTACATAATATTACAACTATTAAATTTTATTGGCTAATAAGATTAAAACAATAAAACAGTTACTTATTTACTTACGTGTGTTACCTCTCGTGGAGGAGCGTTGGCCGCCCACCAGCACTCTCCATTCAACTCTGTCCTGGGCAATCCTTTCCGGTTCTTTCCGGCTATTATTCATCCTTTTCATATCTGCTTCCATTTCTTGACGCAGTGTGTTATTTGACCTTCCTCTTTTTTACCTCCCTTCACAATTCCAAGTTAGGGCTTGCCTCTTGATGCAGTTTGATAATTCCCTCAATGTGTGTCCTATCCACTTCCATCGTCTTTTCCCGTTTTATTCTTCAGATTGAAGCTGGTTTGTCTTCCCCCACAGAAGGCTGTTGCTGATGGTTTCCGGTCAACGGATATTGAGTATCTTGTGTAGACAACTATTTATATATACTTGTACCTTCTTAACGATGGGTGTACTAGTTCTCCACGTTTCAGCCCCGTACAGAAGAACTGTCTTGACGTCCATATTGAAGATTCTCACTTTGAAATTAGTTGACAGTTGTTTTAAGTCCCATGTGTTCTTCAATTGTAGGAATGCTAACCTCACTTTACCAATCCTTGCCTTTGTGTTTGAATCAGATCCTCCATGTTCATCGATGATGCTACCCAAATAAGTTAAAAACTCCACATCTTCCAGAGTTTGTCCATCAAGTGTGATTGGGTTGGTATTGTGTGTGTTGTATTTGAGGATCTTAGTTTTTCCTTTGTGTATGTTGAGGACGTTGCTACACTGTTTGTCTTCATCTGCATTTATTGATGTGTATGGAATAAAAGCGTTAGGCCATCTTCGAAGTCTAAAGCTTGTTAAAAATATGCCAACCTGATTAAAAAAATTAAAGTATGGAGTGAATCTATTTATATGAATTGAAACTAGGGCAAGTTTTATAAGATTGTTCCTTCTTAGAATTAATGAATTCAAATCCATTTTATGAATCATTGTTTTTTCATTTAAAAACAAATCAAGGCTTTAATAAAATTAATTAGCTAATGATATTATGGAAAATCTAAACACAAGTGTGATTTTTACATATAGTTGAAGTCATGAGTCAATTGAAGCTAGACCACCATGGAAAACCTAGAAGCAGTGGACGGCCGATTCGTCCTATTGTGGGACTACTCACTATGATTTGTTGTACAGACTAGTATAACTTGTGAAATAAATTTTTTATCCAATGTAAAACCATCATACATAACGGTTATAAAAAACGTGGAACCAATAATAGTTCGGAATAAAATTATTCACAATAATTTACGTTTACTTGTTACTATGTTGACTATACGTAGAAATAGGTATGAATAGTTTAAAAACATCACTTGCAAATGAATATGTCAGTCAGTTAGTTACAACGTAGAACTTCGTACGTACGTACATCAGTTCGAGTTGCCATACCACATTAGCACAGAGATGCAGTTGTTGATTCAAATCCCATAGTGGTAGAAGTAGTAAGAGTATAAGCAATAATGTGAAAGATTAGGGTTTGAAGATGTTATTCAAGAAGTATAATTCAGTGAAATAAATTTGAAAAGGGAAAAAAGATAGAGACATGAATAATTCAGAAGATTAGAATTTGGTAGAACACAAAGAGTGTATGCACCTTCGCCATTGCAAGCGATTTTGAGTCATGCCATTCAAGGTCTCTAATCATCGATTGCTATCATCTCGCGAATCCCAATCAGGTAGTCTACGCCTACCAGCATGGCTCAGTCCAATTGTCGGTGACTTCATTGATTTGTGCCACGTTTCGGTCTGGCCGCCCCTAGCTTTCTTCCGACCTACTCCTACACCATAAAGCATTGCACGTTGAGGCAGTCGGTGGTTGGGCATTCGCAACACGTCCCAGCCATCTCAACTGATGAAGTTTCACCACTTCATCAATCGGTTTGCCATCCTTACCTAGTACCCGTTTCCTAACAACTGCATTACTTACCCAGTGGTCCCAGGATATACGAGCAATGCTTCGAAGACACCTATGATGGAATACTAGCAGCCCACGAATATCCTCTACTCTTACCGGTCATGTTTCACTGCCATAAAGTAGGACGGAACGAACTGCTGCACAGTAAACACGTCCTTTTGTTGCTAGACGGATATCTCGCCTACGTCATAAATGGCGCAAGTTGGCGAAAGCTAGACGAGCCTTCTGTATCCGTGCTGAGATTTCGTCACACACCAGAACACAAGGGCTGATGAGACTCCCAAGATAAGCGAAGCTGTCAACACGCTCAACTACTTCACTCTCTATCATTAGTTCAGGTGCCGATGCAACCCAATCCTGAACTAACATTTTGCACTTCGAGGGAGAGAATCGCATCCCGAACATGCCTGCATTGTTGCTTATAGTGGTCAGAAGACTCTGCATTTTGTCAACATTTTCACCAAATAGAACTATGCCATCGGCGTATTCTAAGCAAATGATTAAATTATAATATTTATAATCAAGTGCCTAGTGTTTTCTTCAACAGAATCAATATGAAATGATTTATGTTAGTTTTAGGGATATATAATAAACTAAATAATATTTCAGTTTTACGTCAGTTTATCGTCATACTACTGAGAAGAACTTTCCTTTTTTTAACTCTTAAGCCTTAATTTCATTTATTTCAAACGTCTATCATAATTAGGAGCTCTTAGTTTACTGTTTTATTTTTTATTGAAACTATTCTATTAAATATTAAATAGGAAGAATATACATTTGTAAAATCTCAGCGAATGAATTTGAAGTAAATTCAACATTTCGCCTGGCAATCTGGTCCAAGCTTACTTCAAATTTATTCGCTGAGATTTTACAAATATATTATTCCTATTTAATGTCTTACATTAACTCAGCGCCCAAATACTCTGAAACTATTCGGTCTAATTTAGACGAAAGTCCTTATATTCTATCAGATGTTTATTCTTAATATATAATTGTATATTCTGTGTATTTTAAATGAATTCGTCAGTACCAAAGTGCATATAATTTGGTTTTATACAAATTTATTTTGTGGATTGATAAAACTCATAACCATGTATCTTTGAGAAATAGTATATGTTAGCTTTGACTGCTACACATTCTTGTCAAGATGAATGTTACTGATGATTGATTTATGCTTTCATAATTTCACGCAACCAAGATAGTAAGTGATTTTGAGGTTCCTTTTTTTTTGGGGGGGGGTTGCATAAAAGCAAGTTATAAAATTTTTATTATTAATAACATTATTCGAATAATTTAAATGAATACAGAGTTGATCATTTATATGTGTATCATTATAGAACATTAATTTACCTTAGTAAAGTGTTGATGTATTTTTCTAAATTTGAAATATTTATATAACAGAAGAAACACTTTCAAATCTGTTGCTTAATCACAGTCAAACAAATATTACCGGTAATAAGACAATTCATTTACTAAACATCTAGAAATTTCTGACTGGATTACACTTTGAACACTTGTATAACAGCTGATGGATAACATGAATAACTGTTTTATTGAATAACATTGGCAGTTGAAATTATCCGTAATTATTTTGAATGCTAGCTGATCATATTAATAAAGAAATCTAAATACATCAAACTGTCAAACATTATGAAGGATTAAAAAAGTGAACTGAATTCTACTTCTTGTTCCAAATTAAATATATGAAAATGTTCTAATGCTAATCACAATACATATTATGTAAGTTACTATTCCATTATTGTTACCCTTTAACTGTACATTTCAAAAAACTTCACCGGACATATTATTGAACTAATAATCTGAAATCTTCATATAGTAAATAATATGATCAACTAAGTATGTAACCATTTATAATCAACTTCATTTAAAAGTGTAGTAAACAAGAACACGGTTGGGGACAATCGAATGTATTAAATCACAAATTACAGACTATCTCACTAAAATCTGATAACCATACAATGAACAGTTAATTTGCAAAATAACAACCGATTGTCTCAATCTTAACTGTTCCTTCTGCAAATATCAGTCCGTCTTCTCTGATTTCATTGTTTATGCATTTTCATACCGATTGCGCTTCGTTCCTGTTCTTTCCTTATCGGTCTTCTGACAAAATACATTTTAAGCTTGAACATCACCATATACTACTTATGTGGATATAAGTAACCCACAGCTCAACAGTACTTTCGATTTGGAAATTACCGGAATCAAAACCATCAAATGAATTTACTTAATAATGTTTAAAACTAAATTTTAGTCATAATTTGAAGTATATAAATATTTATATCATTTGAACTTTGACAATAATTACAAAGATTAACCAACAGTTAAAGCAGGTATATCATTTTCAATAAATTTTTTTCTCATTCATCACTAGACTCATTGTTTGAATATTGAAAAGTATTATTGTTATCAAATTGATATTTCAAATGATACATTTAAAATTAGTGAATGGTAGGTAACAGAAAACAAGTGATTTAACGTAAAACCTATACCCCTTTTATTGAAATTTAGTTATTATATGGGTGATCGAAAAAATTGTCAATATTTAATGTATTATAAAAGTATGTAACATTTAAAATAACAATAAAAGATGAGTCATTGAATAAATTGTGTGAAAAAAATGTTAGAGAGGTTAACATTTAAGAAACATATAGTTCATTTCCGTTAACTCTTAAAGAGGAAAGAATAACAGTTAAAGTAAGCTAAGATGAATTTTCTTTTTTTTGTCATTAAAACATGTTCTAAATTCAATTGGTGTTGTTTGCTTGTATCTTCCAATTGTTATTTAGGACTGCAATTGATTGGTCTCTTGTTGACATATGTGCATCCTGTGCGGACTGCCTCGATATAGCCTTAATTCGCAAGCATTATAAGCAAAGATGGATAAAGCTAGCAGTGGAATCCAGGACGTGTGTTTCGTCCTACTTGGGACTCACCAGCCGGATGTACCTGCATCTCAGGGTTGATGTTCATTCTAGGACTCGAGCCCAGTACCGTCCGCTTTAAACGCTATCGCACTATCCACTTAGCTACTGAGTCCTGAGTCCATGTTCTAAATTCTTATCAAAAAAATAGAAGAGAAGTTCAATATCATATTTCTATAGAAATTAATCTGACTCATAATTACAATAAAGATAAATAAATGCAATGTAGGAAAAAATTTATGATTTTAGTCAATTCAAAAGAATGAACAAAATATCACAATTCAATGTGATATTTGAAGAAAGGTTGTGAAAGATCGACTAAAGTGGTAATAAACCATCTTACATGTTACATGATTAGTAAATGTACAATGGCTAATGAATGATTTTTGGACGTAAATTCTGAAATAAGCTCAGGTCAGTTGGATAAAGAATGAAATTTTGAACTGGAAACTTTTCATAATTAATATAATCACTTGAAGAGAAATGTTTAAACAGTTAAACATTTTGGATATTTTGATATATGCTTCAATTATATATGAAAGACTCAAATGAAACAGAGTTTACAATTAGAAGTCGTCATCATTCATGCCAATGACGATGAAACTTAATTCCCACATTTATTTCTTATACCACGTCCAGGGAAAACGTATTATGCAAAAGAGATTATAAAAGCCAAATATGAAATATGCCCGAAGGATTCACTTCAGATATTATTTTGTGCAGACAGCCGATAAATGGTACAGCATGAAGAATGCCACTACAATCAACTTACACTATTTACTTGTGAATCATCTTACATATAAAAATAGACCATGCACAAAATGTCAGTAAGCAGATGGATATATATGTACTATAATATACACATGTATAGAAAACGTTCGTTACTAGTGAATAGTTGAAAAGATCAGCTATATGAAAGTGTACAGAATCAATTAAACATTAAAGTGATTTGTCTGTTAAAAGTCAGAAATTGTTCACAAACGCGTTATAAGAAGTCACTATAGGTACATTGGGACATATTTGAAAGACTACAGCTAAACAATTTTTGGTTTATTCTAAACAGTAACTTCCATAAACCCATGTAATATGTGAAACTATTTTATTTAAGTTTGAGTGGAATGTTACCCAGTCGAGTATAAGTTAAAACTTGTGAATTAATTTTCAAATAGACGTTTTGTAGTCGTAACATAAGTCATTGTTACATATTAAAAACTGTATATTTGTGACAGAAAATATGAGAATGATTGTACTTGAATGCAATTGGCAATTTCGTACTCATTAGTATGATTAGATATAAAATATAGTTTTGTAAAAACTTTAGCATTTCAATCTGTCACAAGTAACAACTTCACTACTCACTTTCGTATGAGTGGTAAGTGTTTAAAGTTATATGTCATAAAACGTATTCTATGAGAACAAATGTTAGCCTTTAAGACTCAACTTGTCCATATGTGTTTTTTAAAGACGTAGGATAATGTATTATAAAAAGTCATTTCAAATAAGAAATATTCATCATATCATAAGACACATTTAAAGAGGTTGTCTAAGTGATAGAAATATTTAATAAACTGAGATTAATTTATATCATAGACGGACATCAGTTGAGGAAAAATTAATGTCAGGCTCATTGATTAGCTTATCACTCTATATTGAGACTCGTCAACAATATTAACCCACGGACGGCTATCTTTCTGCTCGTCACAAGTTAAAAACTACTTGACGTTTTTATGCGTCATTAAACATTTCCCAAATATGTTTAATTAAATCCTCATAAGTCATAGTCTTAGCCTCATTATACAACCAACATATAAATCGGATCAAATGAAACTTCCAATATTCATATACTTGTAAGTCTTGCATAAATTTGATTAATGGTAAACAGTAAAAATCAACTAAGCCTACTGTTATCCACTGGTAGAGACTAGTTTTTACCTTACAAGAAACACAAATGTCACGTTCTACTAATATTTATGCTGCTTTTTTAATCGAGAGATAAATGTATACTTTTTTTTCTTTCTCATAAATGTCACTACATATGAGGACATAACCGTCTATTACTTCAAAGAGAAAAAACTGAGAACTACCATTTCGATTTCAGTTTCATAAAACTATCATTTCTGTACAATATTTAAATCTAAAACACTTCACTATTTATGTTTCTTTCGATAAAATACCGATTTTATATTCGTAAAAGGAGTATTATAAAAAAGAAAAAAAATTGTCAACAGATGATTTCAGGTGGTTTTTCTTTTTTGATAAAAAAAGGAAAGTATCTTTAGCCTACACATTTTTTGGCATAATATTCATTCATCAATAATGAATAAAGTAATATAATTGGATGAATTATATCAAATATTCAAATAACTGTTGAATAAAAATGTCTCTTTCCTCCCCCCCCCAAAAAAAATTATTATTGGACTTCTTTTGTATACTTGATATGATGAACAAATAAAATAATAGTTATGTAAACAAAATTATTCCTAGAATAGATCATAAGAAAACAAGTTTTTTCTTTGTATTGATCAAATTATTTGTTTGTTGAACTACATAACGTTTTTTTTTATTTTAAATTTTAAAACACTTGAAAACATCAGTTGCTCAAGTAGAAATATTGTAATGTTTCTTGTCTTTTCTCTCTTTATAATGCCCCCAAATGCCATGGTACGGCCGAGAGTGGGGAGAGTCCACTCTCCTTCTCGAAATGCTCTCACATGGTCACGCGTATATAGCCTCTGTCAGGGAAGTCTTACTTACTGCCTTCTCGTGGCATTACTGTTGTTTACGAAATTGAGAGGACGAAAAGCGAATGTCCGGTGCTTTAACCGAGTTGGTGGACACGGAAAGTTTACCTAGGGGAGTTGGAAAACCGTAATTCCAAACCAATGGTGCACATGGGCTCTAATATCTTGAGGGAACAAATGGCGTATGAATCAATCATTGGTCACGGGCTACCATGGGACTGCATCTCTTCACGATGCTCCATTGCCTTGTGGATCAGACCTTTAGGTCAAAGGCTCCGGGTGTGGCTAGCTAAGAAAACCACCTGCTTCGGTTTGGGCACCCAGGTAGTATCATAGCCCTCACACAAATCAAATGAGATTTGTGTGGCACATATGTATCTGATGCTTCTTTGTATCAATTTCTATGTGTTAAAATAAAAAAATCTATATTACTTTTTTCTAAAAATCTTTAAATTCTCAATTAAACATTTGAGAAGAAAACTATTAAAAAGAAATTTATTGTAAGATAGTCTACTTGAAAGTAGGAAATTACAGAAATGCAACTAATAAGTTTATTAATTAGTTGAAAGTTTATTAGTTGAAATCGAAACTGTAGAAGACTTATTCCAATAATTTATCTAACACCAAATTTATGGACCGAATGTAGGTTCTCAGAACTGAAATTTAGTAATACTGTAGTAAATGAAAGTTTAGGTGGGCGGAAATAATTTCTTCTTTGTTGTAAAATTACAAAGTGTCTTTCTGAAATACGAAAACTATACAATGAGTACATCATTTGTACATCTATCACTTGTCTCTTACAAACTTCATCATTCCTCCATTCATGAGGCCATTACAATTACTCTTTGGTTACATCCTTATCCTCTTCAATTCGGTATTCTTAAACTTCTACTGTCATACATTCATTCCACTTCCACATACTACTTATATCTGACAACACAAGTGGCATACAACACAATACCAATGTGAAGATAACAGGTCGCTTCATAATATTGTTTTCATTACTGTCCAACAATTTTAATTATATTAGGATGTAAACATTCATTTGAGAGACAATACCGATAATGAATTCAAGAATTTTCCTAATATAATCAGTTAAGTTTAGGTTGATATCATGAGTTGATCAATGCTAGACCATCATTGAAAACCTGGAAGCAGTAGACGGCCGTTTCGTCCTAGTGTGAGACTTCTCAGCCGTGATCGGTGGAGTTCAACCGTGTCTGGTGTGAAGCAGTAACTTACTGAATACAATGATGGACGGTCGTGCAATATCGTGAATTGGTTGAAGCTAGACATTAACATCGTTGGATACCGGCTCGTGGATCGTGGATGCACACTGCTGAGAAATCCCATACTAGGACGAAACGGCAGGCCAGTGCTTTCAGGTTTTCAATGGTGGCTAATACTCATCCATACATTATATCAATTTAAACTCAACAATCTCCACAACCCTATACTGACAGTCAGTTAGTTTAGTTTTATTCCATTCTTTTTTAAATAGTTTGTGTTAATCATCACTTTATCTTAATTAAGTAGATAAACAGGTTTTGTTTCAATGTCCAATTTCAGAACTATCTAATTCTTTTATTGATTAATGTCAAAGATTCTATTGATTCATAGTTAATCTAAATGAGACGTCCCATTCACATAGTTTCATATATATTGAATATTGTATTAATTTCTCACATATTATTATTATAATCACTCTACATAAACAAATTGTACAGAAGTGAATACTTACATACTAATGGTTAATCTAGCATAGATAAACTTACATAAGGATAACAGGGATTTAAGCGAAACGTGTTTTCTTCATAACTATGCAACAACAATATATAAGGTTTCTTGAAAGTTGATGTACACTAATCAGTAATTGAATATTCCAAAAAAAACAATGGAATTGTCAAAATTCTTTTATAAAAGGCAGGATATTTTTTTCAATATTATTTTCTTATTTAGTAAACAAATACTTCATATACTATCACAATTTGTTTAAGTAAATAAAAACGTATGAAGTAAACTTTGGTTGTCATCGTTGGATAATGATGAGTGTCCTACAATTAGAAATCATCGAAAGTCTCTTCTTGAAACTATATTATATCCTAAAGAAGTTTCATTCTCATGATTACTTCAGCTTCCCAGATTTTCTAATCAAATTCAAAAGAATTAGAATAATGACTGAAAATAAGTTTCAAATTATGATAAACATTAAATAAAGATAAAATCTAGGTGGATTACATAATCAAATACCAAACCTTAGTCCCTATAACAGAGTTTAAAATGTTTATATACTTTGTAACTGAGTGAGTAAAGAAGTTTTTGGACTTACAATTTAAAAAGAGAATTTTAAACACATATTTTTAATTATTAATTCATTCGCGATTCCATCAAAGTCAACTATATGTAACTGATATACCGAATAAGCAGATATATGCGGAAACTTATTCATAAGAAACATTGTATAAAGTTTAGTTTTACAGTTAAAAATATTTTCTTCCAAGGTAATTTCTTTGTTTTGTTTGCTTTTTTTTGATTATTTATCACTACGTAGTTTCTAGAGCTTTAAAGAGATCATGTGACACTATATAGTCTCCAAAACTAAACTCATTGTTAATCAAACAGTAAACACCTAAACATTCGGACCTTTTTTAAAATTTTCATCCAAATTTTCACCCAAAAACTCATTTCGAGCATTTAAATCATAAAGGAAATTAAGTTTATAAAAAAACTACTGTATTTCACCGAAATACATCATATTACCTACATGGTTTCAATGCTTGACAATGGAAACTGACAAGCTTCTGCATTTGAAGTAAGGTTTTCATCAATTCATTACAAATATAACTAGGGTTATTGACCGAAATGATATCTAGGATACGTTAACATAAGTAATACTCAACCAGAATTGATTCCCCTTTTTTAAATTTGGGCAAAAATATTCCTTTTCTTCGATAATTATATGAATTTATTATGACTCACTGGTTAGCAAATTACACTAAATGATTATGACATACTGCATAAGGATTTATCAGAGGAAAAACCTGTTGGTTACTAAAGTATCAAACATTATTTACAGTAAATTTTTTATATGAATACTCATGCCTCAATCAATTGAGAATCACAATTATGTCTGACATATATATATGAATGAATATATATATAAATGTTATTTTTCAAAAAAGTTATATATTATTTACAGGCTAACTAGCGATTATCCATTGATTACATTTTACCATCCGGCATCATTTCATTTTTAGCAACCAAAATTTTATTGATTACAGAATCAGACCATTCACTTCAGTTTGCTTACAATGCTACATACTGGTTCCATAACAACCAGGTCACTTATTTAAAGTATCATGTCATCAGGATGAAAGGTGCTCAAAACTCGTTCTATGTATAATCACATAAAACTAAGTATGATTACCATTTAAAATCATTTAATTAAGCTCTATCAAAATTATACCATCACAGACAGTGGATAACGTACTACAACAATATACAACGTACATGAAATAATAGTGTATAAGTTTACACATTCATTCGTTTTCAAAAAGATTAGTTGTAGTTAGTAGATAGTTGAGTGAAACTGTTAGTGTTTCTAGTTTGCTTGATGATTACTTTAATATTAGGACTATAATCTTGTGGTATATCGTGATGTATAGAACAATTTATAAATGTACACATTTATAAATGATTACTAATATACATAGCTTAGCTATTACAATGTAAAAAATTAAACATGTAAAATCAAGATCGATTTTTATTGATTAGAGCTTTTACTTACTTGATACTTACTTACGCCTGTTACTCCCAATGGAGCATAGGCCGCCGACCAGCATTCTCCAACACACTCTGTCCTGAGCCTTAATTTCTAGTTCTATCCAATTGTTGTTCATTTTTTTCATATCTATCTCCATTTCTCGGAGTAATGTGTTCTTTGGTCTTTCTCTCCCCCTTTAGCCTTCAAGATTCATGTGAGGGCTTGTCTTGTGATCCAATAGGATGAATTCCTCAATGTGTGTTCTATCCAATTCCACCGCTTCCTCCTGATTTCTTCCTCCACTGAAATCTCGTTTGTTCTCTCCCACAGTAGGTTATTACCGATAGTGTCTGGCCGACGGACGCGAAGTATTTTGCGTAGACAACTGTTAATAAACACTTGTATCTTCTGGATGGTGGCTTTCATAGTTCTCCAGTCTCCACCCCAAACAGTAGAACTGTCTTGACATTTGTATTGAAAATTCTGATCCTGCTGTTGGTTGACCATTGGTTTGAGTTCCAGATGTTCTTCAGTCGTAAATATGCTGCTCTTGCTTTGCTGATCTGCGCCCTCATATCTTCATCAGATCCACCGTGTTTATTAGTGATGCTGCGATATGTGAAGGTTTTCACATCCTCAAAAGCTTCTCCCTCAAGTGTGGTTTGATTGGTGATTAGCGCTTTTACAATAAACGAACACAACACATCACATTAAAATGTTGAGGAATGCTGATTCAGTGGTCCTGAACAAGCGACAACCTGATAGTTTCAACAATGACGCATATCTCTTATATTTTGATGGAGGTCTATTCCATTAATTTTGCGATCTTCAAAGTAACGTTTTTTTAATTACACATTGGGAGACTTCGAACACATATAAGGTTCATATTCCTAATCGTCAGTAATAAGAATCATATTTTTTGTGACTGTCGTCAATCGTCTTATTCAATATGAAATATGATCAAGTGACAGTTGATGAGAATTCAAATTATTGACCAACAATGTTATTTAATTTAAAATGAAAATTAACTGTACAGCTTGTTACAAAACAGTTTTATATTAATGTTCATATTGTATGGGAATTAATTCTCCATGACCATGAATGACGAATTGCATTTCTGACTTTTTACATCAAAATACACAAGTTAGTAATCAACTCAATTCTTCACTAATGGTCAACTATAAATATTTCCTCGCTTTTCACGTAATTACTCACAATATATTTAATACAAACGAAAATGATGTCTTTCGAACCTGTATAATGGATTGGGAGTATTTATCGACTTAACCTTAAGCCTTTATAAAATTATGAGATGCTAACTCGTCTATTTCCAACTTGTAAAAAAATTTTATCGATCTAATTACAAAGGAACCATTAATCTATATGAAACAAGATCATTGTACATTTGATGTAATACTGAGTTACTACTACTTATTTGGTTTGTGTAGGAAAAAATGAAATGTTCAACTACACAACCAACATAATACTGTCTCATTTCTTGAAACAGACATTTACCATTTTATTTTACAAATTTCTTACGAACTCACCTTGAATTCCTTGTATTCAATAAAATATCAGATGAAAACTGCAAAATGATAGAAAAGGATTATCAATTACCATATTTTTATTTTCTTATCTTCAACATTTCTCTCTTTTAATAGTTGAGATCATGAGTCAACTGAAGCTAGACCACCATGGAAAACCTGAAAGCATTGGACGGCCGTTTCGTCCTGTTGTAGGACTCCTCAGCAGTGCGCATCCACGATCCCGCCTCGCGAGATTCGAACTCAGGACCTATCGATCTCGCGCTTGCACGCGAGATTACAGACCAATAAATGTTAAAACAATGTTATTATTAACCTTTTTTGGGTATATAGAACTATTGTATTCTAATTTATTTAACATTAATTAAAACTAATTTGTAAAGTATTGCACTTTAATGAAAAATTGATTGGAAGGATTTCATCATCATTTCTTATTCACCTTATGTCTTTTTTTCAAACTTTTTGATTATATAATAGCAAATAATTGAGTCAAGTTTCTATCTTCACTTCTTGTTCTATTTTGCTTCTCTATATGTTTATTTGTTTGCTTGGAAATACCTGTAGGCGATCGGTGGATTATGTTTACTGATCCGGTTCATCTATTTTCTTTTCATGTGGTAATTCGATTAACTTAAACCGATTGATTCTATAACACTGAAAGTGATATTCAAATTATATATTGTATCATACAGCAAATTTGTCTTTAAAGAGAAAATGAATAAATTATAAATTTAACGTTTAAATTGTGAAGTTTATAAGGTCACTGGTGTTTGTTTGAGGATATTGATGTGCTTCTATGCAGCATCAATCTATGATAGTTCGTTAACTTAACAGTCTAGTATTCTTCATAGTTGAAAGCTTGAGTCAATTGAAGCTAGACCACCATGGAAAACCTGGAAACACTGGACGGCCGTTTCGTCCTATTATGGGACCCCTCAGCAGTGCGCATCCTTCTGATAATTAGTCTAGTATTTGACAGATAAACCTACTTTCATTAAAAGTTGCTTTTTTAGAATGTTTTGTGTGACGTTTAATAAACTATTTCAATAACATAAGAGGTAATTATATATATTTATATTGTATGTCTGTCACAGTGGTCCAATGACTTTCACGCTTTATCCACTTTGAAATTTTCATTGATATGATATCCTATAATTTCTTTTTATCGCTTAATTACTTTTATGGCCCTTTTGATGATTTCCAAATGAAATAGTAATTATTTGTCTTTCCACTATTTCTGATCTTGTAACTTCCCACATTCCATTTCTTGATATGAGCTTGCAATGCTTGTTTATGGATCATCTTTATAAGTCATTACCATACAAATATTCTCTAGTGTTACATGAGTTGCCAAGCTCTACTCTGATCTAATCTATTTACCTCAACTTCCTTGAGGAATTGTCTGACTAGTTATTTTATATTTACCTTGCTATGAACCAATAACCCTGGGTATAACTTCGAAGGTGATTTTGGTTCTATGATAGAGCTCTTAAAAAATGACCGATAATGTCAATCAGGTCCAGTTCTCAAAAAAACTCAAGTACTGAGAAATATCTAAACTGTTGAATCATAGATCTTAAACAAACGCCCAAAACTCCAATGTTTACTTAACATATTAATAAATATACTCAAATCATTCATCATCAAATTAGAAATTGAATATTTAACGTAGAACATCTACATGCATACACTACACACCTATACACTTTTAATTGTTATATAAATGTGAAAAATATTTATTCACATTGCTTTAAGGTATTTTTACCGACGTTCTCATGAACTTCATTTGTTAAATAGACTTATTTGAATCATTATACTCAAAGACAAATATTACACTGAATAATTTTATACGATCTTCTATAGGACTTGATCTAAACTCCATCAAACTTCTGGTCTTACCCTTAATTTTCTTGTACAGATTATTGTTTCAATTTTCATCAGAAACCATCTTTTATTATATTCGTCATTAAGTTCTTGACGCATATTGTTTACTGCCTGTCGTCATAACAACCAATTAAAAATAATGTAGTTCATAAGTTCATCATCTATTCGTATTAAACATAACAATAGGGTATATTTAACAATTAAAAAACGATCTCGTTTCCAAGTTTTTTTTCTTGAAAAACGCGTGAAAATTAACAGCTGATGTTAATGATTTTCACATGATTAATAAATATGACGATAATTTGTTTATATGCTTTGGTATAAACAGAGTTTAGTCAGTTAATTATCTGTCAGCTAGTTAAGGATTAATTATTTCTTATTAATTGTTTGTCTTCATAATTTCTGTATAAGAAGCTGTATATTGCTAAAACAGATGGACAAACAAATGAGAAGTGAATTTTGGGATATAATCAGTAGCTTTCTAGCTGAAGTTTTCTGTACCTTACTGAAAGTATTCAAATGTATGCTAACTAATAAATCCGTTGTTTTCAGAATAAACAGAACATCCACATTTTGAATAGACTGTGTCCATCAAGATTATTTGCATGATAGTTTAAACAGTTTACTATCACTGAAAGAAGTTCACGTACATTTCATAAAGTTTTAGTCCTCCTACACAAATTTATAAGTCAGTTTCGATTTTTATAGCAAACAACTATATTTAAACTTGAACACGTGGCTGATGAATGATTTGAATTTAATGATGTGATTTAAAAATTATGTGGTTAGTGCTGTAGTTCAGCAATAAATTGAATATAACTGGCTGATGTAGCTTAACACTGGAAAACTATTTTTCCAATCTACTCAGCTGATTTACTTCCACGTATCTCATGTATAAAGAGATATTGGTGGCAACCAAGATTATCCGTGATAAAATGAGTTAATAGTGAACAGAAATTGACATGAAGTAAAGTTCTCAAATTTGAGGTAGGCATGCTTCACATTAATTTGTACAGAAGTTAGAAAACTCATGTCCCTCAAAATTATCGAGTACACTGATTATTGAATGTACAGGGAATTTAAAATTATTTAAGGTAAAATATCTGAAAAAAAAGAATATGTAATAGTTGATCAATCTCGATTTTTATCGATGGGATTTATTCATAAAGAGATTAACTTTACATGATCAAAGGCGTACTTCCTTTCATTTTAACAAGTCCACGAGGAATTTACAGCAAAGACAAGATATCGTTTAAGTACAATTTAATCTAGAAATTGACTCAGAACTGTTTCCATCCACTTACATGGTGTATATAAACTAAGGTCTCCCTGGTCTTGAGACCACAAGTTTCTAAAATACCACAAACAGCCTACATTGTTGCCCGTCTATCATTAAGACCAAATGTTTCAAGCGGTAATCAAACATGTCGAAACGAAGAAATCATTCTAAATTGATATCTCATACGTGGAACAATAGGAACAATAATGGGGCGGATTTGCATGCATATAGCAAACAATTCTCTTTGAACCTAGTACACAACAATACCATCGTTCACTGTCCCATCACCCTTGGCAGATCAGGTAACCCGAAAGTCATGAGAACACTATCAGGGCATACAACAGGCTAGGTACCTCATCTCATGCATATCCGATTGTATTTCTGAGATTTGAAAGTGATATTGAATAGATAACTTTAAATAAAACGAGGATAGAGTGACAGACAAATTTGTTTTTCATTCTTCCTTAGATCTAACCTACTGTATACGTGTTGTAATATTGTCTCTTTTTTGAAAAACAAAAGTCTCATTCACTATGATTTAGGCATGAACATAAATTTCCGCTACGTTGCACATATTTTGTCTAATTGGATATTCATTTCTTTGTAAATATTATAAATTTACCATTTACTTTATTAAGAAAAATATTGAAATACATTCACTTAGTATTGTTTGTTTGAATCTTCCCATTGAAGTTTAAGACTGCAACTGGTCAGTCTCTAATTGGCATATGTGCATAATGTGCGTATTGCCTCGATATTGCTTGAAGTCAAAAGTATTATGAGCAAAGATCGATAGTGGCTAGCAGTGGAATCCAGGACGCGCGTTTCGCCCTATTTAGGACTCGTCAACTGGATGTACCTGCATCTCAGAGTGGATGTCCACTCTGAAACTCGAACCCAGTGCCTTTCCCTTCAAGAGCCATCGCGTTATCCACTCAGCTACTGAGTCCTGATAGCCGCTCGCTTGTGCAGTGGGGTGAAGTTTGAATTCGCTTAATATGATTTGTTTGAATCTTCCCATTGAAGTTTAAGACTGCAACTGGTCGGTTTCTTATTGGCATATGTGCATACTGTGCGTATTGAAATACAATTTTGAAATATGAGATAAATCTGTTTGAATACTCATAAATAAATTAGGTATTTAATAAATTTTATTTGGTGAGAACAAATCTAATCAATAGACTAGTGAAACGTTTCTATACACAAAAATTTGGTTTGTTGCTATAATATTATACTTATAACTTCTGTCAAATTGCATTTGAACAGTTTTTCAGTATACGACCTTTTCTATATTCAATATGAAGTAAATAATTGTAGTAGTATATCCGAAAGCTGTTGATTATTTCAAAATTGAATGTGTCATTTCATTATGGAAATTTTGATGATAGCTATGGAATATTCTTTTTCCTTCGAAACTATCGATATTTGACAGTAATAAAACAGGAAACTATTAAGCAGTGACAATATACTCTCGTACGTTGCCCTGAGGAAAAATATCATTGTATAGAAGAATAGTTAACAATGATAACGGGGTAGATGAATAAAACAAAAAACAAAGATTTTCTCTTATTTAATGCATGAATTCTCATATTCCAGAAAAATATAAGTAATAGTCACAAGCACAACCAGTAGGAAGAACGAAACTATTTTTTAGACTTCATTAACAGTTATCTCAGTATGTATTACAGTATATGGTCACAAAATAGATCCAAATACTTTCTTTGCCATATCAAAATAATAACCTCCTTATCTCTATTTCGATCGTACAATTTCAGTTTTGATTCATCCTAAGTAAAAAAAAACACCTAGAATTCTGATTCAAAAGTATATGGAATGAGAAATTGGATGTAGTTTAAAAGATCTATTTATTAGCATCATTACACAATGTGACAAGCACTATATCACTTGACAATAAAAATACAATGTAATTTATAATCCAATATTTCACTGTTTTATTCTAAATACAGTACAAAAATAAAGGGGAAAGTAGTCTGAATTCGGTCATGCTTGAACATAGACACAAAAATCATTTCTAACCAAACTTCAATCGAATTCAATTTAAATTATGCAAAATATTACTGAAAATTAGATCAGGTTAGTTCGTTTTTCAAAGGGTCATCCATATGTGTTTTCCAGATGAAAAAACAGGAATTTTTTTCGGTGATAATTATTTTTATTGTCCCATTATTTAATTCCAAAAAAAGACAAACGAAAACGAAAAAACAAACAATTAACTACAAAATTTCGATGTTCAATATTATTGGAATGGAAGTTAGATTAAGCATCTTTTTAATCTACATCGTTATAGTCAATTAAATTATGATAATCTGGTTAAAACACTTTCAAATGAACATTTTAATGTTTGCTGAATAAAAAGAAAAAAAAGGTACAACTTTGTTTTCAGTTGGAATTAGTAGATTCTACACTTTGATTACAAAAAAAATGCATTAGGCGTCATAGTAATTGGATTTTATTCATTGTTTAGATTGAAATGATATTCCTTATGAATGTTACTGTTTTGTATTCATTTTAATGATTATGAATTGATACTGTTTTAATTGAGAATTGATCATTTTCTAACATTAATAAATAATTAAAACAGAAAAGGCGGTAGTATAAATTTAAAAAAGGAAGGATAAATCATAATTAAACAGATATAAATTGCGGGATTAAAAACGCTTCATAATAGTATTCACATAAAGGGTATAGAAAGAAAACTTCTCAATACATGTATATAAAGATATATTTGTGATTTATTTATGGGATGGATGAATAGCTAAGTCCTGATCAAATCTACCTTCACGACTTTGAGTGGCTTCGTTCAAGGCGGCATTCCATATTTGAAGGGCTCGAGGTTAGCTGAAAGTATGTTAGCTTGCATGGATTTGTAGTGTTTGCATAGTTAAGTAGTCTATTGACGTCTGAAAACTCATAGAAGTCATTTAAAATCATTTCAAATGAGTTATCGTCCTTTTAAGTGCAAACATTGCATTTGATTTTGAGTAATCAACCATTGGAAAGCCGCCATTATAACCGCTTCGTTGAAGATCGTATTAGATCCAAAAATTAATGTAATATCAGTAAACACGATGATATTCAATTCTAGGGACTGTTAATTTACGTTGTCAGGAAAACATCTAGCACTAATGGTCAGGCTTTCAGCTCCCAAAATGTTTCGGTTGATATAAGCAAACATTTTAGACAGCTAACAATGAACAAACTTCTTGTCTCGGATAATTTTTAGAAGGCGTTTAATGTATTTCAACCCGTAAGATAAGAGTAGTTTAACTTCTTTATAGACTACTTATTCTCACTATGTTCAAGTTCAGAGTTAGAAGATTATTGTTAACTAATCTCAACACAAGTAAGAAAGCAGTTTCTATAATGATGTGCAAATCCAGGCTTCCTTATGAAATCAGTCTGAATAATTATTAGAAGGTGTATTGTCACGTACTTTCAATGCTACATAGGGTATTCCCTATCCAAATATTCTTCTACTGTTAGCAAATAGCGATAATTCTGTTTTAACATTCATGTTTAGGTCTTGTAACATAATATATTATCAGATTAGACCTTTCACGAATATATAGAGAACAAACGTAATAGCAATACAACGGTTTGCTGCAACAACGCACTTGTCAGTAAATACTGCCCCATCAATTAAAGAAGCATGGCCCATGTTTAAAGGTACACTTAGCTTAGTTATGCCCCCGTTTATACTATGCTCAGTACCACTGAGATTTAGTAATTGTCCACCATGAATAACCAAGCAGATCAAAAAACTTCTCAGACGTAGGAAAAAGAATTGGAGTATGTTTATCTATACAGGCTGTGAACAGTGCGTTTTCGCTTAATGTAAGACTAGGTATGCTTGGAAAGCATTGGTATTTAGGACTAGCCATTGATTTGAAAAACAATTGGTTGAGAATTGTGAAAATGGTCCTAAAATGTTGTTCTTCTATATCCAGAGGTCAACATGAAGAAGCTATGGGATAGAAACCACTTTCGGTACGAGAAAATTCGTTAATATAGGTTAGAAATGATATTACAAAAGTAGTAACTTTATCAGAATACTTTGGTGAAGTAATTTCTACTCACGATGATGAAAGACTAACATTTAGTTCTGATAATGGTGGCTTATCGATTGATCCTGTGGTTATTGAGAAAGGAGCTGTCTCCGATTACTTCAACTTCTCAAACCAGATAAGTCCATTGGTCCTGACGACATTCATCCCAGGATTGCAACAGATAAACCTCTGAAAAAACTATTTGTTACATCTTTGAGGCAGTCTAAACAGCCAAGAGACTGGAAAGACTCAATAATCAGCCCGGTTCATAAAGCGGGGAGTAAAGCGTTAGTTATCACCTATCAACCCGTTACTCTAACCAGTTTAGTCGTCAAACTAATGGAAAAGATTATTCGGATGACTATTCTAAACTATTTGGTAAAAAATGATGTTTTAGCCAGATAACAACATAGTTTTAGGAAAGGCTTTTCATGTTTGATGGGGTGATCTAATACTGACTTACTGCATACTAAACGATGATATTGATATTAATATATCATATCTTTTCCTTTCATCTAGGACTGAACAACTGAGAGGACATTTTAAGAAAGCTCAAGAACGAAGGTCGAATCGTTCACATCTGGAATTCCGTTTCTCGCACAGAGTAGTGAATTGTCGGAATTCTCTACCAGAACACGGGCTATCTGCACCTTGGTTTATTCAAAGCGAGTTTTGATCGTCAAAGTACTACTGATTGCAAGGAATAATATAGATTGATTGATCTACCATCCTTACAACTGATGATTGATTAGTCTGTAGTGAGACATTACTGTTACGTTTGCCACTCATTTAATAATATCATATTTCATGTGGCAAAAATTATGTTTTCTTCTATACATTGTGTTGCAGTGCTGTAAGTAGTGCAATTCAGTGCAACATTCAAAGACCTGATTCCGGATAAAAGGCAGTTGCCGAAATGTTATGCTGGAAGTCCTCTATTGTCCGATTATTCTCATTCTAAACAATGTTCTCTCGAATTCCTATCACTGTATTACTGTCATTGCTTAATGTATCTAGTTGTCAAATCGTACAATGCAGAGATCTTAGTTTTGTCTATACTGACTTTGATAATGCTATTCATTTATTACAGACTCCCGTTGACCAATCTCTTAATTTCGTCTTGTAACTTCCTCACCCCATCAGGTTTACATAAAACGTCCTTCATTTAACTGTATACTTCACTAATATGTATGTGGTACCGTTAATTGTTGTTAGTTCCATTTTCAAAATAACCGGTGGTTGTGACTTCGTATCGTATTGTATCCTAATCAGGGACGATTTTAGTTTTTAATTAACAATCAGCAGGTATAGTTAAAATACTCTTTGTAAAAGTATTTGTTTTCAACTTCATTATAACTGTAGCAGTATGAGCGAACAGGCTGTTTGTATATTGTTAAAGGGGTTTTGACTGCTAGTAGGTACGGTAACTGGTTGTGATACGACTTCGTAACTGCTGGCGTTTATAGGACGAGAAACGAGTGAAACCCGTCCTAATACTCGTTTGCTCAGGTTATTCTTTTTGAGACACATGTTTTCTGGCTGTCCTTCGGCCCACATGACTCAGTAACTATAGATATCCTTAAGGAGAGTGATTACGACCATCAACCGAACCATCTCGATGGAAACGTTTGAACCGCTATTGACCATATTCACTATTGCGATCGCTTATGATAACAGGCTTGTTGCATCAAAGCCACACTACCAGTATAACATCACTCGTATAGGCCGATATCTTTCGAAAGCCTTAAATACTACCGGTTTTATACAAGCGTTGTATCATACGCGTAGGCCACTTTACTGTAAATACAAGCCCTGTCAAGCAGCAGCGTCGTTTTTGTCTTAATACACTAGGAAGCCCAAAGTATATCTTTCTACTACAATTTCCCGTGTTGGCCTAATAGTGAAGATTTTCACTGCTCACTGTTCGGAAATTACTCTTCTATCTCAGCTAGCACTTTACAGAAGCTATTAGTTATTGATCCCACTCATACAGATAGATCTACCAATGTATTTAGGGAAAAAACAGAAGTCTGTAATGTGCTCATTTCTTCAACTAACAAAACAACTAAAAATACGTACTTGAAATTAATATCCTGGTAGCAAACATGTTTGTTCACTCTGTAGTAAGTTGCAACAACTCATATACATTTTGCCATCTGGACGTGTGATAAAAGATGTAAGCAACAAAAATATTAATCGTCGAAGGTTCTGTCTTCGTTTAGAGGGAAAACACTGAACTGACGATTTTCGACGACTGAAAACCTTCATATGAATTCAAATGCTGTTTGGATGAAATGGTGTATCAATAAAGTGACTACTTCGCAATCGCTGAGATTCGTAATCTATGTCTCTAATGGACGTCATTTTACACTGAGTAACCGACTAGTAACCATCAAGATCTATTCTCATGATGAATCACATTTAAAGGCTGTTAAGTGCCCAGATGTAATAACGTAGTTAAAAGTCTAACAATACTCACAAGAAAGCTTGAATAATAGTAACTTTTCATTGCTTGGCCAATCTGATAAACACGAAAAAGGAAATTTCAAAACTTCAAGGATGAAGCCAAGAAAACACGAAATCGCCAAAGCAACAATAATAAAACGTAAATATTACGCAAATAATTAACAAAACTTTACGTCAGATGACCGAATTTGCTCCATATCACAGAAATAAGATTCCTAAAATCACCTCGAGCATATTTTATATATAAACGAGAACCCTAGATCTAGCTTCTCATCCATGCCTTGAGTTATTTAACAATAGGTTTGTTTGTGTATCTAAAACACAGAGTATTAAACGTTTCTGTATAATCTTAAAACATTTGACAATGAGAAAGTGAAGACTATGTTTGAAATAAATACAGTCATTAATTTCATATTTATATCATTGAGTTAGGCTAGTCGTTCATTTGTATTTTATAAATAATTTTCTAATTTAACTATCTGAGAGGAGAATTAAAGTTTCATACAGATTGATAGAGAATCAATTTATTAAGAGATAATTCATTTCATGCAACTGATTTTTTAAACCATGTTTGTGTTTTAACGATTGACGTTGCTTCCAGGGACCTATTCCTAAACACTAGGATTATAGCAAAGATTTGAAGCACAAACGTATGTTCTTGATAATGACGTTTTCTGTGCAGATAGGTTTATAAGGACATTTTTTTCTGTTCATTTGAACAATATCTCTATACATTTAAAGAAGGTAATCGCTTTCTGAATTTTTCTACAAACTGTACCTAATTTGTTGAAATTTTTGAAGTTCTTGTGTATATTTAGTACACTTACAGACAGATATTTGATTAATTAAAGAAGACTACTTCCTTAAAAAACTGTAGACATTTCAGATATTGGCATGCTGAAGCATTTCACACTAATTGTAGTATTCGTATGCTTCTGGTTGTCATTCCATTTTTTTTAAATAATGATTGACAGATGGACAGCATGAAATAAGTAATGGATACTGTCTCATATAGAATAATTTCGTTGATGGAACAATTCGTCTAAATTATCAATAATGGTACTGAATGAATGATTTGTAAATATAGGGTTGTTGAGATTACTTAATTTTATTAAATCCTGAACCGATTCAAGCTGAACCACCAGTGAATATCTGCAAGCACTGAACGGTCGTTTTGTCCTAGGTTTTTAATGAGGATCTAACTTAAATCAGTCCAGGGTCTCAATGAATGATTTGTTTTAGACTAAAATAATCATCTAATTTGATCGCCACTATAGAAGTAAAACGAACTGACTATTTGGATTGATTTAGTTATATCTCTTGGGATTCAAAACAATGAATATGATTCATTAATATTTGTTGAAGTGAATAATGAATGTTAATCATTCTAAAGAATAAGAAATTTATTATCTGAAAATTAATGTTTATCAATAAATGAAGCAAGTGTTCTCGTAAGCTGGTTATGGTTAATCAGGAAGCAGCCGTAATTATTGTACTTGTACTGGTTTAGTAAACATCAGCAAGACCAATCTGAAAAATTAAAGAAACTGAATAAATGTAAAATTTTAAATCAACCTAATTCATTTCAATTAACCAAGCAAATAAATACGTACATGATTAAAGTGTTTGAACTTACAATAACTGAGTATTCACTAGTACTAAAACACAGATCAAACAACTAATTATGCGCAAACTGAACTGTATTGAATATATTACCTTCAAACAAAATTATTCTCAGCTAATTTACTTCCGTTCAGCTGAAATTCATTCGATTAACAAAAATGTGACAAATTTGGAGATGTTAAGTTGTGATGAGGATCTATTCTAAAAGATGTTTTTCCTAGTTCATTTTCTTGTTTTCTATATCATACATAATACATATGAGTAGTAAGGATAAGCTAATCACTATTATTATTATTATTTTCTTAACCACTGTTAATTAATTTGTTAAATAAATTCTCAATGACATTTCTTTTTGATACATTCACAGACCGAAGGTATCATCTTTAAATCACTAAGTCAAAAACTAGTACTTTACAGTCACAATTTTATTCAAGATTATGTATAGAGTAACAATATTTAAATATTATTGGGAACAGTAGTTTGTAAATTGATGAATGTCCACCCAAATCCATCTAATTATCTGGGAAGAATTTTCCCGAAGTTTCGAAAAGGTGACTGTTGTTCATTATGGCTTCAAAACAATGTTACCGATTTGTGACCTTAGACATTCTGTTCTAATTACGAAGCTTGATGTTCCTAACATTGTTACAGTTGTCAATGTTTGTGGTATGTTTTACAATCATTAACAATCGTCGTAGGTTATTTCGCTAAATAACAATTTTCTTTAAATTGAACTTTAAAAATAATTCATTAAATTTTGCTTCAATACCTATAAAAAGTAGGTGAGTTTAGTGATGTCAAAGTATGATAACCTTACAGATATGCATCAGTTGGTTCGATTCATTTTAACGGCTATGTTTAATAGTTTGAACAATATATCTTGGATTAGTTGAAGTTAGACATTAACACCGTTGGATGACGACTCAGTGAACTCGAGGTAAAGCGTTCGCACGCGAGACCGATAGATCCTGGATTCGAATCCCGCCAGCAAGATCGTGAATGCACACTGCTGAGGAGTCCCATAACAGAACGAAACGTCTGTCCAATGCTTTCAGGTCTTCAATGGTGGTCTAGCTTTGATTGACTCATGAATTCAACTATTATATATCTTATATATGAAATAATTTTACAGAAATTACAATGACAAATAAGTACAAACATAATTTTATACTCAGAATATAATAATGTTTTGGTTTGATAATAGATTCAACAAAAAACATAAATTATGAAATGCTGAAATTGTCATTGTTTTTTCATTTTTGAATAAGATCAAATAGGAATAACTATTACATTCCATCAGTAAATGTTTCAGGTTGTTATTTGAATAGAATAAAATAATATAAACAAAACCTGCAACTATTGCTTTATTCAGTACTGTTTTGAGAATAGTTTTCTTTATCGAATTCAACAATATAGCCTCGAAATTATTCGTGTTAATACAGTTACACTGGTTGGCGGTCTATGCTCCATTGGAGGTAACAGAAGTAAGTAAGTAACTTAGTAATACAGTTACGAATCTATTTCTGTTTATCCGTTACGTTTTCAAAACCTTTGACGTCACCATTAGAAAAGATATCTTAACAAATTTTTAAACAAATATGCTTGTTTAAGGAATACGTATTTAACTTTTCATTTATAATTTATATGGTTGAAATTCTATTTGTTTTGATAGGATGTGCTAACGTTTAACATTTAACTAAATTAAACATAGACTGTTTAGATTGATATGTAACAACACATGTATTGTTTCGAAATTCCGACTGATGACAACTATTAATTTTCTAAAAGAATAACATTAAGATTAATGTTTTTGTCACAAACGATAAACGTACTATCCATATCTTTTGTATAAATTAAAGCGAACCATTTTTATTCCACTTATAATATTTTCTGAAGGGACCAAGATACAACTGGCTAGGATGGGGCCTAATGATTATTCCATCTCAACTCCATTAGTTTGTCTATGGAAATCACTATTAAATTTAAAATGTATATTGAAAGCACATCTTAGGAGTAATTCCTTTAGATAATATTTCGAGATATAGGTATCTAGGTTGTTTTTATTCATAAATTCACAGAAGTATGTTTTCTTCATAAGCAGAACATTTGTGAAAATTTAAACGATAAGTAATTTTATCATTTTATTACAAGCTAAACTGAAGTTCATAATTGAATCAACGAAATCAAATGAATCTAGAGTTCTGTGTCAAGTGATTTAGTTTTCGAATGGTTCTAGTTTCAGCTGATCATTGAGAAACCGTATAGTATGGAGATTTACTCATATGCAGTTTGAAAAGTGTGGAGACATTCCTCTTATAATTTTTTAGGAGAACGTATATTCTGAAAAAAATGGAGGAACCAAATTGCCTAAAAAATTTTCAAAAGTCACAACTATTGAGTGACTAATCTTACATTTTTCTAAAGGCTTTAATTAACATCTTTTAGGTTATAAATAAATTATATATTTGTAATATC
>NC_031495.1:18084966-18170997 GCF_000237925.1 Schistosoma mansoni
GATATTACAAATATATAATTTATTTATAACAATCTACCCAATGCTCAATTTATTCAAAATTATCAAATCAAGTCTTGGTAATGATACCTACAAACTCATTAATCTTTTAGGTTAGTTCGGTTACATCATTTTGAGTGGATGTCTTAGCAAATATATCTGTCTGATAATTTGTTGAATAATTGAGTAATGCAATCTTGATAGTATGGGAGTAAAATACCGTAGTCCCCATCTAGATGATTAGATATCAAATGTTTATTTCTCAAGACATCAAATAGTAGAGACTTGTGTTCTCTTGCGAGTACTCTTTCAGTTGTTGATTTTATATTTATGAAGTGACAACATCATTTTATAAGAGTCGTTTCTGATTGTTCAAAATCTTTTTAAGATGCAAGGGGGAGGGTGTTTGTCTGAATAACTGAACCTTTAAATTAAATTTCAGTGTTGAATTTGTTAATAGTCGTCTCAAAAAATTTAGAATGAATAGTAGAAAGTTGTATGCCAAGGTAATTGAATAAGCATTTATCAGATTTTGTAAGGAAGGAATTGTGAATTACTTTCAGTCCCGAACTTTCATTAGTTTTACACTCAAACTTTTTGGACGCACCTTCACAACTGACAGGTATGCGCTCCTTAATCTATCATTTCCACCCAGAGTTAATTCATATAGTACATTTATTCTTAATGAGAACGTTTTTTCGGATTTTGGTAGAATGGTTTAGTTTCATTGATAGAAATCAATATAAGACGTTTACAAAGACGATTATTAGAGTGGAAATGGCTTCGATTAAATGATTTCTAGAATAATTCATTTTCGTACTGATTGTTTAAGTCTTCCCATTGGTGTCTAAGACTGCAATTGATCAGTCTGTAATTGGCATATGTGCGTTCTGTACAGATTGCCTCGATATTGTCTTAAGTCACAAGCATTATAAGTAAATTCAAACGTCACCTCATCGCACAAGCTATTAGACTCAGTAGCTATGTGGATAACGCGTTTGAAGTGAATGGTACTGGATTTGAGCTCCAAGGTGAACATCAACTCTGAGATACAGGAGTATTTAGCTGACGAGTCCTACGTGGGACGAAACCTGCATCTTAGATTACACTGCTAACTATCATCCATATTTGCCTATTAGAATACATGATTTTACACTAATATGTATTTGGTGTCTTCGATGTGCAAAGACAAGATTATAGATCCTAATTTTCGTGTTTGTATGATAGTTTCAAGTCATAAAAATGACAATGAAAGTAGTTTGAAGATTATCGAACACTAGAATACTTATGTTAAACTGATAAAGTGTACAGAACTATTCTATTCAATATTTTAAATGAATTTTATTGTTTATTCTATAATTTATCTTCAATATAAACATTTTCCCATAAGCATATTAGGAAATTATGCCTATTCACCACAACATCATCCTATCAACAACAAAAAACTTGCTTGATAAATTCTAAAGAAATATGCAAAAGATCGTTCCCTTCGATTTGTAGAAATCAATGTTAATTTTTAAACTGGAAAAAAAAGGAACTAAAATATGGAAATCTGTAAACATTAATTCAAAATCATGAACATACTAACAATTTAGTTTATCTTAAAAAGAATAAACAAAGAAAGAAAAAGGATCATTCTTCAGATTGTAGATTTTATACTCTTCTTGGTTCATAATAATCAAATTTTTATCTTGGTAAAAACTTTGAAAAATTAATTGTTAAAACAGATTGAAAACGTCAATGAACCCTCATGTACCACAGATTATGATTTAGAACTTTCCATTATTATTATTATTATTATTATTATTATTATTATCTAAGTACACACATTAAGCCCTCAAAATCTTTATTGTCATTTATATTCAAAATGTGACTGATATTATAATAGATATTTTTAGATGTATATCATTTAAAATAACTGCTTGATGAAACAGATTTTATATAAGATCAGTATGTTACAGTTTAATCAATCACTAGAAATTGTGTAGCTAGGTTTTGTATATCCTATCTAGGTTTTAAGTTAATGATTAGTTTTGAGATGAATTTTAGTAGTTCTCCTGGGAAGTGTGACCTTGTGATTAAAAATCTTTGAAATGAAACGGATATCACTGATCTGATTGAATGATGATCTTTCTGTGAGGTAGAAGTTAAGACTGTGGACCATAGCATTCCTACTTAGTGGGTAACAGAAATATTTTTGGTCAGATATTTAAAGGTCTTCGTTTTCTCCCTGTGTTGGGTTATAGGTGCGCCTACTAGAACAAACATTCTGTCCAATACTTCATGGTACGTACTGATTCTATTGCAGATAAGAAAATTGAGCAAAACTTACTTCAAATGGAATGGTCTCCATAGATCCTATCTCAGTGAAACATAAACTCCAGAGTGTACTTCACTCACAGTCAACTAAACCATTGAGACAGCTATTAGTTACTTAAAGGTAAATGTTATCAATAAGCTTCACTTTGACTGGATATTATTTCTAGTGATATGTAGTATTAAAAAGTATAATACCTTGAATATCAGCAGATGAGTGCATAGATTCTATTATTACAAAAGTCTAACATATGCAGATTTTCATAGACGAACATTATTCAGCTATATTTCAAATTATTAACCAGTTCGTAGTAAAGTTTAAAGCGTAATTTTCTCTAGTTGATTGCCAGTAGAATCAAAGTTACTTGTTTCACTCCTTATGAAGGTCATCATGATGGTATATACACAGTCAGGTTCTCTGTCAGCTACCAGACATGGAACAATATATATGCGAATATATACAATGTAATCACATTTGCCAAAGAGTTTGTGTTACCAAGACAGATTGATCAGTAAATATCTAAATAACAAAATGGAAACACAAGCCCATATAACTCGGAGCAATGTTATTTATATAAACATCAATTTTCTTATCCCATTTATTTAATACTACATAGATCAATTGTGCTGAAACCAGATTATCTTCAGCATCGAGTCCACTTGAATATTTTCTCTGCAGTGAAGCATATCAAGCTACCTACTCGATATTCTATTTTACAGTCAACTCATCAAGTAATTTTCAAATAAACCACTGAGCCGGCATCCAACGGTGTTAATGTCTAACTTCAACTGATCCACGAAATTGAGCAACCATTCACCAATGTCATCAATGAGTTACTATCTCACAACAGACCTGGTTGAACTCCACTGGTTACTGCTTCTCACTAGAACTCCGGTTAAGGGCTTCGGTCAAGGGCTCTGGCTCGAAACTGGTAGGTCCTGGGTTCGAATCTCGCGAGCGCGGGATCGTGGATGTGCACTGCTGAGGAGTCCCATAATAGGACGAAACGGCCGTCCAGTGCTTCCAGGTTTTCCATGGTGGTCTAGCTTCAATTGACTCACGATCTCAACTCTATAAAATTACTGAAATCTCCACAAAACCCCTTCTGATAATTTTCAAATAACTTTTTAGTGGGTGAACATCATCATCGCAATGACTAATTTGGCCTGTTAGGGAAATGATTTCAGAAAGAATCAATAAAGTCTGAATTGAATACGGATATGTAATCTATTGGCTTGTTTGTTAACGATAGTAACTTACTAAGAGGTCAGGCCACAAATCTATATATATTAGAATGTTTGTAATAAAACTTTTCGATTACATTTCCTTATCAGCTCTATCAGTACTAAATGTAATACTTCACTACTCATTAGTGTTCTTAATTACTGTATTAAAAGTCAGCAGTCCATGTGTTCCAACATCCTTCGACTCATAACAGTTCTTGAGACGTTAGTTTTCCAAGTCAACTTAAGTCATAAAAATTATTTTTTTTAAACAAATCCTCAATACATTGACTGTGTATCCTGAAGAGGCACCAAAAATATCTTCTTTGTCTTTCGCTGAGCATAAAAAGTTCATGGCAAAATTACAGTCTATAAGAATGTCACTTTTTACTTATTATTAAAGCTCTTCCAACGATTGTTTGATAATTATGTAGGGCTTAATTTTTCTATTACATCTATGTTGTGTACCATAATGGTGACAACGAAGTATGTATAGATGGTTGATTTCATGATATCATATATATATTGTTGATGTTATTTTGGCTGTGAAATAAAACCTTGTCTACCATACTTGCGTCATTAATTACGTCATTAGACTCATGACTTTCAGTAACAAATAACAATTTAGTTGAGAATATACTCACTAACACAATACATAATGAATGGGAAAAGTAAACAACTGATGAATATTTTGATAAAACTATGAGAAGACGAAGTTGATTTGAAAAATATGATGCATTTGCAGCATACATTTCAAGCGATCTAATCACAAATCTATTTGTCAAAGCATTTCATGTGAAAGTTAATAAAAACCAATTAACTGAAGGTTCAAATAAATGTAAAGTGATTATGTAGTGAACAAGAACAAGAGTAGGGACAATGCAATGTATTTGACACGAAAATTGCAGACTATCTAACTAAAATCTGACAACCATACAGTGTGAAAATTCACTTGGTATCGTTTGTTTGAATCTTCTCATTGATGTTTAGGACTGCAATCGATCAGTCACATATTGGCATATGTGCATACTGTGAGCATATAGCCTTAATTCACAAGTATTATAAGCAAAGATGGATAGTGGCTAGCAGTAGAATCCAGGACGCGCGTTTGAAGCGAAGGGTACTGGCTCCGAGTCCCAGAGCGAACATCAACTCTGAGATGCAGGTACATCCAGCTGACGAGTCCCAAATAAGATGAAACGCGCGTCCTGGATTCCACTGCTAGCTACTATCCATCTGCTTATCATACAGTAAATAGTTAATTTGCAAACTATCAGTCAATTATCTCAATCTTGACCATTTCTTCCACAAATATCAGTTCATAGATTTCGATTATTATTGTTCATGCATTTTCATATCAATTGCATTCCGTTCTCGTTCTCTCCTTATCTATCTTCTACTGAAATACATTCGATGCTCGACCATCGTTATACACTACTTGTGTGGATATAAGTAGCTCACACCACAATAAGTGTGAATAAAGGAGAGAGAATATAGACATCGAATGGAAAGAATAGGAAATTGTCGTACTACACTTAGGCCATAAAATGGCTTAAAGTTTACCATGAAAAATCAAAGTTTGTGACTAATTGTTTCTATACACATAAAGGGGGTTTCAATTTGCAAAATAGCCAAGACTTCCATAAACTTAATAATTCGCCTTTGACAACTTCAATACAACGTTGAACATGGTTTCCTACTACCGACTGTATTTACCAATTTATACGTTTGTGTGGTAATATATGGATGTATGCACATAGAGAGGCGTAATTAAACAATATAATAAGAGATAATGGAACATATGCCAAAATGTCTCCAAAACCAATTAGTGTTATGTGCTCTAAAAAACTTGCAAAGTGGACAGCCATGTTCATCGACAGCAAAACGTATTTGAAACGGGGCATAAAATTGACTTTATCAGAACTTTTAAAACGTTGTATAGATGATGTCAAAGGCGAATTATTAAGTTTATGGAAGTCTTGAATATTTCGCAAATTCAAACCCTCTTTATGTATATAGAAACAATTAGTCACAAACTTTGATTTTTCATGGTAAACTTTAAGCCATTTTATGGCCTAAGTGTAGTACGATAATTTCCTATTCTTTCCATTCCATGTCAATATTTTTTCTCATTTATTCACACTTATCACTTTACATTTATTTGAAAGTTCAGTTAATTGATGTTTATTAACTTTCACATAAAATGCTTTGACAAGTAGATAAGTGACTAGATTGTTTGAAATGTATGTTGCAAATACATCATATTTTTCAAATAATCGTCTTCTTACTAATCTACCAAAATTCGTAAAACGAGCCAATTGCCTTAAAGTGAATAGTTCTCACTATTCAGTTTTGTAAAGATTTACTATATTATAAGGAGATAATTTTCATTAGAGCATGAAGTCACCCAAAAATCATTGAAATACATGTTCAGACCTCTTCGATTTTTACAGCTGATTTCATTTCATAAAGAGAATGACATTAAAAGTGAAATGTTGATAAGCTTTTTTTTTATTAAAATACAGCTATATTTCGATGGTTTGTAATTGAATTACAAAAAATATAATCAATAACACGTCTTTATTCATGTAAAAAGAATATGTCATTCCTTTCATTTTTAATAAGATTTATTGAAGTTCATTTCAGGCAGTTCAATCCTTTCATAATTTGAATATTTAAGACTGTTAGGTTCATGAAGCAAAACAATCAACCATGTATAGTTGTCTTCATCCATTTATATTTCTAATGTCAAGCCCAATTCATACAAGGTTTGTAATAAGCATTTTTAATAATCTAAGTTGCCGCCCTATAGGTTTAGAAGATAAATTCACAGCAATATGGCAATTTTTCATAATATCATTGTGGTTTCTTTAAGTAAAATCCTAAAACCGATTCACATATTTTTAAGTCAAATGTGTAAATGTACTCATAAGTTTTCTCATTTTAGTTCGGTGTTGGATTATTGTTATCTTATAAGTAAGTATTACTTTTTGTATGTATAATCACAAACACTATGATCTGTGACTCACTATCGTAAACTATAATAATAATAATCTTTCATATATAGTGTCTTGCTCAAACGTACGAGATCGACTCATTTTCATCCTAGGTAATATCTCAATAAATGTTTCTATTTGGGACTGGCCTTAAATAACTACTTGTCTGTAGCGCACTTTTACAAAAGACATAACCTTTCGTATCAAGGATCACTGAAGACTTATGTTTACCACAATTTTAAAATGAGTATTCGTAAATTTTAAAGACGTTTTTATTTCATAAACTGACATCATCTAGAAAATCATTGAAAACCGGAATTGATATCAGTAAATCCACACTATGACCATAATGATGAATCTAAAGATACAGGTGTAGATACCTTTTATTTCAGTATCAATTATTTGATAATTTATATTTCATTGAATCTTCACAAGTTATAAATTAATTCATGACTTTAGGATAAATCATGTTCAACGGTTTGTGTGAACAGAGTACTTTTTCATGAAAAACTTATTTTACTCAGAAGAAATAAAACAACATCAAACATCTATTAAATATTATACAGTTACTTCCTATAGACATAATATCAGAGTAAAGACACCTCAGACGAAACTAGTTCTGAAGCTTGTAAACCAACAACTTTTTGCCAAGAAAAGCAATTGTTTTAAATTACCCATAACAACCAAATTAACACCCCGTGATCAACCGTCCAAGAAATAAGAAGTATTAATGCTAAGTACAACTTTTTTAGACTACCAAGATTATGTTTGTTATTTTTAAAGCTTAACGATGTACATACAGAACTTCACTTTCACGTTGTTATATCCGAACGAGAATAATGAACAGTAAATGTTTCGATCTATTTATGGTCTAATACTACACATATATTTTTATTGTGTGAATGTTAAGTAGCTAAATTATGCAAATTTATGTTCCTCGTATTATAAGATTTATTTTGAACTATAGACTATCACTATACAATTTAACATTCTTAAGTTATGCCAGTCTATTGATTACAATCTCCCATATTCACAGCCACTTTTGACTAGATATTGTATAAATGTGGTCTGTTTAGTTCATATATAAACTCAGTATGTTTGAAATACATGTTTCATATCGTGGAGGCTGAGATTGGTGTTCAGGGCTCAATGTGCAAGGCTAGGTAGGGAGAAGGACCGATAAGGACTATAGGCTGCTCGTACGGGTTTATGCGTCATTGATCCGGTCGATAAGTCACTGTTCTCTGGCGGGCACAAGACCACAAGTTATAACACATGTGTTTAAAAATATTAAAGATAACCACTGTCAGTATCTTTTGGAAAGTTTACAACCTAATCTGATTTTTTCTATTTCAATACACAAAAAGAAATGGTCACTGTTGTAACAGCGAATCTGTCGTGAAACTTGACCACAGCTTGAGAGATTTTGGTTAAGAATGTTTTATTATTGTAAATATTTGAGAAAAAAACATTGACAAGATATTTAATTTATGCAAACGCAATGCACTTCTTAAAGTGATTTTTTTCACAATGGGGATTATGATTTATTTTGAAAAAACCTATATGAAGCAACTTTATTTCATTATGAAACATCTATGTAAAATTAGCTTTATTATTCAACAAAGAATAATGATACCTTATCTATCTCTATAAAAACAATACGTATTTAACCTGATAATATATATTGACGTTTATCTTAAACTTCATTGTGATCTGCCCACTCTGTTAATTTATTATAATAGAAGCCCATGATATACATCCATATTAAAAAGATGGGTTCGTGTAATGAGGGGAGTCAACATTTAAAATCCTTGAATTACAACCGGAAAATATAAAGTCCGAATTCACTTTACCAATTTCAACTTCGTAAATACCATACTTTCATTATTATTCACATAAATCGTTCAGCTCAGAGCACATGAACGTTTAAAGAGTATTAACCATGCAAGAATATCATTCTTCCAAGATTTTAAAGGCTATTTGAAACTTTCTAACTTTCACTTGATCAAAAATAGATACCATTACGTTGATCTATGTATCAATAGAAAATTGAAAGCAATTACTGATGTTTATGGTAATCATATATGCTAATTATATTAAATAATATATATAAATATACTTTAAACCTGCAGTTAATAACTTCTCAAACAAAATGGTTTTTCATAGTTGAAAGCGTGAGTCAATTGAAGCTAGACCACCAGGGAAAACCTGGAAGCACTGAACCGCCGTTTCGTCCTATCGTGGGACTCCTCAGCAGTGCGCATCTACTAGGAACTCACTGAAGACAATTGGTGAACGGTTGCTCAGCTTCGTGGATTGGTTAAAGTTATACATAAAAAACACCATGGGATGCTGGCTCAGTGGTCTATCGGTTAAGTGGATCCTGGGTTCGAATCTAGTTAGGCGAGGTCGTGGATACGCACTACTACTACTTTTTGTTCAACTATTAAGGGAGTAGGCTTTTTGGTGAATAAACAAATGGTTGTCATGTTTTTGGAGACTAGTTTAGTTTATTCTTGAGTTTACTTGCAAGGGATTGAAAGCTGTATTACGTTGCATAGAACTTTAGTTACTTGAGTACTCACCTAACGTATAGACCATTAATCCACAATATAGTTATTCATAATTCTAATCTTCATAAATGCGTAGTATGAATATACCTGCATAACTGATTTTCTTTTGGAATGTTTGAACCCGGCCAATCACGAGATTTTCTTGAAAACTTCCATAATTCTTCTCAGATCTATTTAGTACTGACCACTCAAGAATGTTTCATTGTTGGATTTGTGGAGACTATTTTAAACTGATGGTAGTTGGTTAGGAACCAAACACCTATTTGGTGCTCGCCATGTGTTGATCTTCGCTAGTCATGTAGATAACCAAATGATAAAAAGAAGACTTTTACAGATTTAGTTGACTCAATTTTAGTCATCTGACTGGTTGATTTTGGTGAAACGTAGTGTTTTCTCTTCAGTAAACTTGCTGTTGGAATAAAGTCACCACCCAAAATCCAGTCACAATTTGATTTTCCATACAAAGTTATCTATAACTAATGAAGAGATTAAACATAAGTCTATCCGCATACGTTTCAAGTGTAAACCATTGGATTGTAAATAATATGTTTTAATAATAACAACGTCATCTTGAGGAGAAGATATTTTGACTCCGATCTACCTCTAATTTGCAGTTATGCAATGGTAAAGAAACTCAAACTAGATTTTCATTCGTGTGCCGTCTGTAGTCTGTTCGCAAAGGTATCTGAAAATAAAAAGCTGTAATAAACAACTAAATGTCAAATAAATATTTTTTAAGTAACACTGATTATACGGAATAATTTGTATACCAAACATTGGTATGTAGTGCATCTTTTAATTCACTGAAAAATTTCAAACATGTGTGCCCTTAATACAATCGAAAGAACACTACTCTCTATGAATTCCTAAACTGTACAAGACATTAAAAATACAACCAGAGAAATCGTTTAATGGAAGAAAACTTTAAGATATTCTTGTAGATATTTGTAAATCATCTAAAGTTGTAGACTTTTATAAAACCATACTAGTCATTTTATTTTACCACACATGAAATATACAGATAAAATTAATACTGGTATGTACAGTGAATATATAAAACGCTTCTAATTCTGTCAACTTAAAGATTGTCAGGAGACAACTTAAATATTCCACAAGGTTCTGGCGAAATTTTAAATCAATGACACAATCAGAGAGTGTGAAGGAACAGAAAAATAGTCTCTTTCCAATATTTTTTTATTTGTCAAAATTATCTTGTATTCAGGCAATCGATCACTTGAATACAGTTCTACTAAACAATATCATCTACCACTTAACAAACTTATTATGTGGCTGTTGAAAGTGTTTTTATTGAAATAAAAATCTGTTAGATAAAACACATAAATAAGTCAATGATGCTCCGTAAGTAAAACAGTTATGCTATTGGTAAGCAGAGATGGATAGTGGCTAGCAGTGGAATCCAGGACGCGCATTTCGTCCTATTTGGGACTCGTCAGCCGGATGTACCTGCATCTCAGAGTTGATGTTTACTCTGGGACTCGAACCCAGTACCCTCGCTTCAAACGCCATCGCGTTATCCATCTCTGCTTACCATGCTTGTGAATTAAGGCTATATCGAGGCAATACGCACAGTATGCACATATGCCAATTAGAGACTGACCAGTTGCAGTCCTAACAAATCGATGGGAAGATTCAAACAAACAATACTGAATGAAGTTATGCTATTCTTTTAAAGACAAAACTAAAATTGCTAGATTCAGTTGCCTGTATATTCAATTATATGACTAGTGTTTACATAAAGAAACTCATGTTATATTCTTATGCCTTGTTAATTATCGCGTGACTAAATCAACAATCGAAACACCGACTTATACGACCTTGGCACTGTGCCAAACCATGGCTGCATAAATCAATATTTGAAGCCATAGGGCCAAGTCTGGGTCCTTTCTGGTTCCTTTCACCTAGCCCTGCCTGTTTCAGTCAATAACAATCTCAGCTTCCACTGTATAAATCATTCATTTCAGGCATACACAGTTCGTATACAAGCAAATCAGACTGCATCATAACATAAAATAGAAAATATCATTTGTACAAGACCTAGTCAAATGTGGCTTTGAATGTAGGAGACTGTTACTAATAAATTGAGAATAGCTCAGGAGTATAGAATCGTATAATAATAGTGAACAGATCAAATAAAAGCTTACGATGAAAGGAATATAAATATATATAGTCCAGTTACTTAACATTTATACAATAAGAGTATATACATATATATTTTAATAGTTGAGATCATGAATCAATTGAAGCTAGACCAAAATGGAAAACCTGGAAGCACTGGACGACCGTTTCGTCCTATTGTGGGACTCCTCAGCAGTGTGCAACCGCGATCCCGCCTCACAAAACTCGAACCCATGACCCGCGCTCACCCTACAGACTACAATAGGACGAAATAGCCGTCCAGTGCTTCCAGGTTTGCTATGGTAGTCTAGCTTCAATTAATTTATGATCTCAACCATTGAAATCACTAGAATATCCACAAAACCTCTTCTGATGTAATAACATATATGTATATGATAGTCTATGAATAGTTCCCAGAAGTTACCGATAATTTAATCTTCGTATGAATATCACAACTTGAAAATAATTTCACTGATAGTTTTTATATACTAATGAGGTTACTAGTTTGTTTTTATAAAAATAAACTATACCAATTCAAATTATTGAGATAACACAAAAAGAATATATATGTACAATTCACAAGCAGCTTTATTCTTTTCATCACCCATAATCATGTATACTTAGCTTCATAAAAGAAGAATGAATAAAATTTGCATTTTTCCATATTTAAATTATTTCAAATAAACAAATATCTTATTTCTATGTAAAAATAAAAAAAGAAATATCATTGTATGGTTTGATTATTCAATTTATGAAAAGTTTGTTTTGATGGATAACTTTTATTTTAGAATTATTATTTTGATTATTCAACCATTTGAGAAAAAAAAATTTTTTTCTTAATTTTAAAATTAAAACTTGAAATATAATTAACATAAAAAAAAGAAAAAAAAGCGAATAATATTGATAGCAAAGTTAAATTTTTTTTCCTGAACAGATATTTATCATCAGAATATCTTGTTCATAGCGGGGGGGGGGGCGGGTTCTAAATTTAAAAACAATCCATTGAAGTTTGAAACCATGAACAAAAAACGGTATAATGAAAATGAATCATTCAAATAGAAAAGTATCAATTGTAATAGATAGTTTAATTGTGAAATTTTTTTATTTATTTAAAATCAAAAATAATAATTTATCAATCAAATCATTTAATTTAAAGAATTTAATTTTAATAAAAAACAAATGAATTATTTAAATATGATATATTTCCTTGGAAAAAGCTTGAACCAGATTGTCAAGTGAACCGTTGGATTTACTACAAATTCATTCGCTGAGATTTTACAAATATATATTATTCCTATTTAGTGTCTTACATTAACTCGGTGCCCGAAAACTGTGAAACTATTCGATTTAATTTAGACGAAAGTTCTTATATATGATAGTTTTTCTTCCTTGAAATGAAACAGAATGTTTTCTTTATCAACCAATCAATCTTTTTTTCCTTGTTATTTCCTCTTGGGAATTAATTTATCATTTCATGATTTCGTGTTAAATAATATTACAATTAATTCTGTTGATAATCTACTAATAATTTTTATCATACAATTAAAAGGAAGTTTTTAAACAAAATCTTTCTCCCTCTCTCTTAAATTATAACATAAATTATTTTCTTGATGTAAAATTCACATAGTATTGTTTGTTTGAAACTTTCCATCGATGCTTAGGACTTCAACCGGTCAGTCTCTAATTGACATATGTGCATACTATGCAAACTGCCTCGATATAGCCTTATTTCACAAGCATTATAAGCAAAGATGGGTAGTGGCTAGCAGAGGCATCCAAGACGCGCGTTTCGTCCTATTTGGGAATCGTCAGATGGATGTACCTGCGTCCCAAATAGGACGAAACGCGCGTCGAACTGAATTCCACTGCTTGCCACTATCCATCTTTGAGCACAATATTTTCTTAATGTTTTCTTTTTTGGCTATAACTGTACACTATGATGGTTTTAACGAATTCTTTAGTTGAGATATTGAGAGCACTAAAAATGATTGTTAAAATAATGTTATAACGGAATGGTCGAGTAGTTATGCCACGAGTTTTTGCTCATATAATACATGTTGTCAAGGGTTTTGGACGTCATTATTTATCAGCTATTATCACCACTTTTTCCGTCATACATCAATTTTCGTAATGTTTGTGCGTTTATTCCAGTTCATTAGTAGTTTGATTTATTTGTTGCTCACAACCTGGGTGAATGTTTAGTGAGCTTCTTGTCAGGAAGTTCAAGGTCGTTGAAACGGAACGGATCTGACTTTTTTTCCGTGCCTGTTATAACCTTAATTATTACTAATGTTAAGAGTACACGTATCTTGGTATATAAAAAATAACAATTTTTCATGAAAGTTGGTTTCATATGAGTGCAAAAAGTTCAAGATTACAGTTTATTATTTTAATTACGACTATATTATATTCAGCATTGAATATAATTTCCTCTTTCTTTTCATATGATGCTAAATTATATATATTTGCAAACTAATCTCATGCTGCAACTTTTATTGTTGACTGAAAGTTATTTGTTTTTCAATTTTACTCAAAATAAAAAAAGTTGATGATGACTACAGCAACAACAACAACAACAGATGTGAATTATTATCGGACAAATGTCACTTTTTCTGTTTTCTTCAGTAGTTGATATCTTTTATAAACAAACTGGATTATATTGTTTAAATTTGACAGCATAGATACATGATCAACACATGAATATTCATTTAATAATCGATTGAAATAAAACACAATATTATTTAGTTGTAAGTTTGCTTTCCTCTCTTATTGTTTTTTTTTCTGAAGTTTAAAAGTGTATCATGACAACCATTGTCCAGATATTGTGGTAATCAATGCAATCATATTTTAATGTCATTACTTAATTCACCATAATCCACTTCTTTTAAAAAAGAATTTATGTTAAAATGTTAGGAATTTTTTTTCAATATACGTCTTGTTCTTTCTATAAGTAGTATATATTTACTTTTTCTCATTTGATTAATCGTCTTTGTAACTGATTTATGTTGAATTTTCCTTGTTATCTAATTAAAGTGATCATAATTATTTGAATAAGTTTAATGTATACATTGTTTGAAGAGACCGCCAAATTTTGAAATATTTCAAATTTTTGGATTTTAAAACTGAAATCAGAACAAACAAATATAGGTATGACAAGGAAGATTGATTTAACTTTATTTCATATATAGATTTATCTACAAAACTGTTTAACATGAATAAAATAAATAAACTTATGGGAATTTAATCAACTATCCATACAATTAAACATCAAACAAAAAATAAAAAAACTTTAAAACTCTCGACCAAATTTGGAGGTTGACTGTATTATGAAGACCTTCATATTTGAGCGGAAGCACAGAATACAGTAGACAGCTTGGATGCAACTAGACGATTTGAACTTCACAGATCACCTGCATCTTCTACCCCATACACACCAACAAACGCAGATGAATACAAACAGTGTAGCAGCAAGCTCTGCATCTGTAAGCCTCAACATACACAAAGGGAAAACCAAGATCCTCAAATACAACACACAGAACACCAAGTCAATCACACTTGACGGAGAAACTCTGGAAAAGAAACTTTCACGTACCTAGACAGTATCATCGATGAATGAGAAGAATCTGATTCAGGCGTGAAGGCGAAAATTAGCAAAACAAGAATAGCATTCTCACAGTCGAAGAACATATAGAACTCAAAGCAACCGTCAACCAATATGATAGTCAGAATCTTCAATACGAACGTGAAGGCGGTTATACGGTAGGGAGCTGAAAATTAGAGAACTACCACAACTATCATCAAGAAATTGCAAATACTTCTGAACAATTGTCTACGTAAGATACTGAATTTCCGTTGGTCAGATATCATTATCAACAACCTACTATGGGTGCAAACAAACCAACTTCCAGTTGGGGAGGAAATTAAGAAAAGACATTGGAAGTGGATCGGACATACATTAAGGTAATCATCAAACTGCATCACGGGGCAATCCCTAACTTGGAATCCTGAATGGAAATTGAAAAGAGGAATACCAAAGAACACACTGTGTTGGGAACTAGAAGCAGGCATAAAAAGGTCGTATAGGAACTGGAAAGAACTAAAACGGATTGTTCAAAACAGAAGTGGATGGAGAATGCTAGTAGGCAACCTATTCTTCTCCATGAGGGGTAACAGGCGTAAATGAGTAAGTCTGGACCAACGTGCTAGCAAATTATTTTTATCCCTTATTTACGTGAGACGATTTTAGGCAGCGTTATAGCTTAAATCATCCAGATCTCTAGATAATTCAATTTTACACTGCTCGATGAAGTTAAAGTTAATTCCTAGATGTCTAGGTGAATTTTGATAATGAAACAACCTTCTATGTGCTAAAATTCTCCTGTTGATTATATGGTAACATCTACTTCTTTAGATATGTTAAGAGTTTAGTTGGATTAATTGACAGTCATTTCATGGAAATAAATTAATACAATGAATGTAGTTTTCTTGTCTTGTCTCGATCTAGATATAACTTTTCCATAAGTGAAGTGTCGTATTAAATCTCCATACAGGAAAAATCTTTCTTTTGTGGTTTTACTGGGTTTTTGAGTTGTAGTTACACAGTGTGTTTAGTTCAGTCAATTACTCTGAAGAGTTGTTCATTACTAAACTTAGATATACTATTCAACATAAAAAAACATAACAGCAACTTCGTCTATATTTCGTAAAACTCAGAACAATTAACCATAAGCATTTTTGTGGTTTTATGTGTTTAAAGAATCTCGTTAGACTTCTATCTACGACTAAGTTTTGTGCTATTACTCTATTCCAGTAAAGTGTTTTACGAAGTTAACATTCAATTTAATGAAAAACAAAAGTCAACGTAAATTATCTGAGTAGTAAGAAGACTTTGTGGTGAATTAACTATTGTTTCTACCATATAAATTTATACACTAAACATGAAAAACTAATTACATAAGATCAGATAGTGTATAACATTATGTATGCAAAAATAACCAAATATCTTCGCTATAATCTGATCTTCATTAGTTGGACTTATTCTTGAAGTTGTGTTTTTCAGTATGTGTATATGTATGTATCCTTGGACACTATGATGTTATTAAATGTCATCATCATGATTGACAGATTTTTAATTAAACCCTTTTCCCTAATCATGATTATCATATCTATAATTGATCATAAGTCATTACATTTTTTTCTCATTAGGTATTAAATTAAAAAAAGAAGGATAGAATCTCACGAAGGGAAAAAACAAACATTAGTTTTTTTCTCTATTTAGTTTTATAATTAATGTTAACAAAATTTATGATCATGTTTAATGAATGACCTAGAAACTAATCGACTCAACATCACATTGTTATTATGTTTTGTTTTATGTTTTTGTTGCTAAATGTTTATTGCAATAGAAGCAATAAACTCTATTAAGCCTATAATTATCATTCATCTAATTTTTTTCCTTTATGAATATAAACTATAAATTATTATTGTGTGTATTAAAGTCTAACACACCCTAAAACTAAATCCAACACTATAAAGTAACTAAGGTTTGAATGTTAGTAGGCTTTAGATGGTCAACAGGAAACTTTGAACCTATATTTCCTGTTGGTGGTTACTCATCGACACTGAGTATTTGTAATCTTGAGAAAACTGATTCTCCGTATAAAATCTTTAATTCATACCACCCAGCTTTACGGTTAGAGATTTAATCAATGAGCTTTCCGTACGTCAACTAACCTGCAATAGGACTTAGTCATTTACAATTGATCAATCACTGAACAGTGATTAATGTTATATTTATGGGACCCTTTAAAGGGTTGCTCGAATTCTACAAATCAGACAGCAATTTGTTTAATAACCAACGTACATCACTGTCACATGCATTTCAGTACATCTCCGTTTCTTGTATTGAGCAAAGTATAAATAGTTGGTTCAACGGGAGTGCAAATTAATAACTTATACATTACAGAGTCACTAGGAATCCATCTTTTCAAATCTGAATTATGTATGTTAAACAGACACACGCAAACAATCACTGTTTTATGACTCTAAAACTTAATTTTTATAAACAGTGATTTGATTATTAATACATTTTGGTGATGTTTTTAATCTTCTTAATTTTAATGATACGTTATTATCACCCTCACCTTATTGTTCAACTATCTCATATTTGTCACGTGGGCAACTATCTTTCACGTATTTGATTTCATCTTATCTCTTTAAATCCTCGATTATTAAGGAATCTCCTTTGACATACTATATGATATATTCGTTCTCCTATTTTTTAGTAGACTATTTTATTTCTGAGTTGACAATAAATACGATTTTCCAACTTGAGTAAATAAAATTGCCGAAAATGAAAATTTCTTCCCTGAATTGTTCTTAATTCTTCTTGAAATTACAAATTGACAAGGTAATAAAATTGTACTAGAACAAAAGTCTTTATTACTACAATATTTCGAAGTTAAAAGAGAAACAGAATAAGAAAACCTGAGCACATAATTTACTCTCTTTCTTTTAAATAATAATACGTTTCACTATAATAAATCAATGAATATCTTGGTTACATTTAACTTCTCTGTGGATTCTTATTATATTTATTAAATTTCTCTGTTTGAAGCATACAAACTAATAGATGTTATTAATGAATTAAAAAAATTTTCTCTAGAATTGCTTGCTGACAAACAATTTAAGTCAACGAGAACAATTTGACTAATTATAAGCAGAGATGGACGGTGGCTAGCAATGGAATCCAGGACGCGAGTTTCGGCCTGTTAGGGACTCGTCAGTCGGATTTGCCTAGATTTCAGAGCCGATGTTCATCGAACCGACGAGTCCCAAATAAAACGAAACGCCGGTCCTGTATTGCACTGCTAGCCACCATTCGTCTCTGCTTATAATGCTTGTGACTTTAGACAATATCGAGGCAATCTGTACAGAAAGCACATATGCCAATAAGAGACTGATCAATTGCAGCCCCAAACATTAATGGGAAGATTTTAACAACCAATACAAAAATGAGTTTGAGTAGTTATAAGTGGAATATCATTTCCACTAATTTTCGTCTACAAAAGATGAAGACTGAATTACAATTCACATTTTCCAAATGATTTTAACTGAAGCGAAATTTAATTGTACAGTCCAATAACTACTTGAAATTTCATTAGCAAATTTTGGTGAACTTCATCTTTGAAGTCTTGTATCTTTGATGTCTATGAATTTTTTAAATTTAAGCTGAACCATTAAGTACAAAAATTTAGTGTTTGGGTTTCGTTATGTTTTGTGGTTCAGATACTATCAGATAACTGATAAACATAAAAGGGTGGAAAGAAACTTTCATCATTAAGGGGAATCATCTAGAGAACTATTCAGTATCGGTAACTATTGAACTACTGTTTCTCTTAGGTTAAGGGTGTTTAGCTCGACTCACCATATTTTACGTCTGTCGGCAATTGTTAATCATTCATAACAGTAATTTGGAATCCATTTTCAATCATTTTGGTGTATCGGGCTAATATCATCAAATATGATCTATCTGTTACTGTCTCATAACTGATCACGATATCTCACTGAAATTCAAGATTTAGTTTACTAAGGTTCGCGTAATTTACTTAGGTAATTTATAATAAGGGATTGAAAATCTTAACTTTTAATCATCTTAAATGTAAACAAATTCTAAGGACATTTTTATGATCTCGTTGTATTTATTCATGTTATAAATCATGATAAATTTATTACATTGAACACTTAATGGTGAAATCTTTTTTACTAACAGTAGTTTTTTCTGTTGATTCTTCAGTACTTAAAGAGTTGATGTTGAGTAACGTTCGTTGACTGCCATTATTCATAACCACAATCAATGTTTTCGGAAGACTTTGGTTTAGTTATTTATTACAAAGGTGGATGATATGTACTTTTTTCATACCTCATCATTTGTTATAACGTAATTGAATACTACCCATATTTTGTATCCCAAAGCAACATGATGCTAGTTTTGTTCAATCTGCCCAAAGCAATTAGATTTGGTAGCTTTTCCAGTAAAGTTTAACGTTTAAAAGTAGTACAGTTTCAACTGTTTGAAGCTACATTTATATGATTAGACAACTGTTGAAATATGGATATCATTGTATACCAGGTTCATCTTATATCAAGACTTTCCAACAATGTCTACACATTAATTTGCTAACAGTTGAAATTTGGAAAATTTTAATTCGCGGTAAATGCTTGACAGTCTTACTAATGAACTGTAGTATATTCATAACGCCTGATGGTTTATAGTTTTAGCTCCTGTCAATTGGTGATCTAACGCCTCCTGTATTTATGTCAAAATAAGCAAAACGTTCAACACTATCATAATAAACAATTTACATTGTACTGTAAAACAGCTCAGTAATGGAACAGCGATAAATTCACATAAAGTAACCAGCATTTTAAAAGTAAGTTCTATGTGACTTTAATTTTGATTCAAAACTCTTAAGATTATTCTAATCAGTTCACAATCTCCAATTCATATAAGCATAGTTGGAATAAGATTTAAGATGGAATAGTAAATGATAAATTAATTATATTTAATTTTGATAGTTGAAATCATGAGTCAATTAAAGCTGGACCACCATGGAAAACCTGGAAGCACTGAACAGCCGTTTCGTCCTATTATGGGGCTCCTCAGCAATGCGCATTTATTATCTCCAAGTAATTAATTTGGTAGACACTTGAATAATAAAGTAAATTGATCGAATAAAAGTAGATTCCTTTTAGAATTACATATGCAACCAATAAATATGCTTGATGACAAAAACACTATAACTTGACTAGCTTCCATTAATCACAATCTATCACTAGATCATCAATAAAAAAAAACATTTGGACAATTCCATGATCTCAGAATGATTATTTAAATAAAAATCGGTAAACTTGGATATAATAAACAGCCGTCAATATTCATATGAAGGTCTCACAATTACTAAGTAGTTATACGATACAGTTCCTATTAATATATATAAATCCTTAACAGTTTATTACCATCTCAAACACTGACAATTAATGAAAAAGCCATACACAGATATTATTATTCTTGGTATTTATTGTATAGTGTAAGTGTTTGTAGAAGTTAGTTGAAAAAAACATCTTCAAAATATGAAATATCAGTCAAGATTATTATACGTTTTCATTAAAGATTCAACAATCACCAAACAACCAGTCAACTCAGTTATGCTAAGAGCTCTTTGAAATTTGTTCAGCTATCTTGCGAATAACAAAAAATGTTGAAAACAATTTTGAAATTTTTCCTCATCTTCTTTTATGTCGAAATCTTTCAGCGAGACTTTTGTGGTTTATTATATTACATAAGGTAGGATTTCGTCGATAAAAAAATATTTTTTGTTTAATGTGACATGTGATTGTGATCATAACATTTTCAACTCTGTTTTTTTAAATCCGACATTATGTAATAATTCATGAAAAAAATAACAATAATCGCCTAATTATTCACAAATTAAATGTAACACAAATAGGCCTAAAAATTACTTTTACATGTTCATAACTTCATTTAACATTAAACAAGTTGTAGCGATTAATCGTCATACATCGAATATGCCACCAGTTAATAAATTATTTTCAGAATGGAGGTTTGTGAAGGTTGTAGTAATTTTATTAGTTGAATTCATGTTTAGATGTAAGATAAACAGCCACTGAAAACACGGAAACATTGGATGGCCGTTTCATCTTCGTTTGAGACTCAGCAGTGTGCACCCACGATCCTTCACGTGTAACCCTAAACCACGACCTTCGTTCTTGTGCGTGAACGCTTAACCTCCAGACTACTGAGGTGGGATTCGACGGTGTTAATATCTAACTCTAACCAATCCATGATATTGCGCGATCATCTTCCATTGTCTTCGGTGGGTATCTGCTTCATACTTGACACAGATTGGACCGAATGTCCTCGGTTTCATTCCTGCATGTGGGGTCTTGGATGTGCACTGATGAAAAGTCGCTTACTGAGACGAAACGGCCGTCCAGTGCTTACAGCTTTTCAGTGATGATTTAGCTTACATATTCATGGATTCAACTATTAAAATTAGTTATTTATCGATCATTTTCACAAAAGATAAATGCAAACAACAATATTCAACAACATTACGAAATTAAAAGAAAAAAAAATAATGAAAATAGGTCAAGATCAAGACAAAGGTAAGATACATATATTCCTTCCTTTATAGACGTTTATTGTCTGATTTTGTAGATAGCCAAATTATGGCAATGATAAGAAAAAAACAATTTCGTTTTATATAACTTGGACGATTTATAGTAACTATATTACATTGATCTATTGAATTTTATACTAGTGAATGGAGTGTTGTTTATAATTTCGGTAATAAAAAAGGAAAAAAAATGTTGAAATGAACTTTGAGGTGAATTCCTGTCTGAAAGGTCTATTGTTTTTTGTTTTAAAATGACAATGTACTATTATTCGGTTTATTATTCCATAGTTTGTTGTACGTTGAACTTAGGTAATAGACTGTTTACTAAACAATCTACAAAACCGAAAAGATTTATTAACAAGATATTTATACTTCATAGTAGATATTGAATAGAATAAAACAAGCCAAATTGTAAATATGTTTATTATAGGGTTAAACAAATTTATTTTAATCATTCAGTAAATATAAATCTCATTTCTTTAATAAGTACTAAATGAACTTGAAGTCAGTCACTAGTGTACACATGATGATTGTTATCAGAATGGGGTTTTGTGGAGATTTTAGTAATTTTATAGTTGAATTCATGCGTCAATTGAAGTTAGACAACCATGGAAAATCTGAAAACACTGGATGGCTGTCTCGTTCTATTATGAAACTCTTCGGCAGTGCGCAACCATGATCACGCCTCGCGAGATTCCAACCCAGAACCTGTCGGTCTCGCGCGCAAACCAGTGAGCCATCATCATCCAACGATGTTAATGTCTAACTCCGACCAATCCACAAAATTACGCACTGCTGAGGAGTCCCAAACTAGGACGAAACGGCCATTCAGTGCTTCCAGCTTTTTCATGGTGGTCTAACTTTAATTGATTCATGAATTGAACTATAAAATTAATAAAATCTCCACAAAACCACCTTCTGGTATTAAATGGTCAATATTAAATTCGTGTTTTCTCATTGCTTGAAGCATCTTAAATAATTTAAGTTCAATAACAGTTTATCAGTCATTATTGTTTATAGACATCGATAAACTTTATTTGTTGCATTTTAAGAAACTTTTTATTTCAAGATGAAGAGTGGAGAAACGGTAACTTCCAGGACTAATTTCTGGACTATTATTATGTATATTCATATTGTATAATTATTAAGTAACTAGGTTATTATACACAAATATTCCTTTCATCAAAAAGCTTGTCTCATTAACTACTGTTTCGGTATTTAATATTCTTCATCTGCTGCCAGTTCGTTATTCATAATATCTCCTACTCACAGCCACTTCTTGACTTGATCACGTATAGTTTTATTTTTTAATTCATGGTGTAATGTCGTCTGGTATGCCTGTACATAAACTACGTCTGCTTGAAATATGATGTATTGGGGACTGGTTACTGACTTCTGAACTCAAGAGGCAGAGGAAGGTAAGAAGCTACAGAATCGAGAACCAGTAAGGACTTCGGATTTAACTCAGATTTACTAGTGCTAGCTGGACGTGTAGTTGGTCAACCCAGATAGAATAAACCAGAGAAAATTGGAATTCTCATTGGTGTTTATATCGTGTGATTTTAGTTAGCAATTGAAAGACGTGATAAAACCCAAAAAGAAATTATTCTTATTTGTACTAGGTGAACTTTGTTGGATTCAACTTCATCATTTTAGCCAGTTTCCGTTGTTTTTACATTTTGAAACTTAGTGATACAACAAAATTCCACAAAACTGCCATGGTTTATATGAATTATTGGCTCATAAGATTTCACAAGTCTAATATTAGACATTAGTTAGTCATTTCTTAACATAGTTTATCGATCTAAAGTGCTGGAGTTCAGGAATACATCAGCTAATAGAATAACATGGTGGACCAACTTATATAAGTGATATTTAAAATACAGGAGGTGGATGGACAAATATGTACCATCATAAACGTATAGATCATGTTCAGGGTTACACATGGGTAATTCAAAGGGCCAAATATATAGGTGACGGATTAAATGAAAGATGAGAATAACTCATCCCTCCAAAGTTTAGAAAAAATCAAGTAGGCGTGTATCAATGCTAATTGTGACACTGGGCTACCAAATTAAGACAGCCAGTAATTTTCTTATCAGGGATGATATTTGTTCGAAAATATTTGTATAACCTTATTGTTGATAGTCAGGAGTGAATACTGAGCACTCTTTATCGGTATATATGCATCCAGAGAGGTCGCTTTGAGACAGCAACATCTTTATATGTTCGAACATATTTGAATTGTCACTAGAAGGGTAAATCAGGACTCTAGCTCCATCCTATTTATTCAAAAGGTTGTAGGACGTAACTAGCAGTGTAACATCTGTAAATAGACATAATGGCTTTGGACAGTAATAACAACTGGATTTATGTATCATTCGATGAGTACACTTAGTACACTGCGTAATGCCACTAAACAGGTACATTAAGTAATAATCGAAACAACTTACCTCAATCGACCGCCATCCAGCGTTCATACTTTCTGAGAACATTATAAATGGTTGAAATCTAAAAATTTAAAACCTTAATAAACAACAACATTTAAATAACATTAAAAACCCCATCGTTCATCTTTTTTTTTCATTGAACAACGGAATACTTGGACATATAAATATGAATTTTAATGAATTAAGTTTACAGTTGAAAGCGTGAGTCAATTGAAGCTAGACCACCATAGAAAACCTGGAAACACTGGACGGCCGTTTCGTCCTACTATGGGACTCCTCAGCAGTGCGCATCCACGAACCCGCCCTCACGAGATTCGAACCCAGGACCTACCAGTCTCGAGCCGAAGCCCTTAACCGATAGGCCACTGAGTTGGCATCCAACGGTGTTAATGTATAACTTTAACTGATCCACGAAGTTGAGCAACCATTCACCAAATTGTCTTCAGTGAGTTCCTATCTCACAACAGACGTGGTTTTGAACTCCACTGGTCACTGCTTCACAAAAATAAAATTATCAAAATATGTCGACACCATTTAATATATATTCAGGAAAACAATCATATTCATATTTTCGCCACATGAAAGGTGATGTATTGGAATCGTGTTGGATTTTTTAAGAAGAATAACTAAAAAAACTTTTATTTGCTAAAACTTACTGTCGTTAATTTATGGAGTTTGTTGACCCTCTTGACGACAAAATGTGAAATTAACACCGAATGTTAGAATACACACTTAAATCACTATATAGTTCTTGGTAATGAACATAAAAATGAAACTTAAAACAAATCTCCAATGTTACTATGAATTGCTTATCATCAGAGCAGTGTGATACAACGAAATAAACGTTAGAAACAAGCAAAACAGATCATTAACATACTCAATTAAATAAATCATCTAAGAGTAAATTATCTCAGTACCATACATCAATTCTGATGTAAATCTAATTTTTCATCTGGATGAGGTAAATATACTAGATACAATGAACAAGACTATAAAAGGCCATTATTGTTTATCTGATATAATTCTTATTTTTAATATAATTTAAAACAAATTCAAAAATTTGTTGTACCTGTAATCTTTCGATGTTTGTATATATTTCATTAAGCCTCTTTAAAAGATATGTGGTTATAAGCAGCTAAAGAGAAACCACGATATATAATGAATTCATACTATTCTGCCTCAATTGTAGTTTTGGATTTATTCATATTGATTTATTTAGTTTCAGCAAACATAGAGAACAATTGATAGATTTCCTGGTCTGTACACTAAGGTAGTTTTGAGAACTGATAAAAGTAAAATATTATTGTCCAGTTGGTATTGTGATATAATTTGACTGTTTATCTATGGACAAAACTTTACCTACTCATTTGATAAATTTATGGTGGTCGATATTCGATATTATCCCGAAACTTCGTATATTGTTCGTCCTGATAACCGTTACTCGTCAATGTTCCAACGGTGTATAAATCAGAAGGCGAATACGAAGGGTTAATTGCGTTTATTGTTGGACTACACACAGATGTCCAAAATTACAGGTACGTTAAGCGAGCATGAAAGATCAGTGCCGTAAAGCAGGCGAGTGAGCATGAGAGTTAAATGAGCGAGTACAGTACAGTGCAGTGAACAGGATTAAGATGTACATATATATACAAATGGAAATGCATGAATCATCGAATCAATTAAGTAACTAATGTTAAGGCTAGCAGAATGAATATATGCACAGGCAGTTAGCAATGCTCAAGAGTACATAATAAAGGTACAATGGTTTAGACAGATTGTTATTGTGCGAATGACTGTCCGTTAAATAAGTTAACAAAATGGCTTGGCCAAATTAGATGTAAACAAACTCAATTGTATGTGAGCTGCTATAAATTGATTGTCCGTTACGTTAGTATGTGTGTAACTTGTTTAACATTAATAGATTCGATCATCTAAAATTCGAATGATGACGTTGAATGTCTAGTTTCTTTCATTGATCATCATTAGCATTTATTTCATTTAATCAAAACAGTTTAGAAATAAAACGTTAAATAGGAAGAATATATTTGTACAATCTCAGCAAATGAATTTGAAGTAAATCCAGCGTTTCGTCTGACAATCTGGTCCAAGCTTTTTCAAGGAAATGTAAATAGGTGAAACGTTGGATTTACTTCAGATTCATTCGCTGAGATTTTTAAAAATATGTTCTTCCTTTTTAATGTCTTACATCAATTCGGCGCTCAAATACTGTGAAGCTATTTGCTCTGATTTAGGCGAAAGTTCTTATATAGCTTAGAAATAACTCTAAATATATACTGAAATAATTATAAGAGAATATATCACATTGAACTACAGATTTGATCATTTTCACTTTTAAAAGTAATATAGTTATAGTTATATTAATCCCTTTATCTATTTACCGAAAGCCTAGTGTTTTCAGGGTTAATAACCAACATGAGTATTTCGTTGTAATATTATTTCATATATAGTAACTGATATCATTCAATATTTGGAGTGTAGTATACATTGATGAAATGGAATGGTATTTGGCATTATATTTATTCTCATACTAAACCATATTGTTTTATCAACAATGAATTTAGTAAATGAAAATAATTAGTGATTTGTAAGTGCTTGTTACTTTCTTTTGATATTAATAAGGACTGTTATATAATCATGCTGACATGAATGGCTCGATATTACTATATATTCACAATTTGGTGCTTTGGAGTGAAGAATGCTATTCCTGATTTCTGATCTGAATATCAACACTACGCTACAAAAATGAAGTGTTAAAAAGGTAATTTTCTTTTTATTTGCTTACAAGACAGCAATTCTAACAACATGAAGTATATTCACAGGTGAAAACTCCAGACGATTGATAACGAAACCTGAAATCTCACTCTCATATCTTCCGCTTATATTAATTGTTCACTCCACTGTAAATAAGTTTACTTTTTTTTAGACCTCAGTTATACTGATAATCAACAACAGTGGTTCATAAAAAACATACTTTGTAAAAATCTGTAGTTCTTAAGCTATCTCAGTCCTGAATTCAGACTCTAGTCAAAGCGCTATGGATGAAAACAATCGTTATAGTTTCATTTGCATTTATAAATTGTTGAAATTTGGTAGACAGGTAGAAAAAAATTAAAAGATACAATGAAACATGTCTTTTGATATTGTCGGTCTGAGTATATATAAATTACTAACAATACAACAAAAAACAATTCCTGCCGATTATTGACATTTAAAAAAAAACTGAAGTTTTCGTATCCAAGGGTGATAAGTAAACTAGAAACACGCTATAATAAAAATTAATGGCTTCTAAATCGGCCTACGATAATATATAAATTGAAAGTATTGAAAGGTGTATAACTCCTCATCGATTTTACGGACGAAAAACATCACTGAGTATTGTAATTCCACAATGAAAACCAGTACAGTTTTATGTAAAAGAACATAATAATACAATGATTTATAGACTATGAGCTTTGTTTAACTATGACTTCGGGTATTTCAAAAGTTTTTTTCTAAAGAGTGTATTATTGGTATTTCAAGAGAAAATTAAGACAAGTATACATTTTAAAAAAATAGTTTATTGATCTCTTAACTGTAAGTTATTAAAAGTTGTAATAAATAGATCATAGAAACCATCGATTTCATTGATTTACACTTTAAATAGAGATATAATAAAGAATCAACCAAAATTAAATTAAACCAAATAGAATATGAACAAGATTTTTGGACAAGATAATTAATTTCATAATAATAATAATACATTATTAATAATATATACGGATATTCGTCCAGATTAGAACGAATGGCTTGACAAAAATTGGGCTCCGAGTATAGAGAAGTCATGTGAAAATTGTATTTGAAATAGTCTCAGAGATTGAAATTTAAGTAATTTCAACGTTTTGTCTAGCTAACTTGTCTAAACTTCTTCAGGGTAATAATCAAAATCAAAATCATCAAAAGATTATATAGCGTTTTTTAACAATCATACCAAATCTATGCTATGTTAAAACAATCATATTTGGATGTTGAATTTAGTAAATAGGATAATATAAGTCAGTTAAATGAGAATCCTGTGACAAGTTCGCGATGTGAATGAAGTGTGTGTGTGTGTGTACGTGTAAGAATGAAATAATAATGAATGATATTGGTGTTGATTTGTTTTTATATGAAGTAAAAATAAAAGTGCAAATTGAAGGTTGAAAAATTGTTTCTGAATTATTGAATTGCAAGTAAAAATGAGAATCATCATGTACATAATTGTAATGCTGAAAATAAAAATAGATTAATATCAGAAGAGGTTTTGTGGATATTGTAGTAATTTTAATAGTTGAGATCATGTATCGATTGAAGCTAGATCACCATGGGAAACCTGGAAGCACTGGGTGGCCCTTTCGCCCTATTATGGAACTTCTCAGAAGTGCGAGTCCACGATCCAGCCTCGCAAGATTCGAACCCAGGACCTATCAGTTTTGCGCGTGAGCGCTTAACCACTAAACCACTGAGCCAGCATCCAACGGTGTTATTGTCTATTTTCAACCAATCCACGAAATTGAGCGACACATCCACCATTGTCTTCAGTGAGTTACTATCTCACAACAGACCTGGTTGAACTCCACTGGTCACTGTTTCTCACTAGAACTCCATTAAATACCTTTTGAAGTCAGTCACTAGTGAGCATATGTTTATTTTAAATTTCCCATACATATAAAATATTGAATATCTGCATCTATTATCAATGTTCAATTAAAGCGTTCCATATCATATATACTAACCAAACAGTTTAGACTTGTTTAAAATTTGAAACTTTGTCTACCTTTTTACTTTAAAACATTTGTTTCTTATTTTTTGTGTAGTTAAAAGGTTAAGAAAGAACGAAGTGGTCATTATCAAAGAGTTGTTATGATCACTAGATATGCTTGAAAATTAAAACGATTATTGTATATGAAATACGACTAAAATGTAACGAGTTAAGTTACACTTTCCAAGTATAAGTACTATGAAGATAGAATTGAACTTGATTATTTAAAGTAAATAAAAACCCTTTAACATAGTTTAAGATAGCTTTATTAGTCAAATGAGTTAATAGACTGTTTGTTATATAAATACATCTGTTTAAAAACCGTTAAGGTTTAGAAAGTAAAGAATATCCGTTTCATGGTTGTGGCGTTTTAATAGTACTTAATGATGTATGTTCACTATTCTGTGTGTAAGATAAATCTAAAATCCTTATTTATCGTTACTGACATTATCCTATTCAGTCATCGAATCACAGTACAACTTACTTACGCATGTTACACCCAGCCGACCAGCATTCTCCAACCTACTCTGTCCTGAGCCTTCCTTTTTAGTTCTATCCAGTTGTTGTTCATTCTTCTCATATCTGTCTCCGTTTCTCGGAGTGATGTGTTCTTCGGTCTTCCTCTCGCCCTTTGGCCTTCAGGATTCCATGTGAGGGCTTGTCTTGTGACGCAGTTGGGTGCTTTCTTCAATGTGTGTCTTATTCACTTCCAGAGCTTCTTCCTAATTTCTTCCTCCGCTGGTTGGAATCTGGTTTGTTTTCTACCGCAGTAGGTTGTTGCTGATAGTGTCTGAACAACGGATCCGAAGTATTTTGCGTAGACAACTGTTAATAAACGCTTGCATCTTCTGGAATACGGCTTTCGTAGTTCTCCACGTCTCCGCCCCATACAGTAGAACTGTCTTCACATTTGTATTGAAAATTCTGATCTTGGTGTCGGTTGACAATTGTTTTGAGTTCCAGATGTTCTTCAGTTGTAAATATGCTGCTCTGGCTTTGCCGATCCGCGTCTTCGCATCTGTATCTGATCCACCGTGTTCATCAATGATGCTGCCCAGATATGTAAAGGCTCTCACATTTTCCAAAGCTTCTCCGTCAAGTGTAATTTGATTGGTGCATGTTGTATTGTATCGGAAAATCTCTCTTTTCCCTTTGTGTATATTGAGACCTACTGCTGCTGAGGCTGCCGCCACACTGGTCGTCTTCTCTTGCATTTGTTGTTGTGTGTGTGATAGAAGAGCCAGATCATCAGCGAAGTCTAAATCGTCCAGCTGTATCCTAGCTGTCTATTGTATCCCGTGCTACCCTCCAGATGTTGACATCTTCATAATCCAGTCAATCGTCAGGAGAAGGAGAACAATACAACTGTTCAGAAATTAATTCTTTAGCTTCAGTGAATAACCAACGTCCCATACAATATGATATGGTAAGTTTAGAAAACTTATCATCATAACAAATATGGAATAAAAACAGTTTAGCAAAGAAAATTTTCTTTTCGGAAATTTGATTTATTTAAGCCGTAGAATTATATTTATAATTAATTTCATTTACTGAATTAGTACTCTATTGTAAAATCAAATCGTGTCAAATAATTAAAAAAGCTTTAAGTGGTATCTTGTCATGAATTATTTACGAAAATCAGATATTGAAAGTTATGTAATAATCGGCTAGTGAAAAATGTTAAGATAAAGATAATTGTCCACTTGGTAACTATTTAAAAGAAAATAATTAAAAGTTGTCATAACAGCTAATTAATATCTGTGATAATAATTGGAAAGGAGTAGACATTTTTTTTTAAAAAGATGAATAGTTGTTCATAAAGATTATTAAAGATAGACTACTTAGTACAACAGTCATTTATATGTAACATGAAATAAACCTCGTATAATACAACAGGTTGACCAATAATGTATTTCAAGTCAGTAACTTAATAACAGTGTACTGGTGATTGTTCCAACATACCTTCTGTTCAGTTGCGTATGAAGTCATTTATTCTGTGCACTGGACAAAGTTGCCTTCTATTCCCCAATTTCTGGTTTCTTGTTTACTTCTGGAAACTAATTTAAACCATCGTCAAATGACGTGGCATATAGTATACCATTTAAGGGGAGCAAAAAACATTCACTTTATGTTCTTATCGTTAGAAATTTAACAAAGATAGTGAGTAATAAAAACGATAAACTAAAAAGGAGTCGTGGAACATCTTTAAGTTACACTGATATAAAATATTCAGGATGTTTATCTATTCTTTTGTCAATATTACAAATAACAATAAACAGTATGACTATTAGCTGGCCTCCTGTTCTATGGTTATATGAATCTACCTGTAAAAAAGCAATATACATATAATTGACGTAACTGTTATCTAAATTTTCACAAGGGTATTAAAGTATATCAGATAAAATCAGAATAACTATTAAAAACTTCAGAATTTATTTAGTACGTGGTTTGCCAAATGTAGTCCGTTTTTGAAAAAAATATAAGTACAAAGTCTGTCTAACAGATTATTGCTAGGATTATACAAACTAATAAACAGACATAAAACATATCCCTATTGAACTATTTCCTGATAATTCAGAATGATAATACAAGTTAAATTATTTGAATCACCTTCTTCAATCTCTGATGCAACCTGTTACGTTTGTAGAATTATATTTCAACCAAAATAATATGGTCATTATGTAATCAATCTTATTAAAAAGAATAAAAGCTTATTGTGCTGTCAGCATTGTGCATTTTAAGTTACTTCAGTCCAAGTATCTTGTTCTCACACATTTGAAAAATGTATTTATTCCCTAATCCACGTTTACGACGTGTTATATAATTCATATCACATATCTCATTTAGTGATCCAGGACCAATTATCCCATAAAGCTATTTAACATGATACTTCTTGAAATTCACGTTACAAATGATTATTCTAAATGTCAAGTCAATAGTTTTACATAGCCAAAGACTTTATTTCCATATACATTGAAGGCTAATCACTTCAGTGTTCAAAAATGCAAACAGATCTAGTTTACTAACAATTTTAAATTCATATTCTTAATTTCAACAGATGTTCCTACTTTAACCAAACCTTTAATTAACAATGTCGATTTATGGTGATGAAACCTGACAATAATCTTTTGAAAAAAGCACCTTAACTATTTCGACAAAACAATGAAAAGACGGAATTATTCTGAGAAAATGTGATGTATTTGCACCATATATTTCGAACAACCTGGTCACACATACTTATCGAGGCATTTTATACGAAAATTAATAAAGGTCAATTAAATGAAAGTTCAAGTAAACAAAATGATTATTTTATAGAAATCATGAATCAAGCAATGTTAGACCACTACTGAAAACATGGAAGGATTGGACGGCCATTTCGTTATAATACAGGACTCCTCAGTGTGCAGGATCGTGAATGCGCGCTGCTGAGGCGTCCTGTATTATGACGAAATGGATGTCCAATGCTTCCAGGTTTTCGATGGTAGTCCAAAATTGATCAATGCATGATCCTAATCAAAAACTCGACAATCTCCACAATCCTATACTAATAAAAAGATAATCGTAAGTAAAAAGCAGAGAAAAAATTTACATCGTATTGAAAGAATGAGAAATCGCAGCATTACCCTAAGCCATTAAATGAATAAAGAATTACCAGGGTAAATCCAAGGTTATGACAAATTGTTTCTGTACACATGAAAGGGTTTCGAATATTCCGAGATTATTCGAAATGCATAGAGCGAATATGTCGTATTTTTCAGATAAATTCCATCCTCGCATTGTTCTATCGAAATTTATAAAAGGGGACTTAGTTACTTCATCTATATATTTTTATTTTATTACACTTTTGTTCTAGAAATAAAAATAATAATATCTCGAAAATTTCTCCGACTTCTAAGTCGGAATTACTTGAATAAAGAATATAGAAACACTTCAAAATTTTCAAAAGGATGAATTATCAAATAGACAGTTTATCAAGTAGTTTAAATCTTTTTGTCATTTAAGAGAAGCACATTTTCAGATTTGTATTATAATTGTATGAACATATGGTAACTATGACTATTGGCTGAATGATAGAAGGGTACATATTATAATTTTTTTAAAGAGAACGAATAAATGAACGTTTAAGAATTCTTTGTTTAATCATTGTGTATAACCTTCATTATTATTAATCAAGGATGATAAATTTATAATTAGGAGTGTCACTGTCGCCTGTTTCAATTAAATATCATAACTTAAGAATTTTCTTTGTATAAACTAAGTAGTAAATCAATTTTGAATTCTTTTGGTAAAATGTTGTTTGTTTAGTTGTTTTTTGATTTTTTTTAATGAGAAATTCATTATCATTTCATTATTCTATTACAATTCATTGAATTTATTACGGCTTAAACTTCTTTTATTTCTATTAACTTTCATGAAACTTGTTAAAGAACATTCGAATGATGGATCTTCTAATTACAGTTATATAAATTGAAGAATCATATAATTGGAACAGGTCATAAAATTGATCTTAATTCGGCTTTTGTGGTGTTGTAAAAAGTGTAAAAGGGCGTATGTTATTGTTTATTGAAGCCTTAGTCAAACGAAAATTCATACTTCCTTTGTGTATTCAAAAACGGTCTGTTCTCACCATATACCTACCCTGGTAATATTAGCTTATTATCCAGAGTGATGAGGTTTCAGATTTTTTTCACATTATTTCTTCATTATCCTTGTCTCCACTTACCCTCCATTTCTAGTCTAGTTGACCTTTGATTTTTTTTAATAAAAATGCTCAGACCACGCCGTTGTGAGATAGGAACTCACTGAAGACAATTTGGTGAACGGTTGCTCAACTTCGTGGATCAGTTGAAGTTTTACATTAACACCGTTGGATGCCAACTCAGTGGTCTATCGGTTAAGAGCTTCGGCCCGAGACTGGTAGGTCCTGGATTTTAATCTCGCGAGAGCGGGTTCGTGGATGCGCACCGCTGAGGAGTCCCGTGATAGGACGAAACGGCCGTCCAGTGCTTCTAGGTTTTCCATGGTGGTCTAGCTTCAATTGACTTACGCTTCCACCTATAACAATGTTCTTAACAAGTATATGTGTGATCAGACTGCTCGAAATGTATTGCGTTAATATATCACATAGTTCTGATAATCTTCGTCTTCTTATTACACTATGGACATTGATTATCTAAAAGTAACTATTATTCAGTCTAATAATGATTTTCACGTGCTTTATAACATCATACTTGACAGACGATTTGAATTATTGTCTATTTCAAGTCAAAATGATAGATATTATGTTATCTAAACCATTCATAAGCTGATATTTTCGAAGAAACTTCTACTGTTTATAAACAACATACATATTTATCTTAAAATTTTAAGAATAGAAAAATTTCATTATTTTTCGTTATCAGTAGGAATGTACATTTACAAGACGTTTTTGCTAAATGTCAAAAATTAAATTTTTTTCTTTCGAAAATTGTTGTCTTGAAAAAAACAACAACAACAAACTGCTGCCTCAATAAAAGTTTTGAATAATGTAATAGGTTATTTGACTGTTATATTATGTTTTTTACATATAATTGAAATCATCAGTCAATTGGAGCTAGACCACCATGGAAAACCTGGAAGCACTGGAAGATCGTTTCGTTCTATTAAGGGAATCCTCAGAAGTGCGCATCCACGATCCCGCCTCGCGAGATTCGAACCCAGGATCTACTAGTCTCGAGCCAGAGCATTTAACCGATAGACCACTGAGTCGGCATCTAACGTTGTTAATGTCTAACTTCAACCAATCCACGAAGTTTGAGCAGCCATTCACCAAATGTCTTCAGTGAGTTTCTATCTCACAAACAGACGTAGTTGAACTCCACCGGTCACTGCTTCTCACTAGAACTCTAGGACATGTATCAGTCACTAGTGAGCATATGATTATAATCAGAGGGGTTTTGTGAAGATTTCAGTATTTTTTTCATAGTTGAAATCATGAGTTCATTGAAGCTAGACCACCATGGAGAACGTGGAAGCACTGGACGGCCGTTTCGTCCTATTCTAATTTCAACTATGAAAAAATAATGAAATCTCCACAAAACACCTTCCGAATATTTATATACATCTATATATTGAATTGTCGATTTGTATTTATTTGTTCTTTTGGTTACATTTCAATAAATAAAATTATTGTCTCCTGAATTCATTGAATTCAATAAAAATCTGATTAGTTCCTTCAGAAGTATATCATGTATACAAATGCTTTTAGCTATGATATTAACTAGAACTTATCAGATACAACTGAATAATATAGCATCACTTCACATGAATATGATTTTTGAGTGTTAGATTCTTGTGTATATGCGTGTATATTTGTGTTTTAAGAATAGCTAATGAGCTACGGACTGTGATTTGGTTATGCCTCATATATATAATGAAAGTAAATTACAAATAATGTACACTGATTAGAATGAATTAATTTTTGAAGAAATTTATGAGTTATACTAATGTCAAATTAACCGGAAACATAATTTTACCCGTCTCGATTAGTTTATTTTAAAGCGTTTACACAAATAGTATTAAAAAGTTTACTCATTATATACTTAGAATGTGGACATGTAAACATAGTGACTTTATAGATATTCAGACTGGTGTAGTTTCTTTCATATACATCTCTCAAATGAACAACTACTACAACTCTCTAGCAAGGTCTTTATTTAAAATATTTAATTTATCCTATAGAAAGTTTATTGTAACACCAACCCTTATGATGGACTAAGAAAGAGTTCTTCAATAAAGCGAAATGGTATATTTCACTTTAAATATACTTCATCTCATTTTATAATAAATCTTAAACTTTATAGGTAACACAGACCTACAGCATAATTCATTACTGATTAATAATACATTTCACAAGGGATTTGTATGTGTTTGGATATTTTTTTCTTTAAAATTTTATACTACCCATTATTTATTAATAAGTAGTAATTAAAGTATACAGATAATAATGAAGTAATTTTTTCCTTTGTAATGCAATAATAATTTTAAATAAAAAAAATACTAATTAATTAGTTTATTGAAAGTTATTGTAAATAAGTGAAATATTTGATAAAGCATATTCATTACAGTTGTTTTGAGTTAATATTATAGTCAGTGTAACTTTTAAAAGTTTTTACCGAAAACCGGGAAGAACGGGAAAGTGATTTTTTTTTCTGAATATGGGACTCTTTCCACTAACGTCTATCATTAAACCCAAAACCTTTATGTCTGCTAATATGTGTGTTCTTGATATACTATTTAAATAAAATTTAGGAGACTACTATAGCAACTCTCCTACCATCAATTTGTTAAACCTTTTTATTAACATATTTAACAGACAATGTTATACGAACAGTAACAATTCGCATATTTCTTTGTACCATTACGACCACTGTCATGTGTGTATAAACGTGTACACTTGGTCACATGACAGCCTACACACATATCCTTCTCTAGCTAAAATGTTAATCACTTAAATATCTCTCAATAAGTCATTCTCCTTCCCACGTATATATGAACTCCAATCTTATTATTAGCCTCTGCTTAATCTAGCTACACCTTACTCGATTTCACTATTAATTCCCCTCTCTATTCGTTCACATACACATATTCGCCTCTCTGCTTCAAATTCGTTCGATGTGCTTGTAGCCTTGTGATCTGTGCTATCCACTAATAAACTGTAGTCGCCGCTTCTTATTGCCTTCTGATTTCAAACACCCTTAGGATTTATATAATAACAGTTATCAAGGTGATTGATTAACGAAGCTAAGCCACTACACTGCATTCTCAATTTCACAAACTGAGGGTCCTGAGCTAAAGCTCTAGTGATTTTCTGATTTAGCATCTTTAAGGAGACATGTATTAGGATAAAAATTTCTCCTAGTTACCCGTAGTTTCCAGTATGAATTAATATCAGTTCTTGACAGAGTTATTTACAAGTTTTGTCATTGGTTAATCCTTAAAAATAATTTGTATTTATTCACCGTCGGAATTGTGCGAACACTGATTACAAATCTAAAAATTTCAATATTTGAAATATGTTCTGGATTTACATCCATTGACTCCGAAAATGTTGCTAGTTTTGGATGATATATATCAAAGTTATACAGGCTTCCCTATGTAAATTTCCAGGTGAAATTTTCTTTAAAAACAAACAGAATAAGCGGAAATTAATCTCCTAGCGAATAGTGAGACATAAAATCCGTCATTTCTGTTTAATTTATATAATTCATTCATTTCTATCGTTTAGTTATTTTTTTAAACTGAAACATTATTTTATTCAAAGCTTGACCCAGTATGATTTGTGATTATTGTACAATGTTTTATTTCAATTGAATTTGATTAATTTTTACATAAATTCGAGTTATTTTTAAAACGGAATATTCAATTGTTTACCATTTGTTTAGATCTACTTATAACGAAGTCAACAGTTATCATTTAAAAACCTGGAAGCACTGGATGGCCGTTTCGTCCTATTATGAAACTTCTCAGAAGTGCGCATCTACGATCCCGCATCGCGAGATTCGAACCCAGGACCTATCAGTCTCGCGCGCGGGCACTTAACCTCCAGACCAGTGAGCCGGCAGCCAACGGTGTTAATGTCTAACTTCAGCCAGTTCATGAAATTAAGCAACCGTCCACCATTGTCTTCATTAAGTTACTATCCTACAACAGACCCGGTTGAACTCCACTGGTCACTGTTTCTCACTAGAATTCCAGGAAATAAGTCTTAAAGTTAGTCCAGTGCTTTCAGGTTGTCCATGATGGTCTAGCTTTAAATGACTCATGAATTTAACTACAAAATTACTAAAATCTCCAAAAGACCCCCTTCTGTTAATTATCAATTATTCAAAAAAATGTATAATTTACTTTTAACAATAAAATTCTAAAGTAAACAGATTGCGAATTGATTTCAATTTTTATATGATCAAGATTAATCGCCAGTTAAAATATTGACAAGCTAATTAAATTTCTTATCCAAGTAAATAGTTTCGATATTTTCTGCTTGAGGTAAAGGTGTGTTTGAGTTTAAAGAAATTTAACAATTTCGTGATTTCCTTTTAACATCTTATTGATTATTGGCAAAAGAAAAAGCAATAGATTGACTGTGTAGTGTCGGTTACTATCTTAAGCCCATATACCTTATTCCAGCTTCTGGACAGTTCAATTTATCAATTCTTCTTGAGTCACGTTTTCACCTTGTTAATTATTCATTTATCAATCCTGACTTCTTATATGAGTGTATATGTGTGTACACGTCTTATTTTATTCATCATATGTCTGTAAATTATTTTTATCTGGCTATAAATATTGATTAACGCTTTATTGGATGGAGTTGGCTCACACGTCTTCTTCATCGCGCGTCATTTTGCTTCGCCCTCTTCTATTCGCTTCATCCCTCTGATTTCCTGTCCAGATCAGTGAGCGTACAAAATATATGTATTTGAAAATTCATTCTCGTATTAGATTTATTTAATTCCGTTATTAACCAACGCATTATAAGTTGATGAAATATACGAAGATTGACGACATGTATATTTCAATAAAGATGATCATACGATACAATCGGAGACAGATTCAGGGTCACAAAAATACTTTTGGGACTTTCGAAAATGATTTTTATTCTTTCCGTATTGGATATAATATCTTTTAATAAAAAGAGCCCAGTTTAACAAATATTAGTTTCCATGTCTACATCTTTGAATGTTTTCTATTCTGATAAATTAGATTTTCGAGGCCTAAATAAAATCTTAGAGGGTTTTCAATCTTTTTCAATGTTAAACAATGTTAGGTGAAAAGTTAGTTATGTGGTCTCGTGGTCAGTGTTACACATTTTTAACAAACTATTTTCTCATATACTTATAATTATCAGACAGCAGTCATTCATTTTATTAATGAGAATTAACCGTAAATATGTTTTTGTCACCATGATCAGTAAAATTGTTGGTTTTAAGACAGATTATCATCTTTTCGAATAGTTGATCATTATTCATTTGTATTGGTTATTTAGATTTTTCCATTGATGTTTAGGATTGCAATCGATCAGTCGCTTTTGGTATAAGTACATCCTGTGCGGACTGTTTCAAGTCACAAGCATTAAAAGTAGGGATGGATGGTGGTAAGCAGTAGAATCTAGGACACGGAATTCGTATTATTTAGGATTCATCGGCTGGATATATCTGCATCATTATTATAAAACAAGTTGTGGTTTTATGATTTATGATGGATACATTTTATCTCTATATCCCAATGTTACACAATCGTCGTGTCCGGATGTTTTCAAAGTGATCATCAATGCTTCTATCTACTTTGTAAATTGCACTTATCTTACACAAAAAATATATTTTGATCACTTATAGTAACAGGAATGAAAATGTTTCTGAAATGAATAAACAAAGACCTTTTCTCACTAAATACGTAACATTAATTGGATCTTCAATTTATTCTTATCTTAATATCATTTTGCATACATAAAGTTTTATCCTACCTAAATAAATTGGATACTCACGATACGAAAACATGACGTCCCTTTTATCACTAAGGAAAAGAGATTATGGAAATTAACTATTTTGTTCAACGAGACGTCAGTGGTAGAGCTATTTTACTGACATTTAGTATTCATTGACTGTATACATCAGTAACTCTACAATCCAGGATTTATGGAACCAAAATAACAGGAATAAACCTTCAACTCACAATTTCAAAATCGATGCTTTTTATTTCAGCCGAATACTAATATAGTACTTTTGCATTTTGAATGCTCATTCAAATGAAATCAAACATTTATAAAAACTATCACCATAATTGTCCTTTTGTTAGTGAATTAGTTGTTGAAATCAGTTGAATCACTAACTCAATTATAAAACTGTAAAGTGTGTAACATTCGCATGAAACTTGACAGACTTGACACTTGATTTTGTGAAACCATGGATTGGATGACATAAGTAAGAAAAACGAAGACATTAATAAGAATTTATTTAGGCCCGAAATAAATCAAAAAGATATTTCACTATACTACTTATTACATTATTTATTTACAGTAAGATTAATATCCAGATATATGTAAATTGAACTAAGTAGTTTTAAACAAGAATGAATCTGTAACCTACTGTATGAATACATATTTACAATTTCATGTAATTAAGCTTTTAAACTGCAAAGATATAACTAATTAATGGAGTGATATGACTACTCTTCAAGATGTAATGTCACAAACGATTTGAAAAAAACCAAACAATTACATGTGTCACTTTTCACTTTAGTTGATATAGTCGATTCTTACCAAATCATAGTCAAATACACAAGTCTATCTAATTATCTTTAAGTAATCTATCTTATTAGGGTCCATTTGCATTACGTTTATAACCTTACTTGAGTACATATATAAAACACATTATATACATAATTAATATTCATAAAGTTTTATGTATAATTTTTAGTTATTAAAGAACGACAACTAAGGAATCTTTCTCCTAGTATGTCATCACATGACTTTGAAAACAAAAAGAAAAGTAGGGTAATATTGTGTTCTAACCCTTTATTTTAATGAAGTAAAAAACTGGACAAAAAATTGACCAAAACTGTACTCTTTGAAAGATTTCATAAAGTTTTGGGTGTGTCAATGACGTGATAGCTTTTATTAAACGTTAATTAAACTGCTTAAAAACATAATAACCATTGTAATATTGCAGAACATTCAGAAATTTTTTTATATTTCTTTTTTAATTGTATCAGTATTAATGACTACACGGAAAATTCATTTTTGTATTAGTTATTTGAATCTCCCCATTGATATTTAGGACTGTAACTGATCAGTCTGTTATTAGTATATGCGCACTTTGTGCGGATTACGATTGTATAAGATAGATTACAACTTTTTCCTTACACTTTTCTTGACCAGGGACAAGTATACAGATTATTTGGCAATTTTCGATTCAGGCTTGTCAGCTGGATGTACCTGCATCTCAGAGTTGATGTTCCATCATCATCTCTGCTTATAATGCTTGTGACTCAAGGCAACTTAAAACTATGATGAGAATACAATCTCCACCAAATCTCCCTATTCTGATCAATTGCAGTCCTAAACATTAATAGGAAGATTCAAACAACCAATATAAAAATGAATTAAAATTCACTCCACTGCACAAGCTAGGGCTTATCTGGACTCTGTATGTACATGGATAACACGATGGCGTTTGAAGCGAACAGTAGTGGGTTCGAGTCCCAGAGTGAACGTTATTTCTGAGATACAGGAACATCTAGCTGACAAGTCTTGAATAGGATGAAACGCGTGTCCTGGATTCCACTGCTAACCACCACAATCTCTGCTTTTAATGCTTGTGACTAAACAAATAATTTGAATCTTCGAAATTTATAAAATCAAAAACTCTTTGTGTATTTGTGATTGATAATAATTTAATGGAATATTTGACTCAGTTCTTCTTTGTGTATGGTATTAGTCAAAGTCCACAAACTTTATTCAGTTGAAAAAAATTTGCTCATACTAAAAACAAATGACGATATTATATATATATATATATATATATATATATATATATATGATTTAAAAGACAGATTTATTTGTTGCGCAATGATCAGTTAGATGCCTGGTTCAATAATTTTTGTCAGATGGTATTCTTTGTGTTTTATATGAGCAGTTTAATATTTCGATTTTTCTCTTCCAATATGATAAACAACAGTGTTTTTATTAGAAGGGGGTTTTGTGGAGATTTTAGTAATTTTATAGTTGAATTCATGAGTCAATTGAAGCTAGACCACCAAGGAAAACCTGAAAGCACTGGACGGTCGTTACGTCCTATTGTGGGACTCCTCGGCAGTGCGCATCCACGATCCAGTCTCGCGAGATTCGAACCCAGGACCTACCAGTCTCGCACGCGAGCGCTTAACCACTAGACCACTGAGTCGGCATTCAATGGTGTTTATGTCTAACTCCAACCAATCCACGAAGTTGAACAATCATTCACCAATGTCTTCATTGAGTTGATATCTCCCAACAGACCTGGTTGAACTCTACTGGTCACTGTTTCTCACTAGAACTCTAGGAAATACCACATGGAGACAGTCACTAGTGAGCATATGATCATTACTAGATGGAGGTTTTGTGGAGATTTTAGTAATTTTATGTAGTTGTAATCATGAGTCAATTGAAGCTAGACCACCATGGAAAACTTGGGAACACTGAACGGCAATTTCCTCCTATTGTGGTACTCCTCAGCAGGATCGTGGATGCACTCTGCGCATCTATATAAAAAAACAGTGTTTTTAACAGTTTTCAAATGTAAAGAATACTTTTTAAATATTTATCACAGCATAGAACAAAACAAGTTCAAATAATTCTCCTTATAATTGCATATACTTATTTCGGTAATGAATTTTGGCATAAATTCAATATCATTCAAGCATTCATTCATAATATGTTATTAAATTTTATTAGGATTCATCCTTATAACTTCCTTGCTAATTTTTTTAAAAATAGCTAAAGGGAAAATAAAGTATTAACGATGATCTAATTAAAAATATAATTATCACTAACCTCTGAGGACAGGATATTTCTTTATTGCTATCATAACAACCATTCATATTTGGATTCAAATATACTATAGAGAATGTGCCCAGATTTGAGATGGCAATACTATGCTACTTTTATCTTTGAAACTAAAAACTTTCCTTAAACAACCAAAAAATGAAATTTAGTTAGATGTTTTACTTAAATCAGTTCAATTTGAAAATGCATTTTTATTAAAAATAAGCAGTGTAAATCATGAGGTACTTAAGGAATTTTCTCAATTTTTTGAGTTATTACCAACTTTTATTTACAGTTCTACAAATCTTAGATATAGTGCAACACTTTAATTACTATGAGAGTTCAATTGTTCTTCATATTGAACTGTTATTCACAAATCTCACCAATTAATCAAATTCCCTTTATGAAATAGTTTTATGATGTTAAAGTGACCAGTCAGAACCTGTTCATTTTAACCATTTTGAAATGAGACAGCCATAAGGGATCCAACAGTCGTCACGCTGTATCGCGGATCAATTAGCATCATCTTGGATGGGATAACGTGTTATATATGTGCATTGTTCAGAATTCCAAAAAATAAAAGCAACAGTTGTTCAATGTTCTCCAGTTATCCTGCTAAATATTATTTATTGACGAAAAAAATATCTTAATTTAAAGTAAAACTACAAAATCATAGAAAAACATAAATGTTTGACTATAATACTCTACATGAAAGTAAAAACCATTTTCATTAAAAGGCAACTTTATTGTAATACTTCAGTAACAAACCTCGTAGTTGTTAGACAGAGAAATAAATGGTGAGACTATAATTTATGAACGAACCAATCAGGTATAAGATAACAGGTCTCGAATTTTGGTGCGAAATTCACTCATCCATTTGGATAAATAGAGTTTTGGCATTATAGCTGGTGTCAGTTTGTGATGAAAACCCTAAATTTAATTCTTGACCTTAACCATCAACTGCAAATCATAATTCTAATTCCCTACCCTGGTTCATAAGTCGCATTTGGTTCTAGTTATTAGATGGACACTCTCAAGTCAGTCTAGCGTCGCTCAAAGGTAAGATATTTATAGATTAAATACATGTAATAAAGAAAAAAACTACTATAACAATCTTCTAAATGCTAAAAGGTGATATTTATCTATAACTGATAGTAGAAAATAAAATGACTTCATTTTGCACTTTCAAAGTGTACGTCTTTATTTCAGTTTTATTTTTATACTAAACAAAAAATACTTTGAATAAGAAAAAGAGGATTCAGCGAAGGAAATTTTCTTTTCACTGAAATCATTTACTTAAGCTGTACATTCGTATATATACTATGAATCTAATATTAATTTAGATATTAAATGCCGAAAGTATTTATGTACTGATCATAAGCATGGATGAAGATTCTCAATCGTAATCAGTGACAAAATACAGATTTTGTATACTGTTTATTGTTATAACTTGTGGCCTTGTGCCCTATTATTATATAACGTAATGATAACGCCAATTAGAGAACAGTGACTTATCGACCGGATCAACGACGCATAAACTCGTACGAGCAGCCTACAGTCCTTATCGGTCCTTCTCCCTACCCAGCCCTGCACGTTGAGTCCAAAACACAAATCTCAGCCTCCACGATATGAATCATGTATTTCAAAAATACTGGGTGCATATACGAACGAAACAGACCACATCACACCATCAAATAGAAAATAACATTTGTACAATATCTAGTCAAAAGTGGCTGTGAATATGGGAGACTGTAATTAATACACTGGAAATGACGTAATAATGGTAAATCGTATAATGATAGTCTATAGTTCAAAATTAATCTTACAATAAGAGGAACATGAATTCGCATAATTTAGTTACTTAACAATTATACAATAAAAATATATGTATAGTATTAAACCACGAATGGATTCCAACAGTTACCATTCAATATTCTCGTTGGGATATAGCATTGATAATGTGATAAAATGATATCCAAAATATAATGGTTTGTAATTATAGTACTTTATTTTCAACAGAAACATTAATGAACACAATAAATGAAAATGTAACCCTGTCAGTGAAAGTCAAGTTTTGTAATTTTACTACCATTTTATCAACAAAAAAAAAACGATTTGTGCTATCTTTAATTAATTCCCAACATTATAAGTTTCATTTAAAAACATATACTGTTCCCCCCCCAAAAAAAAACATGACCTTAATTGTGAACGAAAAAGAAACTATAAAAGAGCATAATAATGACCCATTTCAAAAAAATGAATATCATTAAGACAATCAGATAGAGTAAAGTAATAATAAGAGAGTTTGTGGTGATTGTCAAATTTTATTATTTAAATCATTTGAATTCAAATCTACGACAGTGAAAGGGGATTGAAAACATGATCTTCAGGTTTCGCAATCAGTATCTTATATTAAGATCCTTAAGCTGGCGCTCATCAGTTTACATGTCTAATTTCATTTCATTCGCGAAATCGAGTAATCATCTTCTATTAACTCCGGCAGGTAACTGTTTCACATCTGATATGGTTGGATAGTGACTTAACTACATATATCATTTTAACGTTGAATAATTTATTCACTAGAAAAATGAATGCATGAATCTTTCCTTAAAATACAATGTTGAACAACCGGAATTACAAGAAAGACATAAAAGAAGTTAAATCCAATAAATAAATAAATAAAACACTTATGGACTTTTATTTCGAAATCTGAGTTTATCTAACTAAAAATACTACATCCACACTATTAGTAATTTTGGATAGTGTTCATTCGATTAAAAGTAGTCTAAAAATACCTTCACAACAATGAGTATTATTGTACAGGACAATTCCAAACAAAATGGGTGACCATAAAGTCATAAAATTTTTTTTACTTTATTTAGAGTCTTTTAGCTGATGTAGAATCGAGAGCTGATCGAACTTAGAAATATAAGCTAATGAATGGCAACTTAGAGATATTAAGGTTAAGCATTGCTAAAGAGATTTCGAAGTCTTCCGTTCGTTCTACTGAGTGATGGTGGATATGAACTGGTCATAAATCTCCAAAGTACATTACGATCTAAAACATCTTTTTGATGGACTCGCCTTTGTTCCATGCCAACAAGGTCCATAAGACAGACTGAAATCGTAAATATTATCCTTTTATTCAGTTTGGAATTAATTAATCTGAAGAATTCCGATATCTATAATGAATAAAATATAGGAGTTTTGGTTTTTTTTTCTCATTTGAATTATTTATTACTAAAAATAATTAACAAAATATTTGTATTTCCTTTGCGTCCATATGTAATTTCAGGAGTTCTAAAACCCTATAATTTTTTAGTTTTTTGAGTGTTTATTATACGTATATTGAAAATATTAATATGGGAGTGATATTTCTTTCGTAATGATGGCAATCGAAGTATCATTTTAAACAAAGAACGTTGGATGATGTGTCTGTCTTAGATTGTAACTATCTAGTATTTGAAACCACGGCTCAACCTTAAATCAAACTAAAGACCACTGGGTTTGTCTTCAATTATAAACATTTTCAACCCTGATCAATTAGCAACATAACACAGCGACCATACGACTCCAGTGGTGTTGAAGGTTTCAACAAAGACGTGCATAACATCTAATGAATACAGCTCCTTACTAGAGATTCCGGAACTCAACTCCAAATAAACCACATATGGGCTGATTATCATATTTTATTGAGATAATGAACCGATCAATGTTAGACCAAGATTGGAAATCTGAAAGCACTGGACAGCCGTTTCATTCTAGTATGATACGACTCAGCAGTGAGCACCTAAGATTCCCCAAGTAACACATGGACATAGGACCTTAGGTCCAGCGTGAATGCTTGGTCTCCAAACCATTGAGCCGGAATCCAACGGTGTAATGTCCAACTTCAACCAATCCACGATATCGCGCGACCATCCTCCATTGTCTTCACTAGGTAACTCACTCATGGTTAAACTCCACTATTTACGACTTCTCAATAGAACCCCAAGAATTATCTCTCCAAGCTAGTCACTGGTGAGTGCATAATAATTATCAGTATAGGGTTGTGGATATTGTTGAGTTTCTATTTATATGGAGTTTTGTTATTATTTTATATTTTAGTGAAAACTGCCACGGATTAGTCCGTATTCTAACCTTGGTTTTTCTTTACTAACATATATTATACAACTCCAGCCTACATGATTTCACTCGATATTTTTTGACTTCGAAAAATTCTGTCGTTTTTCAGTGTATTTGGCATAACATTTTGTTCAATCACTTACAATATAACTTTCTAAATTCAATCAGCAAGCTTTAGCTACTTACAAATTGATCAGTAGACAGATGGTTTACTACAGAAATGTTAGACATATGTGGTATTTTTATTTTAAACTCATTTCAATAACAAATGTCATAAGGTAGTTGTGTGATTTTATCACAGCAGTGTATTAAAATATACTTTATGCCCAGGTTATGAACAACATTCAATAAAGTAATAATTCATTAATTTACACCATCTCTTGAACCTCAACTAAAGAGTCATTATGGATCGACAGAAGCCAATTCTATACAGTTATGTACTCTGACACTATTTCGTATACTGACCACCTCTCACATGATTACAACCAACCCCATCGTCGAGAAATAGCTCATAATTAGGAAGCCACTTACAGGATATTTATAGCACATGTCGAAGCAACTGAAGCTGAATATTCAAGAAGGTAACATCAAGTGAGTTATCATCGTCGCACTCGAACACACGTTGGATAACATAATCAATACTAACATGGTGTTTATGTCATATACGAAGAACCGCTGTTATTCCCACGACGCGAAGTAAGAATACAGAAAACTGGTACAAGTGAAGATCTATTCAATCCAAAACATGAAGGTCTTAATTGGAAATACAGTCATTGATATATTCGATTAGTAAAACCATTTAATTATTGATCACAAAATGTCCTTCTTCATAATAAAATCACATGTTGTGTTTCATTCTAAACCTAGTTCACATTAATGTAATACAAAGAATATCATATCTTGAACAAACATCATAATGAAGCAAATCAATTTTATGCATACTGAAAATAAAATGAATATTACAATGAATAATTATCATATTGAGTTAAAAACGGCAGTAATGTTCAAGAAAAATTACAATGAATTAAAAATTTGATTTTGCCTTTTGATCCCGTCATATTAATTGGATGGAAGTTCAGTAGTAATCTTTTGGAAATAATGATAATTAAATACAGATAATCTTCTAACATTATTAACTCGAAGATTCTAGGTTTCACAATTATAAACTAAAGCTCATGTAATGTAGACCCAACCTTTTATAGCAGACTAACATCATTATGGTACCGATGATATGGCTAAACCTCTCTAGCTTTCATCATAATAAGATTGATTCCATGTATCACGCCTCCACCAGCACACATAACTATCCACTATGTATACGCTCAAGAATGGGGAAGATGTGTTTGCAAGACCTTTATCGATGCCTCACAGTTGAAATTCTGTTTATTTCTGTTTCAGCAGTGTATACAAACTCACTGGCCTAAATAGGATGAGCTTTTAAGACTATATGATTTTGTCGACTGAATCAAACGAAAAGATATACCAATGGATTACCAGTTTACAGGTTGTTTAAAAATACATCGAAATATCTACATAAGTATATCTGTAACTATTCATGCTCAGTTTACAGTACCTTTTGGTAATAGTTATAATCAGTAATCATAGCTTAATCGTTTACAATAGGATTCTCGCCGATCCAGACATTTTTAAGTTTATCTGTTCATCTATAAAGAATGTTTACACGAACAACACAGTTTGAAATATTTCCCTCCTAATATAGTTATCTATTATCAATGTTTAAATAAACTTCAGGTTGACTTTATGACCCACATGTCTCAAACACTGATAATCAATAATTAGTCATCTGTCTTCGATACGAAATACTTTGAATACACTATTGTCTAGATTCAAATTAACAGTTTCATACTATTTAGAAGACTGAACATTCAGATGGTATTAAACATAGAATTATATTATTATGTAGATATCTCATGGGTGGCTATTAGATAATCTCAACAACATTCTAGTCCTAGCTTCTTCAATCTATTGAAACAGAACGAAGTTGGTATTATATTTTCTTGAAGATCTACACAAACTGTGTATGTACTATCTTTCACGGATTTTATTGATGGTTGAAGTGTGAATTAAATAAATCCGACGGCAACAAATTAGGTCGCCTTTTTTTACACTAATAATTGAAGTATTTATTATTCAAATGTAAAACTAAGCGAGAATTTAACAAATGTAGTCAATTATCCATTAAAATTTACGGCCAGTTTTATTCACTTTTGACAAATGATGTTTATCAAATAAAGAAATCCTGCTAATGTTCTGACGAAATTCTCTACTTTCCTCTACATTAATTATAGTCACATGATGAGTATGTTTTAATACTCCAGTAGCGTAAATCTCGTCGATAATTACGTGTTGTGCTGAGACGTCATATATGATAGTTTAGCTTCAAACGCGACTTGATATTTCCTTTTTCTTGAGCAATACTCATCCATAATTAATCTTCTCAAGTTGTTCATGATTGAATTTTGTCATTATATGAATTCAGCAAATATTGCAGTTTTAAAAATTAGCTGTATTAAACATATACTAAGCTCCGGCCGAATACAAAATCCAGACTATCACTTGAAGTTTTCCTGTCATGTTAAAATATTATGTAATTAATTAGTTTTATGTTGACTACTATAGATGAGGTATAGAATTGCTTAGAAACTTGAGATAACGGGTAGCAACCTTATTGTACATTTATTTATTTGACAATTTAACAGAACTCTTGAAAAATGAACATTTTTTATTTGCCTGTTGATCAGAATAGTTTTTAAATACGTGCTTGTTCCGAATTGTGTACTGTTTCTTTTGGTTGAATCTTCTTGCTGAATCTGCTGTTTGTGCAAAATAATCCATATCCTAAATCTAGGTAATCAGCTTTTGGGTCTGAATAAAGGCGGATCAGCAGAATCTGAGGTATCGAGCTTACAAAGATATCTCAGACTCATTTCTTTGGAGCCAGAACATCCCGATATATTATCAAACAATGTTAGTCAATATTTTAATAAAATTATCCGTAGAACGTTTCTCATTCAGACTATTACATGAAGGATGGTTGCTGGTAGTTTATATTTGGACTTGGCTCTGATGGACTATTTATAAATAGAATCTACTTAGGAAAGTATGTAATACTTTTTAGATTTAATTTCTTCTAAAATTCAGAGAATATAAATGATTTACTTGACATGGGTTTTAATCTTATCACTGTTCTTAAAGCAAAAACACCTAGATTGATTAATTGGTATTAAATACCAATTAAAATTAATAAGCTTTGGTAATAAGTCACTGTATCGATGTGGTATTGGACACGACTTAAGTATGTCCAGATTTCAGTCCTACTTTCGAGGAAATGGAAAATGAGTTACAAAATAATATCGATAGTAAAAGAACAATTGGAGTATACAAAGTAGGACACGAAAATCATTAGAAAATTTATGTAAGTACAGAGCGAAATTGAACCACGGCGGTCACTTTATCATATAAAGGTAGATATCTGACGATCTCAGCAATGTAATAATCCTTTTCTGATATTTTACGGATTAACAAATTTCTGACCAATAGTAAAACAACTTAGCTTTACTGAAGATATGAATAACCTTGACGAATGAATTAAGTGGATAGTATCAAACGTGTGAACTCCAGGAAAACTATTGGCAGTATTTAGTGTTGCGTAAAGCTATCTTGTCAAGTCAAAATGTGCTGGTGGCTCTATCGAACAACGCTTTATATTACATGTATTCTTGTCTTAATTCAAAGTTACTACAAATGCTTTCATTTCCAGCTAATCGGCAAAACTCTGAGTATTTCAGTACTGAAGTACGAAATGTCGTTTATTTCTTATACACACACTGTAATGGACATGGAATTGAGATAACACAAAAAATCTTTTGATTGATATCTAAAACGACGCGAATTTCACTTAACTCAAGTGACTATTCATAACCTATCGGCTAAATTCTGCGTATTTAGTAACGTGAAAACATTCAATATTTTGTCGAAGCTTTGATCAGTAGAGGTAACTGGAGAAGAAACCTCTTCGTAGTTCATGTAGATGCTTTGACATGTTTTACCATAACAGGTAAAAATTCCAATTTCTATTTGAGACAAGTGACTAACTTCCAGATAACATTTGCTACGGGTCTTAAAATGGAGAGTGTATGAAAACTTCCTTACCAACTTCAAACTTATTCACAGAAACAACTTACGTAGAGTTAGAGAATACAATTATTTTTATTACTTTGAACTAGAAATAGGGTTAGGGAAGACTATTCATTTTTAAACCCGAAATTTCGAAATCGCCAAAGGAATGGAAGATTTATAACTAAAATATTATTGGTTTTGACTACGTTCTCCTTTGATGAATTATGCGCTGCTATAACCATGAACGGTGAGAAAACAACAGTAGGACAACGTGCTCCTGTTTATCATTAGCAGGAAACAATTGGACGAAATTAAACATTATGTACACGGAGAGAAATATGTTAAATGAGATCTGTCTTCAGACAAAAGAAGTAAGGAACTATATATGGAAGTCTGAATAAACTTTATCAGATAGAACTAACAATTCCATGGCTACCTCTCGCAAACAATACGATTAAATAAGCAAAGATCAACTGTATATTTGAGTGGGTCTTCTGACTTCAATTTTATTCGGATATTTTTCTTAAAAACAATATTGTAGATGAAGAATGAGCAGTTTAAATAACCAAACCAATAAATATACATTACAACGTATCGGAAATTGGTAGATAAAATATACTATCTGTAGAAATCCTTAAAAAAAAGAAAACCAACTATTTAATTATTGATAACAATAGAAAAACATCTCATATATGACGTATTCTTACATGAAAAGTAAGATTTACACAATATATATATATTCATGTATATGAACTTATTTTTTACATAAAATAAACGCATGGAATAATAAATGCTTAGAAATTACAACCGTCGATGGATGATAAATGTCACTAACAAAAAACCAAATATCCGAATTCATACTGAAATAAAAACAACCAAAACAGAAACAACGACAACATTGAACAGATCATATCTCATTCGTTTCCTTCTTTCTTTTTTATGCAAAAGTAAGTGTGTAAATTGATCAAATAAAATTAACATAATCTAATTTTGACACAATAAATACAGTTGGCTGATTAGTTAATCAATCCATGTATATTTTTTTCTTTATTGATACAACTGAAACTAAAGATAAGAATAAGTACAGATAAGGAAAATTGCACTTTCTACTTTTTGGGCAATCGTTTTTCCAATACATTAACATAACCAGTATGTATACGATGTACGAAATCATCATCTGTCTGGAAAGGAAAACAGCAATACGAAAAGTTGGTGGTTAGTAGCAAGGCAAACACAGAGAAGCATTTTTAAATATCTTAAACTTTAGTGGATACAATGAGCTAAGCCTGAGATATCATATCTATAATGAATATATGGTTTACTATTGAAATAAGGGACTTTCAAGAGGTAGTAAAGTGAAAGGTGGTAACAAGACACGAAAAGAAAGTCTAGAACCAATATAAGAAAATTTTTCATGAGTGTTTTAGAACGACCAAGCCTTACAGTGAATTAGTTCCTACATTTAGTAAGGACAATCCAAGCAAATTAGCTGGTCTTTTTTGATCCAATGAGATCACAGATATTCTTAGATGACGATGAAATGGAGAGCAACATTCTTTACAAGACTGAAGAGCTTGTTGATGAAATCAGCCTTCTGTTACCTGACATAAGTGAAATTAATCGAATCTAACCGAATAGATGAAATACTAAGGATAGTATTTGTAACACTAAACTTGAACCAGAAAAGTCTAACAATTAGTGCACTAATGAGAGCATTAAAAATGATAACTGATGTGGGAAAATGAGATAACTGTTTTAATTGTAGCACAAAAAAAATTTCATTGTAAACTAGTTCGAACGAATTTATTAAGGCCACAAACCAATTTAAGTAAGACAATCATTGAGACCTAGAAGCACTGTACTCTTGTTTCGTCACTGTATGGGACTTCACAATATTGCATAACGGACCCCAAAGACAAGGGTCGAACCCAGGACTTTGGTCTCACGTGCGAACGTTTAGCCTCTAAACCGCCAAGTTGGGATTCTATGATGTATCAGTCTAACTTCAACCAACCTACCATTGGATAACCACCCAGCGGTCTAGAGGTTGTACTTCAGCAAGTGAAAGTGAAGGTCCTGGGCTTGATCTCCGGTTGACGGGTCACAGATGAGCATTCCTGCGAAGTCCTATACTAGAACGGAACAACTGTCTAGTACTTCCAGGCTTTTAATGGTCGTCAAACTTAGATTGGTCAGTAATCTCAATAAAATTTAACAATTTTTTTCAATATTCGAACGACTTATATTAGAAGGAAATCTGGGTATTTCTTAATTATTTAATATGAAAAATTCAATGACACTTACCTGTAACAAATGAATTAGTGTTTCTCTTAACTGATCTTTCGAAAGATATTCACTCGTCGCTGATTTTTCTGTTGACGAGATGGAGGCTTTATTTTCTGAAAAAGGACTTGATACGGTATGTCTATCATAATTAAATTCGGACATTAATCCGGGGAAGATCGATGATGGGATGCCGGTCAACATGTCAGGTGTAACAAGTGTGTCCTCTCCTATGATCGTTTTACATTTGGGAGTGATATTTGAGGGTTTGTTTCGGTTAACTGACCGATTTGATGGTGAATGTATTTCATCAGAAAGATTGTCGTGTTGTTGACGGATATGCCGTCGTTGTTTACGTTGGCCAACTCCATAACTTTTGGGTAAACCACGACCACTACGGTTTTCACATGCCTCCTCATCATCAACATCATCCACATAGCCAGCATCATCACTAAGAAGGCGGCGATTTCGATCAACACGAGTATCTTTATGTCCTTGAGGGTAGCAGGCAGGAGACTCCATGGCTGACACATGTGATAAAACCTGGTCATCTGGAGAACTATCGTCTGTGGCGACAACTGTTTTTAACTCACCGGATACCTTTGAATGTGATTTTGGCCCATCAACTTTTTCAGGAAGCTAATGAAAGAAGCAGGGATAAATGATTACTATTATTAGCATTTTCAATTTTGAGTATGAAAAGTTGAAATAACAATAGTATTACAAAGTATGTGACAACGAATAATTTAGTCCACTTCAATCACTTGTTATTCTATTGGATACGAAAAAACACAAATTTGGGAAGAATATACATTTGTTAGGTATGTAAAAAAAGTGTACCTATATATAAGTTATAACGTAATACAATTTTCGGGCAGCAGTCTTGTAATATGTGGATTATGGGATGTCCAGCTCAATCTATCTACTGGACGAGTATATCCAAGCATTATTTATCCAAGAAATAGACTAAAAATCAAATACAAACATGTTCATTAAAGTCGTTAAATAACACATATTTTTCACTTTATAATTTCAGTACACTGATTCGGACAAATAGTTATAAATTAAAATGTGATTAACGGAATGGTTATCGTTAAGGAGAATAAACAATCACATTTTTTTCAACTACTCTGTAACTTAACAATGTCAAATAGGTCAGTTTAAATGAAAACTTCGATCATCGGCAGATAATGCACCAGTAGCAACATTACTAGGAAATAAGGTGGAAATCAAATACCTACAATGAAAAAAAAAGCATACTTAATTGATAATTATGCTAAATGGTATTTTCAGGGACTGGTGACTTCATCCTCATACCGTGAGCTACTACAAAAGTGACAAATTTTGAGTGATTAGCAAAACTACTCCATCCATACACCCGCCAATAAAAGTAACTTTACAGTACTAAGCGACATGGATATAAACTTAGAGAACAGAACAAATTCTTTCAGGGTGCTGTCTAGCTGGTAAGAAATCATACAAGATTAATATCTAAGCTTAGAGTTTAAGTGAACCTGAACCTACCTACACATCACACGAAATACAATCAGCTGTTATCTTATATCAATCAGATGAAGCCAATTTTTCGACTGAAATCCTAATGAGATAGGATTTCAACCACTATTTCATTATTGGCAAGAAATATCTTAAACTTACAGATATATGCTCCTGAAGTAATTGCTCTTCAAGTTCAGCAACAGAAATATGATTGACAATCTGAGATGACCCAAAACTCGGTTTATTCTTCCTACTACTTCTAAAACACGTAGGAATAAAAATTTGAAAACAAGTAAACGAGGTGATTACAACCTTCACCAAAGCAACTATTTAAATATGTGTAATACTTTTTACCGATGGGGTTCCTTATACATGAAGATAAGTATATCTACTGTTTACTAGAATTATGATCAGTACAATAAAACTAATGTAATGAATCATATAAATGTTGCTAGAAACTATAATTCATATTTTAATAAAATCCATGTTTTGAAGATTCCGTACTGTTCTAATAGTTCATTCTAATGAGTTCACCCCTATTCATAATTTTTTGATTGCTTTCAAATGTGCTTGATACAATATCTAAAACCAGTCACTCATTACACATTTGTTTTGACTGACTAAACATCCCAATAATGAACAAGGATAATAATGCTTCAAAATATATGAATATAATTTGCAAATAATCTCACTTGTTTGATAATAATCTATTAACACTGTGCTAACTTTAATGAACCATATTAATTATGTTGTTTTCTGGAAACCTGGATGGATATTAATTAACGATACAAATGAGTAGGTTAACTTAGACTGATACAATAGGCTAGTATATAAGTTCACTCAGACCTTCCTACTACACATATCCATCTCTCTTAAACGAACTAGTATATGAATGAGAGGTGATGATTAATTCTGAAAAGTAGACTAATAGACACATTTTTGTAATATGGATTCAAGTGTCCAGTGGAAACAGTATTAAAGACTTTGCAATGTCTTAGAATTAAAAACAACGACATAAATTTGTCCGTAAACTTTAAAATTAATCTTTAACATTGGAGAACAGTCATTTGAATCTTGTATTTATTATGAAAACCGCAAATTTTGTACCATATGTTACATGTGACGGCTTGTAACGAAAACTTTATTTTCTGGAAATGAAGCTTTGAAGGTTTCAAAATGTCATGAATGAACTTTCGCATCCAATTTACATGACCATTATCAACTACTTATTTAGTTTAGTTTACTTAAGTTTGTCACTTCAAATTGAGACCATGTTGTGATACATGAATTGAGCCTGTTATCCAAAAGTAAGGGGGAAAAATTAGTGTTTTCATCAAAGCAAATGTTTGGCAATAATATCCAAAAGTAAGGGGGAAAAATTAGTGTTTTCATCAAAGCAAATGTTTGGCAATAAAAAATAGATGCTTATTTAAGATCTTCCAAAAGTGACATCGGAAAAAAACTAGTGTAACCTATCTACAGAGTATAGGTTCATGCGCTGAGCTTTGAGTTACACTAGTAATACTACCTGGCTGCTCAAACCAAAGTGTATAGGGTGAAATTCTGACTGGTGAACTATTGGTTGAGAGCTGATTAATGTAGCCATTAGGCTACGGTTTCATATTCACTACTAATAGATTCAATATCTGCAGAAAAATTTACATGTATACTCTTAGAAATTACACAACATGGACAGCGTTGATAGTTAACACGTATATTTTGATATAGTAAAACATTTTACAAGCACGTTGAATACTGATAAGAGAAAGTCACTAAACAATTAATCATTGCGAGAATACTTAGTGTACAACACATATAGATAAACACGCTACTTACGAAACCCCGCTATCAACTGGTCCAGAATGATTGCTGAATGAATTATTTCCATTTGAAACTGGGAGATTGCAGGCTGTACGAAAACGTTGTAGTTCATTTTTGACGGTTATGTCTAAACAAGTCAACAAAAAGAAACAAGTCAGAAAGTCATCACTAACTACATATACACCAACAGTAAAACTAATGAATGAGACAAAAAAGAGGTTTTATTTCTTTTTTAAATGGAAAACGTTAATTCAAATAGATTTTATCTTACGTGATTGTGATACACTTCGATTACTCTGAAAGAAACAATCAAACACGAAAAACTTAAGTTATTAACTGATAATCAATATCTTTTGTTTGAATAGAGAAACAGTTAAACTATGTTGATTATACACATTCTATATGAAAGGAATTCTGGATTTAACGTAGCGTGCAATAGAACTCTAGCTTAGTGGTTATAATACCCGGCTTTCGGACCTTATTTTGTCTACTTTGATTTAAGTAACTAAATGGTATCTTTGCTCTTAAATTAAGTGCAACTTCTACTTGACCACTAAGTAACATTCATTTGTTTTCAAGAAAACTATTGCTGTTCACTGATCTACGAACATGTCTCTCGAAAAAAGTTTATGAGTTCGAAACCCTCAACATATGTTGGAGCCTCAGTAGCCATCTGGTGTTTCAAGCCCTGATACACAGAAAACGTTCATATCTTAGTAGCATGAGTTAAGAATACTAAACAAAATAGTAAACGAAAATCACAATACTAACGCCTGAATTAAAATCAGCTTCTGCTTTGTGTAACATGTCAAATATGCTTGGTCCTTCGAAATGATTAGATACATTGTCATTAACTTTGGATGGGTTTGAAGAGTTTGACTTGGAATTTTCATTGGACGCACGAACGAAATCCATTAACTGATTTAATCCTTTAGTAACTGTTTCTGGAGATTTGGGAGCAACCACCATAGAATTCATTACAGAATTGGAAGATTTAGATTTGGAATTTGTGGATTGGTTTGTAGGAGCTATCTTTAGTCCTAAGCCACCAGCGTCGTGAACAAGTCTATCAAATGAAATACAGAGGGAATAAGATAAACATTCTTGACAAATTTCATGTAAACATGCAGACAGAAACTTTGTATGCGTGGATTTTAAAGTATTGTGATCGAAAAGTAATTCAGTCAACTATAACATAGCTCAAGATTATGAGACGAGGATGATTAGAAGTCCAGTTTATTTGTGAACACATTCCAACTATGCGCTAACTGTGGTTCATGTGGGTAAAAAGTAAATGAAATCATGTTAAAAACAAGACTCACTGGATGAGGATAAGAAGTAGAGCACCAATAATCCAGTTTAACCAACCTAAACGATCTGGAGTGTCGATCAATGACTAAATTTGAGATTACCCCGTTACGGTGTGAATACTATAAGTACATACGCTGAGAACTCAATGTTCTGCTAAATGTTTAGTAAACAATAGAGCGATTAGTAATCATAAGGCCTTACTTATACTAATGTGATATCTTTCGATAGTGTAATAAGAAGAGGAAGATTATCAGAACTATGTGATATATTAGCGCGATACATTTCGAGCAATCTGATCACACATATACTTGTTAAGAACATTTATATTATAAAAATCAAAGGTCAACTAGACTAGAAATGGAGTGTAAGAGGAGACAAGGATAATAAAGAACTAATTTGAAAACAATTTGACACCTCATCACTCTGGATAATAAGCTAATATTATCAGGGTAGGTATAAGGTGAGAACAGACCGTTTTTCAATACACAAAGGGAGTATGAATTTTCGTGTGGCTAAGGCTTCAACAAACAATAGCATACGCCCTTTTACACTTTCTGCAACACCACAAAAGCCGAGTTAAATCCATATTATGACCTGTTTCAATTATGTGTTTGGCAACAGAGGATGATGGATGTTCACCCTCTACTCTTATTGGGTCATTTGATCTCACTTGTTTCTGCAACCATTTAGGTACATGTTCACACACCCTAATTTTGAGATCACGACTACTCCTCCTCATGTATGTGTGGCCACACACACATTTAAATTAGTAAACATAGTGGGATGTGACGCAATCATTTTCATGTTTTTTAGGTTTTCGATGAAGCATGGACCTTGTTCTTTCCTTGATAATGACCTTTGCTGCCTAATATGTCTTGTTAATGACTGATTTAAGTCTTTGTTTCAATAAAAGGCTATTTGAATCACCCTTAAATTGTAAGGTAGACAGGCTTTTTCTTCTGCCAAGGCTATAGTAGGTCTCACTGTACCACGAACTTTCCATCTATTTATGAATTTAAGGGGACAGCTTCGAAAGAAAGGAAGTAAAATAACCGAATGATTCAGTCTATCCAGCGCCCAAAGGTGTGACAATAAGTCTAGTGATTAATTTGAAGTATGTGAGTCGGAACAGGCATATTATCAATATTACTGAGTTACCGTGAAAACTCGCAGTGATGTGAGGACTATTGTTATTGGCCCACCTGCTTCAGTCAGTCAAAACGTAGAACTTCGTACGTAAGTATATCAGTTCGAGTTGCCATACCACATTAGCACAGAGATGCAATTGTCGATTCAAATCCCATATTTATTTATTTATTAAAACACACAAATATTGATACAAACGGGCACCAAATACATATGAGATTTGTGTGAGGGCTGTGATACTGCCCAGGTGCCCAAACTGGAGCAGGTGGTTTTCTTAGGAGGCCACACCCGGAGCCTTTCACCTAAAGGTCTGGTCCACAAGGTAGTGGAGCATCGTAAGGAGATGCAGTCCTACGGTAGTCAGTAACCAACGATTGGTTTATACTCCATTTGTTCCCTCAGGATACTGGAGACCATGTGTACCATTGGTTTGTAATCAGGGTTTTCCAACTCCCTAGGTGGACTTTCTGTGTCCATCAACCCGGTCAAAGCTCTGGACACTTGCTTTTCGTCCTCTCAATTTCTTAAATAACACCCCCGCCACGAGAAGGCAGAGACTGTATACGCGTGGCCGTGTGAGAGCATTTCGAGAGGGAGGGCCTTCCCCACTCTTGGCCGTACAAGGGCATTTGGTCTGAAGAAATAGTAAATGACCAGGCTAAAACAGTAAACGAACTGTTCATTCCTGACCCAGGGGAAAGCATAAGGTTCCTGATCTCAGTACCCAATACGTCATATGTTATATGAGATCTAGACTGATGAAGCTCAAATTCTATAAACTGTCAAGATAAGAACTAAAAACACTTCTACTGATAATAAAATCCTAAAGAAAATGAGAGATAGAATTTCTTGAGGTACGGAAGTAGATGAAATCACACATGAAGTAGGGGAACTAATTAAAAAAATGTGGATACCTACTTGCCAAGTTTTTCCGCGATGCGTTCACAATCGGAACCAGAGAAGAACCAAATTGAGAATATATCCCCTATATTATTGTTATGATAAGGACATTTATTATTTACCTTTCGAAGTCTTATATAAAAGAAAAGGGCAGTGTAGCTGAAGCTGTAAACTTGCAGTTACTAACTCAATTTGATTCAATGTCGGACTCTTACGATTCAGAATCATGAAAGCGAAAAACGGAACTTTCGATCTGGAAAAAATATATTAGTAAGTTACACTCGACACTTACCGCTTATATAGGAAAAATATGCCACCTGTTTTCGTTTTAGCCTAAAATTAGAGGAAAAGTTTGAATACGAAAATACAAACATTGATGTTCAATAAAACTTTTTACATCATACAATACAACTAACCTTGGTATCACCTGCTTGGTTATTCTACAATACGCAGCCAATGCCTTAAAGACAGTTATGATCAAATAGTAATGACCAACAAAAATTTCACGGCTTTAAAGATCGCTTTACAAGACCAAAAAGTGGAACAAAGAAAACTGGCGTGCAATATGCTCACCTTTTAGTAAACCGACGAATATCTCCCTTATTTTCTTGAGTGAGGTAAGTTCGTCGATGTTCCCAAATATTTGATGAGAACATACTTAGACTGGCACTCAAGACATAAGGATATCGTCACCTTCTGACCGACTATATTATGAAAACAGATATAATTCGTCTACCGGACTAGTGTACACACGATTCTTGGCTTGATAAACGTCTTACTTTTATTGACAGAGTCCCATAACCACTTAGTAATCAATGGGAAATTGCCAACCATTACAGTGGCCCTCTCAGGCAAACGGACATCTCATTTTGGTCAGATCAATGAAAACAAAATGACCCAATGAGATTTATTGCCTTAAAAAAAGTTCGAGTTGTATAATTGTCACTGATGGGCTTTTATCAAAAATCATGGGTCTTACTAGAATAATGTACGCAAACATACGGATTTCAGTAAACATCGTTTATATAAAACTTCACAGTCAACTATTTGCCGATTATTTGGGAGTGGTGATAGTTATATAGATATTAAAGGTATGTACTGAATACACAAAAGGCAGGTCAGGATTCAGCTTTATTCATATGGTAATGTATCTTACCACGTCAGAGGAACGTGGTCGGAATATTATAGGTTAACTAACTATTATTTAAGTGCAGTCCAATCACAACACCAACTGCAGTGAAATCGCTACTCATGGACTTGAAACAAGCCACAACCAGTAAGACGTAATAAATCAGGAATTTTTGGTGTACAGGGCAGGTGTACCTCGAGTTTCTGGGAATTAAAAGACATTTACGTCTTCACCGTCATGATAATGGAGCGGCTGAATGGATTGAAACAAGAATGTATGAATCCTTGCTGCAGGTATCCGGGAAAAAATATCTATTTTCTGTCAAGAGGGGTTCTTCAATGATTTTAGTGTCAGTTGATTGAGTCAAAGGTTCAGAATTGTGATTATAACTATATGATAAACAAAGCTGAAAGCCAGAATGCAATATTGCACTAATAAGGGTTGATAAAACTAGGGACTTACCCATGCATTCTTATCACTCTGAAATGAATACACATGAGCACTTGGAGACTTGTCCAGAATTTGTGTGCAGTACTTGTCGTACGTTTGAATCACAGTGAGGTTAAGTTCGTCCTCTTCCTTCATGTTCTGCCTGATATTTAAGTGAGCGCCGCTCACCCCTTGTGTAACGAAAGCAATGATATCATACTTTGCGCACTTTTTAAAAGGATTCTTGTTATTATAAAGATTTATTGGTGTTTTGTTCGCTATATTGAATTTGTAAAACTATTGTTATGACGACATGAAGCGCAAAATTTCAAACCGTTTGGTTACTAGATTACAAATAGCTCATAATGGCGGGGTTGGTGCGGCAACCTCAACGATTTACACATGAAGAATGGACGTATAGCAACAATTTGAAGTACCGTAGCGCGGAGAAGGAACGTGAAATATCACAAGGGCTACAAAATGAGTGTGATAGACTCATTGAGGAAACAGCCAAACGCACTGAAAAAACCCTAAAAGATGTGGAGAAAAAGTTTGGTAGGTCGTTGTTTTATGAAACGTTACATATATCAGATCAAAGAATTGCCAACGTTAAGTACTGGAAATCAGAAGTTAACAAGAAACTGCAGGATATTACAGACGAAACTGAAATATTGGATGAGTACTTTATCCGATTGAGAAAAACACTCGAAGCAACTGAAGAACCTCTTCACTTTGCTCAACAGTGTTTACTTAGTCGGTAGGTTTAGTAAAAGTTTATTGTTTCTACCGTTCCTCAGTGAGGGAAGAACAGGTATTGATCTCGTACACGACGACGCACAAATGGAGCTCATAAAAGAGATAGAAGTAATAAAAGGAGCTCAAACAATCTTACAGAGAACTGTTGAGCAAGCTAAAGAACAACTGAGGCAAGTTTTGAAATAGATATTTATGTATATAATGTACGTATACATTATTCTCATATTTTCTTCTGCATGATTCAAATATTTCCTAATTCATTTACTAATGAAAGACAGGATCCAGTTCTTTCTCATGAAACCTCTGGATTTTTGGTTGATCCAGTATGTTATCTACAGTTTTCGTTACCTGTCTAATGAAAACCGATATGGATATGAAGCGCATCATAAAGCGTTAATGCTCATGTCCTTTTCTATGGTGGATGGTGTGACACTAGAATCATCTATAGTGACATTTATATTCAATAGTTTTGTAGCGGCGTATTTTACCATGCTTAATTATAAGTATCCTAAATTTACAAGTATTGGGTTACGGCAGTCTAATGACAGTCCAGTTATTTACTTTGTATAGGTCCTTTAAAAAATGGTGAGACCCGTGGAACTCGTTATTTGTAGTGAGTTCTTTTAGCAGTGCGAAGTTCTTTTTTGTCCAACCACTTTCCGAACTTAAATAGAGGTGGGTTTGCTAGTCCCTTTTCTAGAATTATTTATACATTGTTAAATAAAGTAAAACCGATGGTGCTTTTCGACATGTTACAGAACTCTTCACTTATTATTTGTCCATCATCAAGCTTATGCTGGTCATCAGGAAACTAAGGGCTTAAAATGCCCCGTACCTTTAAACGTCTCTGTTGTAAAGCAACATGTGTACCCTTAAGTTAGCCCAATATACTATTTCTCAAATAACGTTTTCAGACTTTAAACACAAATCAAAGTATTGTAGCTGGGCTTTGCTTTCTCTTGTCGAAGAAGGTTTACTTCCATTTCTTGGGTGTTCAGATAATCTCTAAGTGCTAGTGCATTGCCTGACTGGGATGTATCATTCTTACTCTCTGGCATTTTCAATGTTTGCCGTATTGAAAGTATAGTAGCTAGCTAAAATCCATTTGTTCGGTTGAAGAATTCCGACTCATTACTCAGTAGGACTATCACGCTTCCTTGTCTATCAGTTCCAAGAATTCATGTTGCTGCTTCATTCACTGATAAATATAAACAGCCTGTCTCCTTGTCGAAATTCAAGATAGACCCAGTCATATCCACTGCTGTCAAACTTCCTACATTTAGAGTGGCATGAAATTCATGCTTTTGTCACTGTCTGTATAACAGTGGAATGTCTTGAGATTAGTTCTATGACTGAAATATTACAGCAAAAGCCGAGAAAGTGCACTAAACGTTTATTGGTCTATGGGTTTACACCTTTCACGTTTAGTTACTTTCTCATAATACATAGTTATATGTATATACTTTTTTTCAGTCTTCTAAGCGATCGCTTAATCTGTTAACTATCAGGCTTCCAACATAAGACAATCTAAATAATTCAACTTAATTCCTTATATGTCATAAAAGTTTATATTGCACGTAACAGATGGAATAAATGTAGAGACCAAAATAATCTTTTAACTACTTACAGTGAAATGTATAGGTGCATTCACTCAAGTTATTGGAAAACTGCAGGTGTAGTGAATAGTTAAAAATATCTTGGAACGAACTTATATTAGCGACTAAGTTATATCCTGCCCCTTGAGGTAGTCGACCCATATTTAAATTTTCGCCACTGAATTACATACACTAGAAATAGAGTTGTTACCAGTCGTGGTAAGTAAATGTAGAGTAAGTGAGTCTTCTAACAACTAATTTATCAAATTTGACTAGTATCTATCGTTAAAACTGCAAACTAATCTGCTATTCAATGTACTTAATTAGTTATAGTTTGAATGTTTCTTAAACACTTGAATTTTTGGTACGAAAAATGCTATCAGTCTACTACTCGCCAATAAAATCACTTTCCATAGCTCCAAGTTTGTTCAAGTTGCTAAATTTATCATCAGCGTAAAGAAGGAGATTCAATACTTGGTAAACACGGAACTCTTACATTGACTAAGTATCTTGTTCCTAACGATTATAAGTAGAGTTGTTATAAATATAAAATAGTGTAAAAGTCACCTAGTTCACATTCCTGTATCGCATCTGTTAGGTTTCTGAGGAACTCACCCATATTACTTCCAGACATTTATACCTCTTAAACTGAAGACTTCAAACTACACGAATTCACTTCGATTGGATGGTTTTTTCGTACTCAAACAAAACATCACCTAATTATATTCACAATACAACACGAATGGTTTTCCTTAAATAACATATCTAGTAAAAACTATGTAATATATGTGAGACATCGGTAAACCTTATGGCTCAACTTAGTTTTTATTAGTTGGCAGTTACAAGCTTAAACTATACCCCTATTAAGTTAGTTGGAAAGTATCACTAAAACTCGCATAAAAATATGACTTTAAACGGATTATAAAAACTTACACTTTGTTATTGAGTTGCACATAAGTTTTTTATTTATAAAAGATGTAATTAGTTATAGATTATTCTGTTAAAATTATGGTAGATATTGCAGTAACTGATGTTTTCTGCTGGATAAAATCTAAAAGAAAAAAACTTGTTGATCGCTTTTGAACATAATTCTACAATCCGTTTGTAACGTGATTCACCACGATCAATATTATGTGTAGCTTTCTAGACTAACAGTGTCCATTATCACAAGAGAATAATAAGTTGGGGAGTAACACCATTTTTTGTTCAAATAAGACTGCGAAGCGTTGGATAATGTTAGTTTCCATGACGTGATCGGTTAATTCAGAAACAAAAGTAGATACTAACCAAACCACCATAGTTTGATTTCACAATTTGTCATTAGTATAATAACTTTAAATTTTGGAAGTGCACAGTCGAATTCAAATATTACTTAGTTGTAATAACTTAAAGATTTTGGAACTAAAACGAATTATTATCTATAATTCAACTGTTATTTGATGGAAACATTTAATAATGAGATCAGGTCAATTGATTTTAAACTACTCTACAAAGTCATTTTTTTGTCAAAACAATAACTTAAATAAATATGAAGTAAACTCTTTATAACTATCACTTACGTTATCGTAAATGAGCACTCTATAATTGTATGTTTGCTTTTTCACATTATGGCAACGATATTATTTCAAGATGATCATATAAAATTATCTATTAGTAAACATTATCATATGATATATAAACCTAAAACTACGTATGCTTCTAAAAGTCCTTAATTTTCGATTAATAAATCTTTTCTTTTGATGTATCTTTTTGATCATATGAATTAGGATTACGAAAAACTTATTTCTTGACCTGGTATTCTATATTCATTTAACCATATGTATACTACTGGCAAAGTAAATCATATGAACATGATGAAGGATTATTAGATTAGTTGTACTTTTCCATTAGGATAATTAATTTATTTATTAACTTTTGTTTATATGTTTGTGACTTTATTATAGATATTATAAAATGAGTATGCGATATAGTTTTAGCGTTAACTTTTATTCATAGATGAATGTTGTAATAAAATAGATATACCATAGAGGTTCCCAGATCTGTACAAAACCTGTTATAGTAGCTGCGAATTTATCATCACTTGATAATGAAATAACGCTTGTATTGTATTAGAATTACGGGTAAAGTGTGCAGTCATGTACAAAATATTTATCATTTGATGCATATACCATGTGAAATTAACAGCAAGGTAAATAACAACGTGAATATTCTACTTTTAATTATAAGAAATATTATAGACTGTGTTTAACTACGTGTACCGAAACTTGTATACTATCTTAATTGATCAACATGACAATAAGCACTCACGATATATCGATCGACCACATCCATATCTTATGATTGTTTTAGTCATTTCAATGCCTAAGTGACTTTTCCTAATGGCTATAAATTTGTAGTATTGTTTTCCAGTAATAATATCTTTCGTAAATACTAACAATATTCCATATATGAATTTGTGGTTTAATGTTGTTAACACTTGACTTGTAGTCTCTAAGTCTCAAGTTTCAGTCGAATTTGTTTGTATTGCTGGAGTAGGTTATAGGACAGTAATGAACTTTACGAACATTAAAATAAAATGATTTAACAGTTTATATCACTTGAATCCAAAAACAAGTTTCCAATGAATCAAATCATACTACATATGATCCTCAGGACAATATCTTCAAAGAAGAGTTCTAATGGTTTTCCGCTTTAATATTCTGTTCCGCTCCCCCAAACAGATATTTCCATTTATACTAAATGTTTTTCTTTGAAAATCCATCAAATATTTCACAATTTCGTTATTTATACATTAATTCAATGGAAAATCGATCTAAATAAGACAACACTTAGCTAACATGTCTAATTTTTTTTTAATATTCATTACTTTTATGCATCTAAAATGTACCAAAGTATTATATTTAAAAAGTAATTTTGAATAAATTGAGCATTGGGTAGATTGTTATAAACAAATAATATATTTGTGATATACCAATAAGTAGAAAAATTAGATTTTCTGACGTTTCGTGACTCAGTGTAAGTCACTTCTTCAGAGAATAAATAACCAAATTAACATTTTAGATCAGAAGGGGTTTTATGGAGATTTAGTATTTTCATAGTTGAAAGCGTGAGTCAATTGAAGCTAAACCACCAAGGAAAACCTGGAAGCACTGGACGGCCGTTTCGTCCTGTTGTGGGACTCCTCAGCAGTGCGCATCCACGATTCCGCACTCGCGAGATCCGAACCCAGGACCTACTAGTCTCGTGCAGTCTCTCATGGATGCGCATTGCTGAGGAGTCTCACAATAGGACGAAACGGCCGTCCAGTGCTTCTAGGTTTTCCATGGTGGTCTAGCTTCAATTGACTCATGATTTCAACTATATAATAATTAAATGTTTACCACTAAAGAGTAATAAATATCAACATAGATTTTTCATTCCTTAAAATTAATTCTAGTCATCGTTAACTCACTGCCTTTTAAATTGTAGATTAAATCGTAAAGCAATTTACAATATGAAAAAGGACTCTTCTGATAAACTACAAGCACAACATCTTGATGAATATGCTCTTAGTTTAAAGCCAACTGATGAATTACTATCTGGATCTACTAATGTTCCAAAAATCGAGCCAAAGTAAGTTTACAAATTAATAATAATAAGTGAATTTAACTGATTGGTGATTATTCGTTGATGATTATTACACAAGGGAAACTAAAATGAAATACTTGACTTTTCTAGCTTTTTATGATCATGGAGTGTTTGGAACAATAGGACGCTAAATAAATTTAACAAAACACTTTGAATCTGGTTCAACAAATAAACAATTGATTTTTGAAGTATGTAGATAGTCCCGCCATCTATTTTTCTGAAAATGGAAATCTCCCGTGAATATCATTTTAACAGACAACAAAAATTATTCAATATATCATCAAAAATGTTTAACCTGGCATGGGTATGCATCACAATGCGTTAACAAAGTGATGGAAAATTACTAAGATATAGAAAAAAGAACTGTCAAAACAGCAGTGGTACGTGTGGTAATAAAAACTAAACTTAAAAAATCTATTGGAGGAGAAATGGATGAAATTAACGGATTCAAAACATAAAATGATTTTAAAACTTAATATTTAGAGAAAGACAAACAGTGAATCCATGTGTCGCGTATTGTGATTGCTTTTGATTCACTTTATATTGACTCTTCTATCGCCAATTAGAGTAACCCTAACTAGATTGTTTCCACATCTAAATGCAGCGCCTAATAATAATCCCATCAATCACTTGATTTGATGCCAATAGTACTCTCAAGTATAGACGTGCAGTAAATTTAGCATACAATTTTTATTAATCCATTCTATCATTAATTTATCGCGTTACATCAGTATTCAACTTTTCCAAACGGTCTTTTCTAACATCCATTTTTTAAACTTATCTATAATTCATGAATAGTTTAAACATGCCTTCTGAATACATCTTTCAGTTCCTTTACTCCAGAAGAATGGCAAACATTTTCAACTGCCTCAATAGAAAATGGGGATAAACAATTGCAAAATTCACATGAATTAAGAAGCATTGTTGATGGAATTATACAACAAGTTGCATCTGACATAAAACGCCAAATTGAAGCAACTAATCGTGCTTTGAACAAAAGAATTTCAGAAACCCGAAGCTCTAAAGCTAAATTAGAAGAATATTTGAGTGCAGTAAGTTGTTAATTTCCTTTAGTTCAAGCAATCACCAGCTAACAGTTTACAACAACTGCTTTCCCAAATTCAAATAAATGACGTAAGAGAAACGGGTATTTAGAGTCAACATTAAAAAATATAACTTCTACACCACGGTCTATTTTATCAAGATCCCTTTCTAAATTTTGAAAATAGATCAATGCTAATTAGCTGAAAAGTCGATGACACTAACGATATTCAGATATTATTTTAAATATGATGAGCCTGAATTTTGTGTTAAGATAAAGCTTAATTTTTATGTTGACGGCCTAAACTACACATTTACTTTGCATTTTCTATGTCAAGCTTTTATTTTTATGACCATATGTAATCAATCAGCATATGCATTTAGTGTAATTCATAGCTTCTCATTATTCAGTTGAAAAAAATTAAATAAGCAGGATGATTACACTAAAGTACGGAGTTTCCAAGCCTTGTATATTTAAGTACCTCAGTTTCTGTACTAAGATAATTGACATTACAAATCTTTAAATCGAATTAAATCAAATGAGTTAAAGTTCTAACTCACAAACTAACGTTATGGTTTTAAGTGATTTGATATAGTATCAAATCAACATCATTTGCGTAGTACTTCCGTTTACTGACTATAAATATTGATTAATGCTTGCTTAAAACGAGTTGACTTCCCCACCATCTCCAATACGCGTCATGTATGCTTCGCTCGCTAACATTTGCTCATGTGCTTATAACCTCCTGGTCTGCATCATTCATCAATAAAAATGTAGTTGCCGCTTTTAAAAAAAAAGGTAGTCAAGGTTAATAAGCGAATAATTAACAAGATCAAAATATGACTCATAATGGACAGGCGAATTGGCTTGGCCAGAAACTAGAATAAAGTATATGGGCTTAAAATATAAACCGATACTACAATATAATGAAACAATGCTACTTACTTTATAGCCTCTCTGATCCATTTAACTATTCGATAACACAGTTTCATTGTACAATTTATCCGATCAACTAGCTAATATACAGTTATTTCCCAGCGTAATGTGTTCTTTGGCCTTCCTCTTTTCCGCTTCCCTTCCGGATTCCAAGTTAGGGCTTGCCTCGTGACGCAGTTTGATGATTTCCTATCCTGTCCTATCCAATTCCAACGTCTTTTCCTAATTTCCACTTCGGATATATATATATATATATAATTTACACAAGTTAGTAAATTATTTTTTAATTGAAATAGATTTTCTCCATCTATTCACTTTAAGATTATCAAAGAAATTTCAAATATGGAAGATACACTCCATGAATTAGAAAAGGCTATCAAAGAAAAAGATGGTGCTCTACGTCTAGCTGGAACTCGTTTAGGTATACGTAAAGAAAGACCAAATGTTGAATTATGCCGAGACCCAGCAAATTATCGGTAAGGATATAGAATCTCAAAAGTGAATTTAAATTTCCATTAGTATCTTCAATTATATCTATGATTTTCTGAGTTATTTTAGATTAATACACACATATACACTCATCATAAAACGCATTAGTGTAAAGGGTAAAGTTTTTATCAATAAATTAGCACGCGAAATACTTTCAAGCTTAACTGTATGATAATGACATTTTTAGGCACGGTAAACATAATACTGTGAGTTGGATATTTTTCTACCTATCAAATAATCTAAGATCAATGGTCGAGAGTTGATGCTGTTTAAATCGAAGCCATTGAAGGAGCCGTGTTGTAACTGAATAATATAAGTTTTTCGTGTCCACGAGATAACACGATAATTCTATTAATCTATCCATTAGATATAGACTGGACAACGTTATTCTAAAAATATACAATCAGATTATAAGCCACAAGCAGTTCATGCCTAGTAAATCCAGAGTAGAAATCAGTCTTCAAGTACTGGTAAACTGTTTTGTAGTTAACTTAAAAATTCCTGTTTGTCTTCAGTTGGTGTCCAATCACAGCTCGCTATCACACGAAACATCCAACTCCCAAGTGAAAATATACGGATACACTTTGTATATACTGAGAAGGCAAAGTAATCCATAAATATGTTTCTCACATTTTTAATTCTGAGGGTAGTATTATGTGACCATTACATTTATTTAAACATTCTTTAGTGTGAATTTAAATTAGGCCCACTCTTTATAAAGAAGGTAATATAAACTTTCTCTTTGTTCAGTGATCCCATCTAGTATCGACTTTTAAAATTTTCATTGAAGTGATTACGTGAACAAAGTTTAATAAATTTACCACAAATTCATTTCTTCCTTTTTGTAATATCTTTGCTTTACTAGACTAATTCAAGAAGTAGAAGAAACTAAACGCGATGTTGAACAACTTAGACAAAGGTTACATGCAGCACATGACTCCTTGAAAGCTTTATGTCGTCGTCAGTTGGATTTGGAGGAAGAAATTCAAATTAAGGCTGCAACTTTGTTTATTGACGAAGTACAATGTATGGGTATACGAGAAAGTATAAAATTTAGTTCATTTTAAATTACAAAATATAAACGTATATGTACAATGTAACTAGTAAGTTTTCATTCAACAAAACCAAGAATAAACACTACTTAGATATACTGCCAGTAATTAAATAGATAGATGTAAATCATTGGTTATTTGTAAATCAGTGAACGAAACTTCTTGTGATAAATATATTCTTTTATTGGCTTTAACAATAGGGCTTTCATGATATTCTTCTTATATCCGTTAATCAGTTACGAAAGGATAACTGTGTTCTTTTAAATTAAACATAAATACTTACTTCTGCTTTTAAAAGTTTTCTTTCTATACAGATAATTATAGTACCCAAAAATTTCAGTTAAAAGTAGTCTCTAGTCTATGAATACTATCAGCATGATTGTTTAACCTTATTCCAATATAACTTATACTTTTAATATGATGTAAACTCCCTAATTATTGAAATAAACTTTTTTATTTAGCATTCAGATGTATATCTATTCATTTTATACTTTGATCAAGAGAAGCTGATCATATATGCTGCTAAGTAATTAGATGATTAGAAACTGAACTGTGTATTAGTACTTTCCACAAAATATAGAGAACTATAAATTTATACGTGGTTGCCTTCGATACATTCAGACGATGCTAATACTGTACTTCTAATAAGTCTCTCACAAACACTCGATCAATCGTGAATAGAAAATCACAAAATACTGGTCAAGGTGCTACAGCGGCGTCCTCTAGGACACCATTAACTAACAGTTAAAGCTGTCTGCCAGTCTATTATAAAGCAATGAAATCAAAATTTTTATCGGAGACTTGATCTTTTGTGTATTCAAATGTTAGGAGGAATGGTTTCTAATGAAATTACAGTTATTCAAAGTGCATTGACAGCGAATGTCTAAAAGTACGAAATAGTAGTTGTCATGTGATAACTGGTTTCTTCATCTTATATTTTTATGCTAGAGGCAGTTTCAAATCTGAGGTTAGTCCAAAAACTCATGAAATAATGCTGATGGATCCTATATACATTCTCTGGTTAACCTATTTTCTTAGAGGATGATTGAATCATCTAGTTTAATTGTCTTTCAATAAGTTGCAAACCATGAAAACGTTTTCTTGCGTGCTTCTACACGGTTTTCAACAGTCACAGCTGGCGAACATGAAACCCGCCGAGTTTTACCCTCAAACTTCCAACTCTATTTGTTTCATGTCTTTGTTCTTGTTCTAAGAGATCCACATTGTTTCATCGGAAGAGGATTTTACTGAATTTGACCAGATTGAACGATATTATGAACTTTCTGAATTCTAACAATAACAGTTAACATTGTGACTATTAAAACCTTCGCGTCATTTTGACTCTTAGTACGATAGCGCAACGTAACATAATTAATTCTATTGGTTATACCGTTTCGCAAAATATCATATACTGTAACATCCATTTGTTTCACTTACGTTTCTTGAGGAACAGGTTTAAAAGGTTAGTTCGTAATTTCTGGAAGACTAAGTTTATTTTCGAATTTATAGTTTGCTGTCAGAAGGTTGTAGATAGGTGTCGACCCGCGATTGACTATGATCATCACTACATGAAGATTACGTGCCAGGTATCGACGTGGATCCCTCGGTAGACCAAAAACCAGAAGGATGTTAATGGTCGCAATAAGATATTTTTGTTGGCGATCTCGTGGTATCGAAAAAATACCGAGACGTGCCAAAGTTTACGGGCGGAACTGCCGAGAGTAAGCAAGTTCGTGAAAGGTCACAGGTAACGGAAGGAAAAGTGCGTTTGGTACAGTGAAACAATCACTGATACAATTAGTTATAATATTAATTGTTTCCATTATACCAATCGCGTTCTCGTCATCAAAGTAGGTCACTACAAAGTCATGGAAAGATTTCAATAAGTTTATATTTTCGGCCTCCGATATGATGGTTTAACTCTGTTTCACACAATCGAAAGTGGTGGTTAATCTGCTTCACATTGCAGTACAGCTACAGCATTTCTGTTAAGATATCCTCTTCCCTGGAGTTAACCGTTATCAAAAGAGGCTAAGTCATTGTCCAACAGTGTCCAGAAATCAGTAATTGATACGCGCTCTCGTACAAAGATTTCTTAGCTCATTTCATTGAGACAGCCACTGGTACTGTTGTACGTAAGTGAATTTTCTCTGAACAAGTGTTCCTCATGTCAGTTCTGGAATCCGACTTATCACCAATGCATTCGTTGGCGAAGAAAATTAACCCGTAATTTCAGTTTCTTTTCATTCGTTAATAAAACAGAATACACTAAGTTTATTGTGCTCTCGCACTGGTTTATCATTAGACCACGTTTCCATTAATCTTCCATGTTTTCTTCTGTTCTTTGGTTGTGTAAATAGTACGTTAGCTTCAACACTAAGCATGGGTCTGGAATCACACAGATTTGACATACTTCTTGGCAGGTTCCTAATGTGCTGGCTAGAAACTATTTGTAGTGTTGGTTTTCTACAGATAGTTAATCTTGAACGACCCTAGTGCAACACCAGAGTTATTAACCGGATTATGACCCACAAAGCAACCACTGGACGAGTGAAGTAAAATTCCCCCCGGGAAGCTACCGTTGTGTTTTAGAAATAGGACATATTCTATTTTTGCTTTGTATTATTCAGTACAAATGGTATACATAAAGTCAAAAAACATCAAACAATACATCGATCCAGTCGGCGAGGTCGAAATCCAAAATTAACGTTTAACTTGAGTTAAACTTTCTATAGTTCCAGCATGTATTTCTTAGGCCCATTTTGTGTTGGTGGACTGAAAATAGGTGCTACGTTTGCATAAACTAACAGAGGAATGACATGCTTGACCACTAAACATAAACAAATCAAGTTTTTCAGGACTATTACTTCAACGAAGCAGCCTACTTAAAGAGTGATAACTTCTCGGCCGTGTGGTAATACCCAAGTGAGAGACATCTTGCACCACAGACTGAAATTGATTTTTTTTTACTCTAAAACCATCTAGGATTTAAAATGAACAAGTGACGGGGCTTGACTAAACTTTGTTTAAAATAACGAGGGTTAAGTGAACATATTCAAACCATGATGAGTGCAAGTAGATTTTGTATCTTACTATTGAGCTTCAGTACTGATTTATCCCAAGCAACCAAGAAAGGGGACAATCTGTTGGAAAGTAAGAGGGAAATGTGCCAACAATTCTCCTTTTTCGTATGTCATGGGGAAACAATGTGAATTTTCTTCCTTGAAATATCACTGAATTGTCTACACTTCGCGAAATCACATGCCTTATTGTGGACCTCACTCCCAGCTCAAAATGACGTAAGCAACCAATAAAGGGAAGAGTAAATAAAGAGGAAAAGTCAATCTTTCTCCTGACATCGAATATTTGGAGGTTATTGTTCTTTTTGGGGGAAATGGCACAGTAAAAAATCAGATCCATTCACAGCCGTCCACCGTTCCGTTTCAACGACCTGACAGGAGGCAGTCATTCCGTATTTTAGTTGCTGAGGGTATGTTGGGTTACACAAATATTGGGTTTTTTCATATATAAGTGGTCTTTTGCTGAAAGAAAACAACAAAATCATTGCGAAGAACATTGATTTAGCTCTCTCTGTCTTGTCATGCACACGTTGAACCAATTGTTGCTTCGTGACTTCCCGATCTCCCTATTTTGAGAAACTTTTGTCCGGTTTGGGTAAATTTTCGTCGAGGGCATCCTGTTCTGTTTTTCTGGTAGCAAAAAGAATTGCAAGCAGATGTAACCTAGATCGTGGATAAAATGTGGCATGCCTGTATCCCTGCCGTCATATTCTGCTGGCATACATAAGAAGACGAACTCGATCGACTACAAAATATAAACTGTATAGTTCATCATTTTCTTAGACATTGCAGTCAATGGAAGATAGATAACACTCACACCTTCCATAATAACAACAGTATCACTAGCCAGACTAGGCGAGCAGTATGTTAAGATTCAAAGAAGCCAATTTTTAGCTAAGATTCATCAACAGGTAGGGAAGACTGTAGTTTTTTCTAACACTTGTCCTTGTGTAGTATTCTTTACGATAGAAAACATGGATTGGAATACAACAAAGTGTGGAGACGTGACATGAACTATTTACTATAAGAAGTTCTTTGTAGTAGTATTTTTAACTAGTAAACTGATTTTTCTGCATCAAATGCTGCTGTTTCTGTACCAGTAGTAATAATGCATCAACAAACTTTTGCCCAAATTTTAGTTTCATCTTCTTAGTAGTATCATGGGGAGATATACCGATAATCATAACGGGTAACTCTGTGGAAACTAAAAAACTACTAAGTGTTTGCTTTATAAGTACCCGTTTCGTTACGAAAACTTGTAGTACTGTAACAGTTTGGACTTTTCGCTAGAATGTTGCGTTGTACACTTAAGTTTCTTCACTATGACAGTATATTCGGGTAAATTATTGTGGTGACATTGTTTCCCGAAGCAAATAATACTGAAAAGATGTACATTCGACATGTAACACTTTCAGAAGGTCGGCAGTGGTGAACGTGAAGACATTCATCCAATCAGATGGCATGGCTCAACCTTGAAGATGTGTTCATTATGTTTAACTTATTATTATTCCCCGACCACCTCAGGAGTACACGTTTTACGGCAGTATACGAGGTGGAAAGTATTTTTTCTAATCATTAGGCGCGCTAACATAGAGGTTCTTATCGGTATCCGTCATAAGAGTATTCTCACGACGTGAGGGACAAAATACAAAAGTGTCATAGAGAGAAACAATAACATGTATATACTGATTTAGGGTTATAACTATTCACTTCTGTTTCATAGGTGCAGTGTTCAGTACTAATGAATATAGCTGTATGTCATACATCAGGTCAACAGTTTTTTGATATACTATGGCATTTAGACGTCGTCGTAACTTTTTATGTCTATTATATTATTTTGTTTTGGAATAGTAACACTGCAGTTTGAGAAAGCGCTATTGTTGAAATGTATTTTTATGTTTAACTTGATATTTAATGGACCTTTTTCTTACTGTGCGATGAATTTCTGACTTGCTTGTGAAACGCTTGGATTAGTGAAGTGTATCCTACAAAAGCCAGTTTGATTTCATATGCATTGACCTACTAGGACATATTCTTAATTAGTGATCCACTACTTATACCGTCCTCTGAAGATCACCATACATGACATTGAGACTTTTCACTTACAAAGAATATACATAACGATCGTTGCCCGAGCATCTGTCTATTACTATTTCCTTGAACATTGTAGTGTTTTTATCTTTCAATAAATTTACTTAAACATATTATACGACGATTGCAATCGGCTACGTTAAGAAATGGCACTGCTTGTCGCAGGTAAGTTGTTCGGTGCTAACTCTGAGGTGGGTTTAGGCGATTTTATTGTTGTTTGTTTTTTAATGCTCACTGAAAACTCTGGTTGTATTTTTTCGATGCTAACAGTGTCATGTTTATCTGCTCTTCCCACTGTGACTATTTTGCTGTCTTTTCAGATGATTTAAAAAGGACCATCATAAGGGGTTTGTACGGCTGTCGTACTTTATCATTTCTGGCGAATACATGTAAGCATTCGTCTAATTCAATGGGTACGAATGATATTGCTTTCTAGGTTCGTGGTTTGAAGGACATAATGGACTTCATCTGTTGTTTCAGTTGTTGTACGTAATTGGTTATGTCTGTTGGAGTATCGTTTGAACTGTTAAAAAATTCACCTGTAAACGCAACGTTATGTCATAAAAACAACAGCACAGCAACTGAGGTCTTGTTTGATAGTTGGGAGGATGCTTAATAATACAAGAGGACGCTTGATATCTCATTTGCGACCTCTCCTTGTGGTTGTCACAGAGGCTTTTAGCTGTCAATGAAACCTTTTTGTCATTCAGATAGCTGCTTTATGATAGGTTGTAGTGCTTATCTTCTTTATGCTGAAAGTTTCCGTAAGCTACTGGAACAGCTTGCTTTCACCCTGGGCTGCACGACTGGACGTAATTTTTGTTGTGACACCAGGGTTTGCAACCCGTTGTTTCACCAATATGTTTGCCACAGTTGATTCTGTCGTGTCTTTTGGCGGGACAGATGTGGCCCATCTCTTGAATCTGCCCATACATTGTAAGAAATGTTTATGCTTATCGGAACTTGCTAATGGTCTAACGACTTTAGTATGAATTTGGTGGAAAATAGCGCTATTGGCAGGGAAAATACCAGAAGGAGGTATAATGTTTCCGTGAGCTTTTGACTACTAGCATTGGATAAATTCTCGTGCCCGTTTACGTAAGTCTTTGGCCATACAAATCAGTCCGTGACAAGCTTTATACCTTCTTGAGATATGCTGTGTAACTTTTCGAATAGGTTTCGTCTCATGTAATAAGGTATCAAGGGGCGATTTTTATCTGTCGAGATATCACAGGTCAAGTATCCTTGTTGTTTACAAGGATTTGTTGTAAAAATAAAGTTGCTTCGTTGGGTTGAATAAGTTTGTCTAGCTCCGTAGTGAGCTTTTGACTTTTCGCTATGAATTGATGACTGATATCAGAGGTGGAAAATATATTAATATTTAATCTCAATAATGTGTCACCAGCATCTTTTTTTAACATATCGGTTGCAGCTTATGGAATGAACCCCAGTTGGCAAATTTTACGCGGAGAATATTTGTCGTGATTATGTATTAAGGCTTTGGTTGTTGGTTTTTGATCAGTAAATAACATGAAGGAATCTCCTTCTAACACGTGCCTGAAGTATTTGATAACTAAGTAGACAGCTTGAAGTTCCCTGTCAAAAGTGCTACATTCTATTTGTGTTACATCAAGCTTTCTCGAGATAAATGCAAGAGACTTCCGTTACTGATTGACACGTAACCGAAATACAACACTTGTTGTTACATTAGAAGAGTTGGTTATTGCTGCTAAATTTGCATCAACATTTCTCCATACAAGCAACACCTGCATGTTCAGGGCGTTTGTCAACCTTTCAAATGCCCGAATTTCTCGTGGTGTCATCGTAACCGATTTACCAAGTCCTGATAAAAAGTTTGTTCGTGGTTTCACTATGCTAGCACACTTCGGAATGAAGCACAGGTAGAAGTTGATCAACGTCCTAGGTTCTGGGTTAATCGGGAAAAGGATAGATTTTGATGACTTGTGTTAACTCAGAAACTTGTTTTATACCTTGGTTATTGAGCACATGGCTTAAAAATGAAGAGGATCGTCTCCCGAACTCATATTTGTCAGGATTCACTACTAATTTATACCAGTCCAGTTTCTCGAAAAGGATTTTTATATGAGTTATCTGTTACTTTCACCTTTGTCGGCTAAGAGTTAGACATCTATGTAAGCATATACTGACGGTAAATTGGGAGTCCCTTAACTTCTCAAAAGCTTTTGATAAAGCTAATCATATTTCTTTTATCAGTAGTCTCAAACTATTGGGTGTCAAGTCACAGTTATTAGACTGTCTCAATTCATGTCTAAAAAGACAACTTGAAAATCTCAGGGAGAATTTCGCTATTTCTCAGGATACATAATTTTCTCTTGAGTTCACCTGTGTTTATGTACCATAAGCTTTACTGGTACATCTAGACGAAGAATAAGTGGATGGTAACTGCTAGGATCTATTAATGGACTGATATTACATATATTCTCATTATATAACTATTGAGTAACTATATTATATGTATATTCATTTTTCTCTTATCATAAACTTCCATTTGACATATTGTCCACTATTATACCATTTACTATTCTTAAGTTAGTTACAGTTTATTAGTTACAGTATCTCACAATCACAGCCACTTTTCATCTGATCTTGCATAATCGTTATTTTCTCTTTCATGGTATGATGTAGTCTGGTTTGTTGGTATATAAACCAAGTATGTCTGACTCGCTTCCAACATTTCAAATTACAATGTAGCCCATCTGTTGCGACCAGCGCATTTAACTTGGGTAGGCCGTATTTAGAGGTGGTCGGAGTTAGTAAAGATATAGGAGTGTTGGTATCTGACGATCTCAAGTATTACTCTTTCTGTGGCAAGAGTGATTTTCAAGCGAAACATGCACTGGTAACGTTAAAACGCTATTTTTGACAAGTTTGACAGTAAAATGTTCCACCAAGTGTTTGACAATTTTATTCGGGCCTCGTTTAGAGTAGACAGCTCAAAAAATGAGAATATACCGGAACGTGTCCAAAAATCATTGGTTATCTACCGCTACTAGACACCGAAGCCCGTTGAGCGAAAGCTCCTTCTATTCCATCCACAACAATTTGAAGCATTTGAAGCTGGACTTATTTTTATGGACTCAGGAGAGTTTTTCACTACAACCTACAATCACCTTTCTTTTAATCGTCAAGTCTACCTAGTAATTTGTCTGGAATTATTGGAGGCTCATTTTTATTAGATACGAAAGCCTGTTAAGTGAAAGCTTCTTCTATTCCATCTGCAACCACTTAAATCATTCGGAATACCTTGGAGCATTGTTTAAATGCTGATTCGGGGCTAAATGATGTATGATAAATTTCATTGTCAAAAATAATCCTAAGGGACCAGTTGAAAGAAGATCATTTTCTATTGTCCATTTTGAACATCTGACCTTGTCGTAGTTTTACTTTTTCGAAGTATGTGATACCCTAGTTACTTACATGGTGAATCTTTTAAATGGAGTCAAAAGTTGAAAAGTCTAATTCGTTTACAAAAGCTTTAAAGAATACGGAGTTCAACATTGAAGAATATCTTAAAACTGTGTTTCAAGAAAAACTTTTGTTGTAACCCTAGTTACTATTCCTATTCATTTTTAAGTAATGCACCTGCAGATGAAGACAGAAACTTAACTAATTCTACCAAACTTTTAGAAAAATATAAAGAGCTAAAGAATGTTCAGAGCGCGCTTACGGCAAAAAAAGAAGTACAATGATTTTAATCACTATGGTCACTATTCTAATAGGAGTTTAGGGTCAAAATGGAATGTATGCAAAGAAGAAGAGAAGACCTTGAGAAAAAAGAGTGTGAACTTAAAGAGTCACTCATAAAGTTTGACCAGTTCTTCAAAGACAATGATGAAAAGAGAGTAAGAGCGATGAAAAAGATATCAGCGGAAAAAGGCTTACAACAACAAAAGCAAACTGAAATCAATATGTAACTGATAGTTTACTTCAAAAAATTTCCGTAGTTTAAATGATGATATTGATCGACTTACCAAAATGCGTGAAAAGCAAGAAAAAAAGGTCAAGTCACTTCTTAAATATCGACTCTTTCTTGAGTCGGTTGTTAAAATGTCTGATGAATTTTCCGATGTTTATGAGCTCATATCACGGTACGACGCTCTGAAAGCCAACTTAGAGGTTAGTTAATTTGAGAAAACCCACAGAGTTGCAGGATTTGAAAAGTTCAGATATAAAAACACAGAAGCTTATAGACAACAAAAACAGTGAACTTGTTCACTTTAAAAAGGTAATTTGACCGATATATCGTGATATAATTCATCAGACAAAACAAGATGAAAAACTCTCTTTAACTAACGAAATAGCTGAGCTTCGTAATCAATTGGAATTGCAACAAGTGAGTGGGAGAAATAAAGAGACTCAATGGGAGCACATAAGAGATGTAGCTGCTAATCGCATTTATGAACTTAGCACCATAGTGATGTAAGTCAGAATTATATTCAGTTGATTTCCATTCACAGAGCTGTTGCTAATATGTATAATATCGTACGATCGCATCAGAAGTATGGTGAATCGGCTAAGCCTCATGAAACTTGCAAACAATTAAGAGCAGTGAGTTAAATAATGTATATCACCATACGATTATTCGGTTATCTAATGGTAATTTCAAGTAAATTTCGAACCATTTATTTCACAGGCGTAAAGATGGCTTCATTTATTCTGTTCAAATGCACACATACAACCGTTAAGTTGAGTAAATATCACTTTCTATCACTACATAAAAGGCTCGTATAAAACAAACGCGCATACACATTAGACAAATTATGACCTGAAGAAGATACTTGTTACACCTCATTTCTTGGTACATTGGTATTATCTATGACTGTCCTTTTTCTCCCATTTTCTGACACTTTAAAGTATAAAACCGACTAATAGTATGCTATTGTACGGACAAAAAATAAGACAAACTGACTTCTGATTTTAAAGTTAGCTGAATTACACCTTTATTGGGAAATTCTTCTGAAAAGACAGCAGAAAAGTGTGTTGTACGTAATTTCGTGTCATATCAGCATACCACTCACATGCTTTTGAGTAAAATTTTATGAACGTCTACAATGTAAGTGTTTTAGCTAAGAATACTTGAAATTAAATAAAATTACGGACTCGGCCACTTAAATGTAATATTCAGATAGTTGAAATTCTTTTATACGAAGCGTTTCTGGGCTAAAAATAATACTTCAGTTTCAAACAAGATTACAAGGACTTTTCTTTGATAGTTTATGGAGAAATTTATGACGAAAAGATGATACCCCGCTTTATCATATGAGTGTTCTAGTAAGGATAACATGCTTTTTTATTAGTTTTTGAATGATGTACCTGTTAAATTTAATTGTTCTCACAGGTTTGTTGCTTACAAAATCTCATTAAATTGAATCTAAAGCGTTGGTAACTATTGTACTAATAGTATATAGGTGTGATGAGACTTCATATTGTATAGACTACTTTGATTTCTAGTATTTCTATGAGTACGTTGAATAAGCAGTAGATTTGTTGGAAATTTAGTCAGATATACGTCAGTGGTTTATACCTATAAAGAGTGCAAAGAGTAACAGAAATGAACTAGCTAGACTATGCTTTTACCCTTATGACAGATATAACCGTTCTATAAATAAACCATTTGACTAAATCCATCGTATGTCTCATAAAACTAGTTGAGCTGATTCTGAAGATGCCCTAAATTTTTTACAAAAATATAAATATATAAATATTAATAAAAAAAGTTAATTCCAGTTCCAATCCTAAATATTTTTCTCGTTTTAGATTAAAACTTTTATTCAAACGTTAGTCAAGATAATCGAAGAGGTAAAACAAAAACAGTGACAATATCGATTATCATACATCATTAAATATTACCTACCACGCGAAATAAACAATTGTTTGTGTTTTGTGAGAACTATTCCCAATGTTTTTATTCTTACAGGTGTTTGTCTTCTGCCTTTTATGATTACAAAATTGTGCTGTTATTTCATCGATTTGAAGGAGCCTAAGTATAAAATAACGCCGACCTGAGTCTGCAGAGATTTCCCTTGGTGATTTTATTCTCGACTCTCTATTCCATGATGTTATTAAACACATGGGATCAACCGAAATGATTGTTGATTTTGTTTGGATTGAATTATATTTCGTATATCAAACAAACGAAGAAGTGTTAATAAGGAGGTTTTTTGCTTCTTTTTCCCCAACTCTGATGCATTCATAATAACTCATATGTACAAGTCTCTAACCCTTTGTGACATTTGTGCGATGTTATCCATTATCATTACTTACGATCAACCCTTTTTTTAATGAGTTTTTCCTTAGTGGTGTTTTATCAATCCGTTTGATGCTTGACCCTTTCGTTTGTGAGTACGGATGGCATTGTTCAGTTTTTTTCTGTCCATGCCAAACTTTACAATGTCTGTCGCTTATTTCATCATGATGAGTATAATTTTGTGACCGATTACTTTTCCAATATTAAACTTTCAGCACGGTTATCATTATATTCATTTTAAGAGACGTACATGACCTTCTTGGTTTAATTTATTCACAATCCATCTACTCACATCGTTTCAGTAATATTGTGGGGAAATCAAACTATTTTATCCGTTAAGTGTCAGTAAAAATATAGACCTCTGAATTCTAACTAAGTGGTTTAAAGTGAGTGGATCCAGATCCACCCAAAAAATAAATATTTTATTCTAACTACCTACAGATTATTAACACACTGTCCATCCACAAATTCCCATTGTCTTTCTATCATTAACTCTTACCACACTAGCGGCGTAAACATGAATAATCGGAGAACAGTTAGAACTGAGAGTAAGAATTTTCAGAGTTCAATTAACTAAAAAACAAAAGGTCTCTCAAAAATACATTGAAGTGTTATACATTTACACTATGTCAGCGTAATATGACTGTAGCTAACGGCTGAATATAATAGTGTATTTAGTGCTAACTCATATTTCCATTAGAATGTGGTTTCGTAGGTTACCGACGTCTATTTAATACTGATATGACCATAATTAAAAATTTTCATTGTTACAAGCGAACAAGAATTAAATATTCGCATTGCTTATTGGAGATCAAATATCAAGACAAAGTTCCACTTTAAGCGTTAATTTCTCACTGCGTAGGCCTATGCAGTCATTCTATTGCAGAAAAGTCAAATTGGGTCATTTGAACAGCAGTTAAGGACAGGCATTACAATACTATTTGTGCCATTTATCTTTCGGTGCTCCCCTTACTCCAAATGGTGAGGATTTGTTGTCTCTTGTTCTCAATATACAGACTGATCAGTTTTCATTTTTAGCAAGTTATCAGCCTGAAAATCTTTAATGTCATACACAATTTTCTATCAGACATTTTTCAATCGAATTCTCCCGTAAAACATTGAATAACATTTGATGGATAGTTTGTAATTGGCCTAATGATTGTTGTAATAGCTTTCATCTGCTAAGCTAACCTACAACAGACTTAACTAGAATCATATTTATAAATTCAAGCTGCACAACCCAATGATTCACCAACTTAGGCCACTCTATACCAGGGACGCAACATTGCTGCCTCTTCAATACACACCAAAAAGCAGAGTTACTAGACAAGGTTAAATACAGTAGGCCAAAGGAGTCAAAAGAAATTTTAGACAGGACTAAGAAGCTGTTGCGCATGCTAGTTACCTTAAAATTATGATAGTTAGTTTTGAATGATGGTTGTTGGTCATTTTGAGAGAATGAACGTCTAACAATCTGTTCCTAGTAGTGGAAATAATATATGAGCATAACCAAGTACTTTGACTAGGTTTCAATTTTGTTTAGTTGGTCTTACAGTACTACCACGCTAGATTCGACACCAATTCCCGGAGAGTATTCCGGCTCTAAAGGTAACAAATGTCATAGAGTTACTAGTCTGTTTTGAACTTTGAAACTATATTACTTGTTAGTAATAAAAACACTTTGTTGGAAATTTAGACAAAAGACTAAAGTGCGGGCATGATACACATCATTTTGAGAATTTCCCATTACTTCAAATTCTTGTACCTTTATTATTTTCATCCGTAAGAACTTAAAATTTTTACGTGTTAAGTTTGCTGTGATTTCTGTATGGAGTGAGTTTTTTTACTCCAAGTTAACTAAAAATTATGGGAAATCGGAGAAATGTGTCTGCGAGGTTACTCTTTCCAGACTACATTCATTAAAGTGAACTAATCTGTAGATCAAGCGGAAATTTGAAGAAACAAAACATGAGTTGTAAGACAGATGAATCTGTTAATCATTGTATAGTTATAATATTTTTCGGGATTTTACATTATGGTTTGGAAACACTCATCATACTATTTTAGTAAACTGAATTACTCCCGAGGATAACTTGCGTTTCAAAAATGATAATTGGAGTGAAGACAACACAAGTGGGTTTGTGCTAAAATATACATTTAATAAATATTACTATTATACTGCTTATATACGATAGGAAAAATCATTAAGTAGTTATTATCACCTTCAACCTTCTGGACGTTATGTTATCTGTCAGAAAATTCTCGTAAAACATAGTTTTTGGTTTGAATTTCCTTAAATATCAATTTGTAGAGAGAAACACTGCTTTTATTGTGCAAAACATTGGTTCTGTGAACATTTATTAGTCTTGGATAATATTTTATTTTTTTTGTAGTATAATCATGAACTGCGTAGTTGATTGGTAATGTCTTTTGGTAAGTTGATTGGATTTGAAAAGCTGTACGACTGGATTTTGAATCAGTAGCCGCCTGTATCTTTTTCATCAAGAAGTAGAAGAATTTTCCGAGTTCAGGAAAGTTTACTGATGAAAAAAGCTGAAACAAAATAGCTTACTAATAGTCCTTTTTCTTCCATGATTTTTCTTCTGAGAAACCATTAAAAAATGAAACTGACTTCAGATGATTAGCTGTTTTGTCTTAGTTTTCCGGCTCCTCACCAGTTTGAATTTTAAAAAAAACATATAAAGTTAAAGTGAAAATCCAGTGAGTTTTGAATCCGCTGTGAATAATATGATTTAGAACGAAATAGCTGTTCAGTTATACATGATTTTCAGTCACTATTAACCCTGTGCCTAGTTCATGATGAAAGTCACTTTTAAAGTATTTACAAAATCTCGTAAACCATGCTCAAAAATTAGGGTTGGATAGTACGGATACTTTATAGATTGTGAAATTCACTCGAGTGAAACCACATGCTTGTTTGAATCATAGGAAGTATTCTTGTGCTTCCAAATATTGTCAGCCTTTGTCAATCGTATATTAACATAGAGGTTGATAATGAATCACTTCATAATAAATGGTGCTCATTTACACCTATAATGTTTTTTTGTGTGCACATTTTATGAAACTGTATTCCTTGTGATTCATAATCAATACATTTAAGATAAAAAAAATTGAAAAAAGAAACAGCAACTATCGTCAAACAAATCCAAATCATTTAACATGCAAAATTTACAACAAATCGCTCAAGGATTATTAATTGATTAGCATAAGAAATTATTATCAAAATTTATGTGAACTTCAGTAATCACGTAAACCATTCTTCAAATGGTTATTAGACTGAATAACCAAGTTGACCATAACTCCTTAATAGAGAATAGGTTCGTGTATTTAGCTTTGATTGAGACTTTAAATATGAGAGCTAATTTTCGTTAAACACAGATAGAGATTAGTTCAAACCCCTCACATTGTGGTTGAGTGTAGAGAAATTTGACCAATGAACGACCACTTACTATTATTGACTGATGGACTTGATAAATAAAACGTAAAATAACTATGTGATTGAATTCGTGAATCACTGATTGTCGTGTTATCCAGCATATCCCATTACGAAAGTGAATAGGCGATTCTTCTAGGCTAAATCAATAATCATCTCTGTTGAGGCTGATATTTTCAATAATTTCAAAATCAAAGTTGGTGAAATTAGTTTGCATCAGGACCCGAAATCAATGGGGGTCTGTTTAAAAGCAGAAAGTGATGGATAAGCATACTGTTTCAACTTAGAATTCCTCGCAGCAATAATATCGTACGAAATTAAACAAACGAATATTCAATTTACGAAATGGACCATACATTTAGACCATTGTAGTTTACATATTCGGCTCTAGTCAATCTGAAATCTATAACCCGACCATCTAATGACTTTAAAAATTCCCCCTTCCATTTCAATGAAGTTGAATTCCTTCGATCATGTCTTTTATCAGAAAATGTTTCCAAATACAGTAACTAATAAATAGTGATTAAACTTGATGTTTGTTCATGCTTAACATAGAACTAGTCACTAGTGAAGGTGTATGAAGAACATA
>NC_031495.1:18171320-18175851 GCF_000237925.1 Schistosoma mansoni
TTCATGTCAGATATTATTCAAATAAGTTAAGGTTGCTAGGGACAGTGTTAACGTAAGGTGACAGCAGGTAAGTGGCTAAACATTTAAAGTTCCTATAATCTCACTTGTGGGGTAAGATACACTTACAGGCGCTAGAACATTTAATGCATTTTCAGAGGAGCAGTATGCATCAATGCAGCGAACAAACAATGGGAGAGATTTTATCGTACGGATAGATTGCGGCAGATTATTCCAGAGTCTAGAAAACTTACAGGTAAAGTAATTCATACAGAGAGATGAGTTGAATGTGTTTGTTTCGCTAGTGACAAGCAGTTACGAATGTCGTAATGAGACGTTTCTGCATACTGAATTGCTTGGTTGGATGCAAAGGATAGTTTATCAAGTATTTTGAAGATGTAAGAGATAAGAATTAGTTTGAGTCTCCTCTTCGATAAAGGGTCGAGCCTTAGTTTATTACATCTAGAATTATAGGTCAAGGTACAATCAGTTCCCAGAATACGAAGTGTAAATCGTCTCTGTTCTGATTTTAGCCTTAATTTATCCTTTATGCGCTCATTACTAAGAATAGACGCGCAGTATTCTAGGAATGGTCGAACACAAACTTTGTACATTAAAATACGTGATTCATTGTTAAAAATGTTCTGAGTTATGTAACCCATAAGACGTTGAGACTCGGAAATCTGTTTCAATATCTGTTCTGTAAACGATAAGTCATAGGAGTACCTAAGTTTGTTACTGTAAGTAATCTAGATAACACGTCACCATTTATGGTAAGATCCAAGTTGAATGATATATCACCGAAGCATATCCATCCACATTTAGCTGTATTAAGCTCCAGCTGCCATTCAGAGCACCACTGTGCTACCTTGTTAAGCTCCGTGCTGATGCAATTTTGAATATTGTTCAGCTCATGTGGAGAAAATGAATACACTACTTTAAGATAATCAGCGTACAGAAGGGGCTTACCCACACAAAAACACTCAAAAATATCATTGAAAAAAACTAAAAAGAGCAAAGGGCCTGAGACACTACCTTGTATTACATCACTTCCAACAGGGACAGCTTTCTACAATGAAGAGTTAATTTTAACTATTTGATGTTCGTTGCTGAGGAAGGAATCAAACCAAGCAAGCAAAGGGTTTTGGACCCCATAAGATGGGGTTGGTGGTTGACCATGTCGAAGGCTTTAAAAATGTCCAGGTATAGCACTAATACTAGATATCCTTAGCTAGAAGTTAATTATCACTATTTCTCAATGTACCTTAGATTACAATATTCCTACGGTTTACAAACCCTAATCGTACGCTTAAAAACAAATAATATTTGAACAACTAATTGTTTTTAACAACTTCGTCATTGTGCTTTACTGCTTGAAATAAAATGACATCATTCTTCGAAGTTAGATCATTAACTTTTGAAGCTGAATGGATAATTGTTCAACCTGAACTTTCTAATAAATTTTCATTTCTTAACTTCTTTTCAATAACTTCTTTAGATTGATAACCATCTCTTTTACACTAATTATTATTATATTTGAATCTAACAGGTATATAACTACTTCTGACACCAGCTCTCTTACCAAGTATTCACACGTAACTTATCTATTTTTCTGTTTACTCTTCTTCAATTCATTGTGAATTCAAAAGGAGTTACAAAAAACCAGAACTTATTACCCCGCCATTTCAGTATACCGGTAATTTTATATGAGTTGTATAGGACATGTGTGTATGTAATTGAATAGTCGATCAATATTAATCTTATGTGAGAATTAATGTTATATTATATAAAATTGTGTTTTTTCGAAAGTTTTACGAATGGCTATATATATGTGTATATATGTATGAGGTACTACGAAAGCTGTTTTTCAACTCAGAAAAACAAATAGAATTAAAAATTAAAAATAAAGATTAATAAAACAACTTTAACAATTAAACTTATGTAAATAGTTGAAATTCTAACTAGTGCTATAAGGTCTATATTATGAATATACTTTGTTTCATGTTGAAATGGTTTATTTTTAAAGTAAATATTACAATTTCATACTATCAGATAAACTGAACAAAAGATCATTGGTATATTATTATTTGTTTATCAGATCATGTTTTCGTCTTATATAGTGAAGACTAAACCAATGAAACATTTCTAAACGGTATGATTCTTTTAGCGATTGTTAATCGAGTTTCTTTAATTCTTTCAGTAACCTGGTGTTAGAATATTCCATGGTTGAAATGCTATTTAAACCTGGATAGAAATTGAGTTAATCAGAAGAACTATTGGTGAGAATCATTACTTAATGCACAAAGAAACCACGCGATTAGTTTTAACACTAAATATGTAATAATTGTCAGTATGTAAAAAGTCGATAATTTTAGGAAACAATTCTCTGTCATAATTTGATATCACCAAGACTACCTAACAGTGTATATCCGCGAACCTAAAGTAGAACCATGGTAAGACTCGTAAATACACACATGTTAAGATTTTAATCCACAACTTTTTGAAGAACTACAATCAAAAATGAAAACTCGATAACTTGATCAGTCAGAGTTTTCGAACTTAATTCAAGTCTACTCATAATTTGTAATATTTTTCAGTAACCTTTCTAATAAGCTAACATTATGTTTATTCCTTTGGTATTGTTTGTTTGAATCTTCCCATTGATGTTTAGGACTGCAGTTGATCAGTCACTTATTGACAAATATGTATCCTGTACGGATTACCTCGATATTGCCCTAAAATCACTAGCATTATAAAGCAGGGATGGATGATGGCTGGCAGTGGAATGCAGGATGCGCGTTTCGTCCTATTCGGGACTTGTCAGCTGGATGTACCTACATCCCAGATTTGATGTTCAGTTCTAGATAATAAAGTGATGAATCATCAAAATTCAACTCTACTTCACACCATTTATTTTGTTTTACCTTTAAGAATTCATTAAATGTTTGAGCTTTGTACATATAAACAAACAGAGAAAGAGAGAGAAATGTATGTAATCCACTAATTTCTTAAATGTATATATAGATATTACTTTATCTACATTTAATTCCTTATTTAAAAACAAATCATAGTCAAAATTGAATTCATTCAACTAAAATTGAATAGAATCCTAAATTTTAGACAGGAACTATCTGTTACACTTTGTTTGAAATAAAAAAGTTTATTTGCTGTTACAAAATTTTTGAAAAAAAATTTTATTTCACGTTTTTATTTTGAGTATGAAAAGGATCACTAAATAAGTTAGCTGGTTGTTTTAATTTCTTGAATCAGTTTATCACATGAATACACTTTAATTTAAATGTTACATGGATATAGTAAATTTTCATGATATGTTTATGTGTATGAGTAATTTTGTCCATATTTCATTTAATATACTTGTATGAATGTTTGAGGTGTTATTTTTTGAGCGAGTTAGTGGAAACCTGATAAATATTGCGTTCAAAAGGGTTTTTTTGAAAATCTGCGAAAAAAATTTGGTCAAAAAAATTTTGTTTTGATTGAATGGAAATTATGAAGTACTATATAATTGTTGCATTATATTCGAACTCTCTTCACTAGTTGTCAAACTTGTGGCCTTGAGTGACCTTTGACCGATACTTTTACCTTTGGCTTACTAGTTTTGACCTTATTAGATAACTTCTCTTTGTCATATATGTTTATCACATTATTATTATGTCCTTATGATCAGTTAGTTATCACGTGATACGATCATCAATTAGAACACCGAATTATTGGCCGAATTAATGACACACAAACCAGTACGAGCAACCTACTGTTAACTCTAAGTTCTTATTGGTCCACTGAGATAGTAACTTCAGGCTTAACCCAACCGGTTCAGTCCAGAACAGCAATATAAGCCTCCGTTATATGAATCATGTGTTTCAGACATACTTGGTTTATATACAAATAAACCAGACTGCATCATACCATGAAAGAGAAAATAACGATTATGCAAGATCAGATGAAAAGTGGCTGTGATTGTGAGATACTGTAACTAATAAACTGTAACTAACTTAAGAATAGTAAATGGTATAATAGTGGTCAATATGTCGAATGGAAGCTCATGATAAGAGAAAAATGAATATACATATAATATAGTTACTCAATAGTTATATAATGAGAATATATGTAATATCATAGTTGAAAGAGTGAATCAATTAAAGCTAGACCACCATGGAAAACCTGGAAACACTGGACGGCCGTTTCGTCCTACTATGGGACTCCTCAGCAGTGTGCACCCACGAAGCCGCTCTCGCGAGATCCAAACCCAGAACCTACCAGTCTCGAGCCGAAGCTCTTAACCGATAGACCACTGAGCTGGCACCCAACGGTGTTAATGTCTAACTTCAACTGATCCACGAAGTTGAGCAACCATTCACCAATTGTCTTCAGTGAGTTCCTATCTCACAACAGACGTGGTTTTGAACTCCACTGGTCACTGCTTCTCACCAGAGCTCCTAGATATACTTCTCGAAGTCACTAGTGAGCATATGATTATATTAATTATCAGAAGGGGTTTTGTGGAGATTTAGTA
>NC_031495.1:18176051-18223299 GCF_000237925.1 Schistosoma mansoni
CAAAAATAAAACAAACACACAACAACAATAAGCTGTTTATTTTGTAATTTTTAATTTGACATTAGTTCTTTTTTTGTTTTTTTTGTTGCGGTATAATTCGTTTGTAAATAAAATGACAAATTTAATACTTGACTCAAAAGGAAAATAACTTGAATAATACAAAATTTCAGTGGAATATAATGATAATCTATCTAGTTAAAACAACCATCATGAAAAAAATTAAGGAAACGTTTTGTAAAAAATGAAAGAAAAATCTTCCTTTTTAAAGTAAACTATTGATACAATGGTGAACGGTTGCTCAGTTTCGTGGATTGATTGACGTTAGACATTTACGTTGTTGGATGCCGGCCAGCTCAGTGGTCTAGAGGTTAAGAGCTCACGCGCGAAACTGATAGATTCTGAGTTCGAATTTCTAGGCTTTAAATTAGCTACGCTTTCAACTATGAGAAATACTAAATCTCCACAAAACCCCTTCTGATATGTAATATCAGTCCATTAATAGATCCTAGCAGTTATCATCCACTTATTCTTGGTTCAGATATAACAATTATATACAAAGGTTATCTTTTCTAAACTTAACAGCTTTTAATGTTTTGTATTATGAGTTGTCTTGAAAACACATTGTAATAGATATGATCACCAGAGGAATTAGATCTGTGTACCAACTGGTGAAAAATAACTGAATATCGTAAAATTTCAATCACGTCACACTCCACAGTTACCATAATGATATTGAGAATGTGTTAGGAACCATTAGGAAATTTGATATTTCTCAACATACTGATTTTGACAGGTATAAATAATTTTCACCAAAAACTTCTAATTCCCCGTTGTTGGTATTCGAAATTGTAATTAATTAATCTCTGCCGGAGAATGGACATTCTAGGAGGAATGTCTCTGCACACATCTAGTACAAGTTTCGATATATCTGGTGTGTAACTACCAGCGGAGCCCATGATGTATGCTTCGTCTTGTTTGAGTCGTGTTAGCAGAACGTTCCTCCATCTCAGTGTTGCGATTCACACTGAAACGTTAACCCATTCAGTACCTTGCACTTAAAACCAGTGAATTCTGCGATTATTGGAGTAAATCAGGGAGGATGTTTCATTTCATGCTAGTTTCAGTTTGAACATCCACAGTGCGTTATTAGCCTATCCTACTTATGAGTCTAAAATAAAACATAGTGGGCTTACTGAATTCTAGTACCGGTGAAATCTTAAAAAAGTAGGGACTTATTAATGAGGATAAGATATTTTAGCAGAAAATATTTAATGTGAGACTAATAAAATCGTTTTCATACTAGGAGTCCATGACAATTTATGCTTTTTTAAAACATTAAAGTTTATAATCAAAAGTCCTATCAGTCATTAAATTGCAACAACTATTAACCCATTTCCTGGTCAATTTCGTATTATTATTGATACTTTGTCATCTTTATTCTTTCTTTAACTGATACAGCCTTCTATATTCATATCTAATCTGCTCTCCTTACCCTATTTAGCAAATTAACAGATTTTAACCTTCTAGATAAAAAATATCGCTGTCAGATTACTCATCATAACTCTCTGTCTTTTCCTCAATATGTGATCACTACTTCTGACTAAACGTCAATTTCCAGTGAATTTTATTTACAATAACTTACAGATAATGATTTATTGTAGCCAAATAAATATAACATTGATTTGTAACTGTGGAACTTCAGAAAGCTATCACTGAAAGAAGGATAACTTTTTTAAACTCTGTTTTTGTCCAAACACTGAAATGAATCGTGCAAACATAATTAATATGTTCACCTTTTTAAAAATAAAAATTCATCTTGGATATTGGATTTCTAGTCAATCAGTTGTCGGTTATCTATGGAATACAGAATTTCATAAATTATCTAAGGTTAAATGATTCCACTGTGGTAATCATAAGGAAATTATCTACGAGATCGTAATTTTATGAAATTTTGTGGTTTGATAAAAAGAATTCAAGAAAGTTACACCAGTAAGTGTTAACCTTATAGACAAATGTCTCATTTTGGATACATGCTAATGTATGGTTAAATCGTATTTTCGCAATCATGTTTCAACTCACTGATAACATTTATACTAAATTCTTACATACATGATATCAATCAAACGCTTACTAGTAAAAATGTCAGTCTTTAAATATCTAAATGAATTCAGTAAAAGGCTTTATACCCAAATGCCTTTCTTGACAATAATTGTTTAAAATACAGCATTAAATGTAGATTTCTAAGTGCAGTATTTGACATGATTATTCATCTATGCAATCATTTGTTTGCAAACACAAGACGAAGTTCAGTTTAGTAAGTTTTTAGGTGACCAACTTCAAATTTACAAGGCCCGTATCACAGTCATTTGATATATATATATTGAGCAAACAAAACAGGTCACAGGATAACTCAAGGTTACTTAGAAAGACACATGAGACTGTTCACTATTCGAATTATTTTTACTTTAATCACAGACAAGCTTTCAAAGATAACTATTTTTTGTTTGACGTCTAAAAGATTTATATAACATTAGGAGGTACATTTATTGACCTGAAATATGCAGATGCCACAGTTTCATTTAGTGAGGACCCTGAGAGAGTCCAGAGTCTTCTGAGCCTTGAGCAATAAAGCACAAGCAAGTATGGGATACATTTCTCTGCCATTAAATGCTAAAAGTTACTTTAGGACCGGTCTGTGTCAAAACATTAAGTGATTATGCGAAGAGAAGTAGTTAAGGACGTTGAGCACTTCAATTATCTCAGACGCTTAACCACTTATGATGGTTTGACGTTGCCTGTGAACAATGAAGTTAGTAGATTACCCAGCTACTAACATATTAACAAAATCAAACGTTTTACGAAAGTTTTCGGGAATAAAAAGCACCAGAGTCATCTTTTAGCCTAGTTTACCTCACATTATATGTTTTCGAACTACTGCGCTATAGAACAGACGAAAATAAATTGAAGTGGCAGGCTCTTATTTCTTTTACCGAAAAATTTCTACTTAGACTAAAAGATTCTCGAATATAGCCCTTGAGCTGTAATTGTAGGGAATAATTTACTGGAGAGGATTATGATACCCTTATTTCTAAAGGTTTGTTTTTAGTAAGTAATGGTATTCAAGACTAGTCTGTATTGGCGTAAGTGTACAGTGAACAGATCTGTTGATTGTAAGTACGGTGACGAGCTGCATTATATTTTAAACAAAACGAGCATTCTGAATTCTTCTGCTAGCCGCCGTCTGTAGTTTATAATCTAAAATATTAACATTCCTAATTCTCATCAGGAAGCTAAAAAGCCTGACACATTTGTAAGACTATAAATCAAAATCACAAACACGTATACATTTATTAAAAAATCATCTTAACGACAAAGGTCTTTTTCTCCCCCCTAATTTTGAATCACTTTTTGACAATCTTTCATAACTAAATACAAATAATAATACCGGTTACTGTCATACCAGACTAATGAAACATGATGTACTGGTTAAAAGACTTTAAAACAATTAGTCATGACCATAATAACATGTTTCTACTGAGAAACACGTATACAGACACAACAATGATAAAATATAATGAATTGACTTCTCTATAAAAGCTTTATAAAATTTAGAAATTTATTTTGGAATGTATGATAAAGCGGAGACGTGAACACTAAAAATAAACTGTTTTTTTAGGTAATTGAGGTGCCAGGTAAAATCTCTGTTTTGCTTTTCGTTTATAACTTATATACGTATGTAAACACAAAAACCCTGGAAGCATTACCGAAATTTCAGATAGAAACTTCTTTTTTGTATAACAAAAAAATTCAAAGCTGTTAGAAAGAAGTAGATTCAAAGTTTCAAGAAAAAGACAAGTCTAAAGTTCTGAGGATTGTTGTCGATTTTACAACTTCGAATATATATATTTATCTGTGGTTAGATTAGTCTTATATTCACAAGCATACATACACATAAAGAATACACTTGATGCTGTGACCGTATTTGTATTGATGAAAAATAATGTAAAAAACAACAATGAACTTAGGTTCTTTTTAGGTTTGTTTCTCTGATGGGTTTCTTTTTTCCATATAAACGTATATTAACTGGCGTCAGTTACAATACCTATCAGAGTGTTGTGATTTTTTTAATTTCATACATCAGTTGAATTCTGATGATCTATATGTATACGTACATATGGTATTTGACTTTTTTATGTTTGTTCATATGTGTGTCATAAAAATATGTCCTTGAAAAAAAATTGAAAATTGTACAATTAAAGTAAATGTAAATTTAAATTTATTTATTCAATTTAAATTATCTTATCAAATCTTAATAAATAATTAAAATATTTATATTGCAAACATCCTTTAAATGTGGTAGAAAGAAGTAAAAAAAAACACATAATAGATGGATTTAAAGTTTATTATAAATTCATTGATTGAAATAAGAATAGCATACTAACAGTGAATGTTCAATCTATTAAAAATAATTTAATTTAGTTAATTAAACTTATTGGTATCTTAAATAAAAAAAAAACAAATACGGAAAAAAGAAATCAATGAGTTTAATTTGTATAGATGTGGTAGAATTAAATGAAAAGAAAATCATATGCTCACTAGTGACTGACTTCAGGAGATAATTCCTGGAGTTCTAGTGAGAAGCAGTGACCAGTGGAGTTCAAACCACGTCTGTTGTGAGATAGGAACTCACTGAAGACAATTGATGAACGGTTGCTCAACTTCGTGGATTGGTTGAAGTTAGACATTAACACCATCGGATGCCGGCTCAGTGGTATATCGATCAAGTGCTCTGGCGCGATACTAGTAGGTTCTGGGTTTGAATCTCGCGAGGCGAGATCGTGAATGCGCTCTGCTGAGGAGTCCCATAATAGGACGAAACGGCCGTCCAGTGTTTCCAGGTTTTCCATGGTGGTCTAGCTTCAATTGACTCATGCTTTCAAATATGAAAATACTAAATCTCCATAAAACCCCTTCTGATAATTATGTGTTTGGCAACACAGGATGATGGATATTTATCCTGTACTCTTATTGAGTCATTTGATTCTATTTGTTTTCGCAACCATTTTGGTACATGCCCCAAATTGCCTGAAGATAGACATATACATTGTTGGATTCTCGCTCGGTAGTTTAAAGGTTAGGTGCTTGTCACAAAGCCGAAGGTCCTGAATTCAATCCTTCGTGACGCTGTGAATGTGCACTTCTTAAGCTTCCCATAGTAGAACACAGCAGTTGTGCAGAGCTTCCTGGTTGTCAATGATTGTGAGATTAAGATCAGTTTATGGTGTGAATGATGAGAATTGAACAATCTCCACAAATGCTCTTTACTATAAAATAGTTTAATAGAATGATCAGTTATGTAAAGCTGACACACTATGTTAGTGGGATATAGATTGGATTAAGCATGTTTTATGCATGATGGTGTTGCTGCGTGCTGATTGGTTAATTTTAAACCGATCAGCCCGGGCATATTATTACAGAAAAATCTATAAGCTTCTTATGCATATACTATAAATATATGAACGATATTTAAACTATTGATTGCTGATTGCTGATGGCTGTTCACTTATTATTATTATTTTGAATACAATTTCATTCCTGTTCAACGTGTTCTGATTTTGGGGTCTTGTCGAGTGTCATCGTATAAGAATACTAAGCAATAGGAATAGCTGGGTCGTTTATATAGCAAAAAAAATACAATTATAACACGCTATTAGTGTTAAAACAAATGATTAACCAAACTTCATAAAAGTATTCTTATAATAAACAAGTGTTGATTTTATTTAATGTATGTTCACGTAGGTCGTTTGTAGAGATTTTTGAACTTTATCACTACTACATCAACTAATTCCCATGCAAATATATACCTAGGTATTAAATACATTCCATTTATCTAAAAATAATGCTTGTTAAATAATCGCCAAGTAGTTTGTTTTATACAATTTGAACTTTGTCATAGTTAACAGATCTTTTTATAATCAAGTATTGTATTAAGTGATGAATTGAATTTCATTATGGTCCATTATTTAGGTCAAACTACTTAATATTATTTCTATTTGAAAAGTTTACCGTTGTAATATTTAAACATTTATTTTTCTCACTTCAATTCAAATAAAATAATTTATGTTCATCCTTTCATGGTCAATATTCAGCACGATTGTTTTAATTCAACTCAAATCTTCAAGGTACTATTTTCAAATATGAATAACTTAAGAGAAATTAATTCACGTGGGAAAAAAATTAAAGTTTGACAATAAATGCGTTCATCAATTTGCTGAAGGGTCAAACAGTTTAAATGACATAAATGTTGAGTTATCGGAGTTGATAACGCCATCGGATGAATGTCTGAATAATAACTGAAACTTACTAGCACCATAAAATAATAATAATAATGATAATAATAAAAAGTGAATAAACCTAATTTAATTATCAGTGATAGTAATTCACTGTTGCCGAAATTCAGAACTGCAAATAATCAATATCTGTTGGTATATTCACATACTGAGCTGATTGCCTTGATATTCCATTTCTTCACAAGTTTCAGTATATTTGTGTTTAAATATGGAACATAGGATGTATGTTCCATCCTATGTGGAACTTGTCAGTTGGATGTAACGTCATCTCATTGTTGATATTCACATTGGGATCTGAACCTAGTATCTTTCGCTTTAAATGCCAACGCGTTGTTCACTAAGCTGCCAAGTTCAGATGGCCACTATATCTTTCACTGAATGTGAAGAATATTAATGATAATTTGTAAAGGCTATATCAAGGCGATCCCGTTGGGATGCATATTTGCTAACAGAGATTGATCAGCTGTAGCTCTGAATTTCAATAACAGAACATTTTCAAACCATTATTAATACCTTCATTCTCGTTGGTTACGTTGTTGGCCACCTAAATTTAGTAGGTCTGCGTATTAAGTGTTGTATTTTGAAGTGAAGGGTACCGGGTATGAATCTCGGTGTAAATATTAAAGCTAGAATCCAAATGTGTCTACGTGATGGATTCATACAGAACGGAAGGCTTTACATGGATTCTATTATTAGCCGCAAGCCAAATGTCTTGGAACTAATTCAAGTTTGGAAATCTGATATTCCAATGGAAACGGTAAATTACACTGATAATTTGTAAACCAGACAATTATTCTGAAAATATATAATAAGTAATAATTACCTCATCGCCTAATTATCAGTAATGACTCAATTTTTATCAGTCAACTGATAATGTGTGTTAATAGTCGAAGTTAGCGGACACTACACAGAAGTACATTTGATATTTAAGCTGAAAGATTAAGGTTCAAAACAGATTGAAACTACATCTAATCCTTCTATACACTTCACAACAAGATGTATCTGTAATCGCTAGAAGTTGAAATGGCTAAATAATATCGTTTTTGACTTGAGTGTTGATTAACTATAAGTCAAATATCCTAGTAATTATCATTTTCTCTACTGTAAACTCACACAGACTGTTTGCATTATGTTTCAAGAGATCATATATCATAGAAATATCTGACGAAATTTCCTGATATAAATGGGGAAATGAAGCAAAGTATGAACAATTTCAAAATGATAAACTTTCAACATTTATTTATGGACATAAAATGTCCTTGAGTATGTTTTACAATATCTTCTTTGTGTGTCTATTTGGCAATCATCAAAGCACACAAAATTATTACTATTCAACGACAATTTATTAACTGTCTACTATGTTCCTGAAAAATGTAGGGGTACTTGAACGATTTATTCATTCAAGTTGAGTTTAACAGGTTAGCATCACAGAATGCGACAATGGCCAAACTTATAATCACACTACATACTACCTTATTGTTCTTAAAAATGGTTTTAAATTATTTTTTGTATTTAATTACAGATTATACGTAGCGACATTGTATTGACAGATAAGAAAACATCATTTCCATTCACAAATAATTTACTCTGTTAACTGTCATCATAAACTGACATCAGTTGTAGAACCGTCAAACGTCACAACCCAACGAACAATGTCTTGTATTTATTTATTATTCCTCTGTACTGAACATGAATAAATTTATACATAATCGATCTCATAACTTTTAAGTCGTGAGGCAAACATGATATCTCTAAACCAAAAGGTTGAAACCTAACAGTTCATATTCTAAGTTTAACTCCGTCTGTGAAATTAAGTGATTCTTACCCTCCCCCCACTGATATCCATTTATAGTAAAACGATTCAGAGTATTTAAAAGTTATTTAAAAAACAGTTTACGAATGGTTGATCGCTCCTGAGAAAAAATTACTAGGATTTTATTTAGTCATTCATTGATCAAGTTAGTGTTACATTTTAAAAATAAATTTAAATATCAATGATCGAATTATATCCTTCCATATACATTTACATTACGTTGGGATTCTGTGTCACATAAAAAAAGACATTTACAACTGTGTCCTACATGTTTTGTTTATAGTCTTATACTTTAAAAGTATTATTAAAAATTGGAGTTTGACTGTACCATTATTAATAAATTATCTCACCGGAAATCAACATCTATGTAAACATGTAAAATAAACACTATTCTTTTAACTAGGTCATTAATTTTATCTACTGTATCCTTAAAAACGGTTTATGAAATTTTTGAAAATTATTTCAAATATCAGACTTAGTAATTTAATTAGTTACAAACAATCTTTCACATATTTAGTTGTTTTAAATTGATCATTCCCCCCCCCCAAAAAATATCTGTTTTTGGTTACTTGATTACATTATCATTTGATGCTTGTTAATTCCATAAGTTCTAATCATCATCTCAATATTCTGGAACTTTCCCTCCCAAACTTTATTTATTTATCCATCTGAACTTACATTGTAAACCACAAAAAACTGTGTAAGAAATGAACAAGATTGATAACCTTTAGAATTCACCAGATTGGCAGATATACCATTCGTTATTTTATTACAACTACAACTACTTCTAATACCTATACTACTATCGATAATAATAATAAATTAATTTGAAATATTCATTCAAAGTATAAACGTCTTAGGAAGTCGAAATTCGCAGCTATTATTCAATTTCTTCATAATAGTACAAGCAGAAATCGTACATGTCATAAACCAACAATAAATAAGTACTGGCTACTTATGGTGTATTAGATAGAAATTAAGATTAATGAATTGTATATCATAAGTTAAAATATATTGAATCAGTCCTAAGATTGATGTGGTATATACAAAAATGAAACTGTTAACAACTCCAATTGATTTTTTTGCCTGGCTGTTTGAATCTTCCCATTGATGTTTAGGACTGCCATTGATCAGTATCTTATTGGCATATGTGCATACTGTGCGTATGTACTATAAGTAAATACTATAAGCAAAGATGGATAGTGGTTAGCAGTGGAATCCAGGACGCGCGTTTCCCCTTATTTGGGACTCGTCAGCCGGATGTACCTGCACCTCAGAGTCGGTGTTTACTCCGGAACTTGAACCCAGTACCATTCTCTTCAAATGTCATTGCATTATCCATTTAGCTACTGATTCCAGATGGCCACTAGATTGCATAATGAGGTGAAGTCTAATTCAATTTTTTATATTGGTTGTTTGAATATTCCCATTGATGTTTAAGGCTGCAATTGATCCGTCTCTTATTAACATATGTGGATCCTGTGCGTAATGCCTCTGCTTTTGTTAAAAACTGATAAGATATTTTTTTCGCTATTAAAATTACTTATGACCATCTGTAATCACTATAATCATTTTATCTCTTATTTATATAGTATAAAATGACGTTATGTGGAATCGTGATTTGGGTTAACAATCACTAATTTGACTGAAAGTATTTTAAAGTTATGTTGGTGATAATGATTACTCAAATCTTTTTGTTGTTAATATTATGAACTGCGATCCATCAGTACATCCTGAGTGAATTCCTTTGATGTTACGTTTAGTTGTAAGTTTTAGTATATTAATTATATGGTCAACAGTGGAATCCAAAAAAGTGTAATCTATCCTATTCAGAAATCATTAGCTGAATGACCCTGTATCGTAATGTTGATGTTCCCACTGGAACTTGAACTCATCAACAAGTTATCGACTGAGTTAATGATGATGATAGTAATAATCGTCCAGTACCTTAAAATTCTAACGTTACCTCTATATATTAGTGATCTCAGTTTTTGTAGACAACCTTCTAGATTTGAGATAAATTCTATTCTCAGTGGTATATGAAACAATTCAACAATGTTGTTGAAATACTTTAAATTCCTTAGGATATTCATGTTTAAAATCTACTGTCTGTTCCACTCAATAAATATTACCATAATTCGCATGAAAATACAATCTTCAGAGAAAATAGAAAATAAAACCGAATGAAAAATAAGCAAATCTAAACATATAAAATTTATGGTAAGTAAAGATGGATAGTGGCTAGCAGTGGAATCCAGGACACGCGTTTCGTCCTATTCAAACAAACAATACTAATTGAATATATAAAATGTACACTTAACAAAATCAGTACTAATTACAGAAGTAATATATATTTCGCTGAAAAACATATATTTGTACTTTTAACTATATAAAGTTATTGGTTATGTGTTTTATATTGTTACTATTTCCACTGACTTGCACTGTATGCTTAGATGGCTGAAATGTTTATTCTGAAATAATTTCTAATTCTGTCCAAAGAGTATCGGAGTCATACTCACGTTGTTCTTAGGGTGTATGTTATCTTTATGTAAATTGCGCTAAGTTCTAGCACACAGACATTTAGCACACTTATGATGTTACTCTGTTGAGATTTCAGAAAATATAAAGTGTTTATACTATGTCTGCTTAAAAAAAGTAAGTAAAGTATTCCATATGACGATTCTTGCTCTTTATCTACAATGATTTTAACGTACAAGACATAAGGATATATTTTACTCATGTACGTTAATCTTAATTAAACTATAATTTGATTTTGAAACACATACACCAAATGACATAAATTGTAATACCTTCCAATAGTTGAGATGCACAAAAAGATTTTTGAGGAACAAAATACACTGAGATATCTACAGAAATACTTAAGATTAAATAGTTAAGCCTCGATGTGCTTGATTTATTCATTTGATTGGTATAATCACTGTATAATCATTATAGGCAGATATCAATAAAATAGACATCGAATAGTATAACAATGAACAAATCTCTTTATTTGTACCTTATCGAACTACTTATCTTTTTGTAATTACAACATAAATGAATATTTTACCTTTGTAATAGCAATATTTTTATTAAATTTTCCGAATGGTTGACCACTTCAAATAAGCACTATATTCTCTCTAAACTGATTATAATATTATCTATCATACACTAGATCATAATACTGATAGACTTAATTCATTCTATACTATAATAAACAAAGCCTTCCTCTTGTAAAATAAAAATAATAAAAACCATTCAGACCACACACAAGAAGATAATTGAAATTACCTACAATGAAACATAATTGTTTCAATTAATCTGAATAATTTTTCAATTAAATGATTATTTATTATGTCTGTGACCGAAATTTGTATATGGATGATACGCTTATTGGAAATCCTATGGTTATTCATTTTATTACCAATATTGTTCTTAGACTATCCAGTTTTACTCTCAAGTGATTTATTCATTAGCACATAAATAAAAAAAAACGAGAACACATAATGACCATCATTTTAAATGAAATTACTGATAGTAAATTCCATGTAGTATAAATAATTTCAACTAAAAGTATCTAATGAGAAAATGACAATAGGATGATTGTACAAAAATATATTTAGATGACCGTTAATAACTGTCTATAATTATGTATTGGTGATTAATTATGTCTATGTTAGTTTATATGAGTATACGAGCTAAATAAACCATGTGTGTTGTTGTCATTGAAAGTAACATGAGATTATATTATAGTTTACAGGTAAAATTAATGTTGATTGACACATTCAAGTTGTGTTCAATACAATTTTATTAACCTAACTAAATCATAAACCCTACTAATTAAGTTTACTGTTATTCCTCTTCATAGGTTCGTCACTTCACACTGTGTATAGAACATTTCATTTATTGTTTAAAAAAATCATTGTGAATAGGAAACAACAAACAGTATTCTTGTCATATTCTTTTCTTCATTAACAGTTTCTTTTTGTTCATATTAAGGTTTGTTTTTCAGATTAAGACAGAGAACAAACTAGCTTTCAATTGAAGGAGAAATTAGAAAAAGACGATGTAGTCAAATAAGACATACGCTGCGGAAATCACCAAACTGAATCACAAGTCAAGCCCTAACTTGGAATCCTGAAGGGAAACAAAGAAGAGGAAGATCAAAGAACACACTGAGTTGGAAATCGGAAGCAAACAAAAGGATAAATAGCAAATAGAAACAACCGGGAAAGTTAGAGCAGGACAGAGTTAGGTGGAGAATGCTGGTGGCGGCCGATCTTGTTTCACGATGAGTAACAGATGTAAGTAAGTAAGGCAACTTATCAATATGTTCTAAGCGTATGTACATATTTTAAATATTCTATTCAAAATAAGTACAAGTATATCAATTACTGAATTACTATTCTCTTATTAATTAACATTCTGTTTCCGTATTAAATGGAATTTTCTTAGATTCAATCGTTATCTAAAGTAAACAATGGTTGTTGTTAAGTGTTTTCGAACTGGAACTCAATAACAACAAAAGGAGTTCAGTTTAAATTTTTAGTGATGGTATATTTTTCGAACTGAAAATTTGAATATTGCAAAGCTTTCATAGTCAATCTGAACAACTTTGTTAATATGGATTATAAGTTCAAGTAATTGTGGATTACTCTCAAATATCTAAAACCAAAATATCGTAAGAAATTTGTTCATCTTTGTGTATATTTATTTGTTATCTTCATATTAGAGTTATCAAGTGGTTATATTACACGCCTTTACCGTTATCCTACGTTAATATTTACCAACTAGCAGGAAAGTAATTGTGTAACTTTATGTTATGTTTACAAAGATTTTGAAAGTTTGTGTTCTAGTATATCATACTTTTCAATCATTCTTTTAATCATACCGATTCTTGTTCAGGAAAGCTGCCTCTCAGATTATACTTAACCGTTGAACTAAAATTCTGAAACATTGTTTTCCTTTGAAATTTCATCATAAAATGATGGTATTTTCTTTTATTTTAAATACATGGAACTCAGTCTTTTTTTGCTCGTTTTGAATCATTTCAAACAGGATACCTTTTCAACCATTCAGTTTTTGAAACTTCTAACTAAACGAATTCCAGCTTATTTGTATCTGTTACAATGACTATGATTTATTTTTAACTAAAATTTTGAAGCAACTGTAAACTAAACAGTGTTGTGAAAGGATAGTTTGTTGTTGGTCAGGTATTTAACACGGCCCTCTGATTGGTTAAATAAAAATGTTGACAACTCTCAAAATGAACCAATCAATTTTCAAGGTTACATAATGATAGAGCACACACTAAGCATCAAAGTACTATTGGTTTAAATTAGTTCGAATATATGGTAGTCGGATGAAATGGTTTCTCATTCACGTTTCATGACACTAAATTAATAATTTAATTGTAATCAATATGGAGATTAAAATGAGTTATCCATTTAGTAGTAATGACTGAAACTACTAGAAAAATTGTTGTTGTTGGCGATGGAATGGTTGGGAAAACTGCTTTATTGTCAGCGTTTGTAAATGGTGCATTTCAGGACTGCTATATTCCAACAGTATTTGAAACATCAGCTAAAGAAGTTGATCTGCCAGATGGTCGTCATTTAACTTTGGGTTTGTGGGATACAGGGGGTCAAGAGGAATTCGATCAAATTCGGCAACTTGCATATCCTGGTGCAAGTTTAATTCTGCTTTGTTACGCAGTTGATTGTCCAACTAGTTTGGAAAATATTGTGCACACATGGCTAGATGAAGTAAAATGCTACTGTCCACAAATACCACTCATACTGGTCGGATGTAAAGCTGATAAACGTGTGGTCATTGCACCAGGAAAGTCTAATAACTTAACTATGAATGCATCGCAGACAGCTTTGATCGATCCAAATGATGTAGAAAAGGTTAGTAAACAAATTGGTGCACAAATTGTTATCGAATGTTCTGCTTTGACAAGATCCAATGTAAATAGTGTGTTTGAATTAGCTGCACGGATTATACTAGATGTAGAAAGAGAAAATATGCGAGCATCGAAATTCTATAACATACTTCCAATCCATAGAAAGAAATCAATTTCAAATGGTGCAGTAACTGGGACCTCACTTATTACACGTCGAAGCTCTGGACTGAAACGACGTATTTCCAGTTCAAACTATTTTTGTTTTTTAAGAAGACGGTGAGTTATTTCATGCAAGGTATGATGAGTAAATAACAAAATCGAGGAATAATATGCTATTGAATGTTCCGAAGTCTTTCCCTCTTCTTATTTCAAAATATGGATACATAATAATGCTTTCATAAAGCTCAAAATAATTCCGTTTTTCTTAAATGAACAGCCAATGTCTTTCATATGTTGATATTATAGGAGATTATATGCATATTACAAATAATGATATCGATAATGATAACATACTTTCATTTGAGTCAATCTATTGATTGTTGGAACTATATTGTGTAAATACAAGAGTTCAATGTACATCAGCATGTCAGAGGAACTGTGATCATGATGATTCAATTCCATATGTGCACTCTATTATGAATACTACATTTGTTGACCAAATATGCACAAAAATAATGTATAAATGGATGGTATTCTTTTAATTGTATGAAATGTTGATAATAATAATATTCAAATTGATGGATTTAGGTATGCTTAAACCTATTCATGCTCCACTAATAACTATGTACCCGTGAAATTAATAATTCTGAACTTATGAAATGAAACTGATTACTCTACCATAAATAAATAAATTTTTAACTGTTTAGCACATACCCATTTGTATTATTACCTTTATTACAATATAATCATCATCGTTATAATTAACCATGATACCGATCGTTAAGATGTCAGTAATATTGAGTACCGCTAGCGTTTTCCACACTTTTATTCAGAAATAAAGACCGATTAGGTGACATAAAATTCCATATTTTTCAAGTTATTGCAAGCTCTTTATAATTAGTATTTTCTCATGAATTTGAGAAAATGAGTTTTAGTGTGCAGGAGTAGTAGTACTATGTTTTCTAGGAACTTGATTTTAGTCGGCTAGGACTAACTAGTTGAATTTCCTTAAAAAAAAGTGTAATACAGGCAAATTAAATTTTTCTATATCAGACATCAGATTGAGGATCAACCAATGAGACCTGGAGATTACTGATTTCTACTCCATATAGAAGAATGGTTTCTAAACAGTGACGAAGCAACACTTAAATACTCTCCTCTATATAATTAAAAAATGATATTAGCAAACAAACGGGAGAGTAATATTTATTCAAATAAGATGAGTTCAACAGAATTCCAGTTATTAAGGGAGACTAGAAGGAAATTCTGTTGTCACTGACAGATTTTCAGTATTAGTTGATTTCAAGGACACGACAACTGTAAAACTTAAAGAGTTTAATGTGTTATTTCTAACATAGTCAAAATTTAAAAAACACTATCTGCGCAACATTTTACAAAACTGTGCAAAGCATTTTTTCAAGGATAACATTACCAAATAGTGTAGTATTTTCAGCAAGACAATTAAGGTATTTTCACTGTGTTCAGGGATATAATATGAAACTAAACAACAGTTCGAATATATCTTTATCATGACTTGAATCAGTTGTTCATAAGAGTTGGTGATAGATGCAATTGTTGACTACTCTAATAGAGATTATGAAGATAAATTTTTATCGTAGCAGTCTGAAAACATAAAAGAGGCAGACTAAAGACACATTTCACTGAGAAATGGAAAGAGACATCAAAAGAATGTATAGTACTTAGAAACAACTGGAAAGGATTACTCGAGACAGTATTGCTTAAAGATTTCTTGTCAGCAGCCTTTGCTTCATGAGGAGTAAAAGAAGTCTGAAAAATTAATCAACTTGATTAAAATGATGTTTTAAAATTAACCATCCAACCATTGAATTTTGAATTAATACGCATCAACTTTTGGAGAATAAATGAATTATTCTGTTTAAATAAATTTCTCACTTTTTCCAAATTTTGATGTACATTGTCTAATTTTCAAGCATTGTCAACATAAGCAATTTCGAAACTTGCCCCATAATACTTCCATACTAAATGTCAACTTAATTGACTTTCCATTGTAAAAGTACTTGGAATTAATACAGAAGTTTTGTTAACAAAACTTTTCTGGTGTATATTTGTGTATGTCTATAATCTAATTTAATATTGATCTCTGTCAACTTATCGGATTACTAAAATTTTTCATATATTTACTCTGATCCTGTTTTGACTGCAACTTACTGAACTATGTCAAAATACATTAGTACCTAAATAAGTGAGTTCGATCAATAATTTCAGTTCAGGCTTTAAGTAAATTTGAAACATTAACAACTTCTGAGTAATAAACTCCTTTCAAAATTCGCAGTATCAATTAACGAAAACTAATATGGTTCAGTAGATAAAGAGAATCTGCTCTTAAAGAATCAACTGCTAACTGAGTAAAACGACTTGTTTACTCAATAACTACATATGATTTCAGTAACTATAAGTACATAACAACCGGAAGAAAGATTTGTTGATATGACTAAACAAAATTAAGAGTAAGAAAAATTGTATCTGTCAGATTTTTCCACTCATCCATTCACATATTTATCACTTCTTAGGTTAGCAGTAAATGTCTTCAGTATTCATACTCTTTTTTTCCTCTATAAAGTAACCAAAGACAAGATCTTCGCTGTTAAACATTGAAGGTTTTTGAACTTGATAACATTTATCTCGGTATAGTAGATCACGCAATTAAGTAATAACAGAAAAGGTAAATTACTGTCAATCCTATCCATTGTATAATATGCATAATTAATAAATGAACATAGAAATATTCTTTAAATATCAAGTTATTTTGATAGTAATTCTCAACGAAAAATGACTCCAATTAAAGAATCATTGAAATCTAGTAAGCCCTGGGCATTTACAACATCCAACTTCGAAAGTTAGAAACCTTTAGGTACTGATAGTACAAGGTAGCTCAGTCATGGAATTCAAATTGAAATGTTGTACAACTAGCAAAATCTAGTCAACAGAGTTACCTAGATAAAACATTAGATATACATAATTTTTTATCATTCACTGTTCTACTGTCACGGTTTAGCTATACTGAAAGCTTGTTTCTAAGTACTTGGTAAGTGTGTTGTTAGAAAAAAAGATTTTTCAGATATTTAGCCTGACAGTAATCGGTTATGTAGACCGACGGTGAATTTAGTTATTTTCTTTTCATCACTCTTTATTATCTGGTAAATCTTACATCCCTACAATTTCGCTTCATTCTATTAGATCACAATAATCGTCATTGGTTGATCATTATTCTTTTTGTTTTACATATTAGGCCTTTCATTTAGGTATGTGATTCCATTTATTTACCTGTTAATCCATTTATTCAGACCACCTCTTTATTGAATTTACTCTCAGAGACTTAATGACTCTATGTCATTTGGCTTCCGATGCGAAAAGATTTGTCTAGGTTGTAGAATCAATAAAATACGAATTGATTCATGTATTTATGCTACTATCCATAGATCTCATTGAAATATTTAATCTTGACTGCCTTCCAACATCCGCAATACCTTATCGATTAACAGCTTAGATCATAACTTTAGACGGGAATGTGTTTCGTTTCTATCCAAACTCAAAAGATAATAAATACGAAGGGTATAAGTGTAATTAATTTTTTTTATCATCGAACTCAAGATTTCTACCATTTTATGTCTTTAGGCTACTGGTAGAAATATGTTATTCTTATTATGAAAATTAAAAGTCTTTGGTTTTATTCCATGTAGGAAGAAATCACTGTTTAGTACTCCATTGTGTTTAATCATTAACTGACTAATAACAGTTCGTTATACAACTTCGTTTTTAAACCTACTAAACTTAATTACATTTCCTTGAATGCTATTCTATGAGATAAAATCTAATAATAGCACTAAATGACAAAAAAGTATAACATCAACGTTACACATCAAATCATATGCTGTTGTATTGATTGATGGAGTTTAAATACTGTAATTTCAAACTGTATTTTCACACTAGTTAGCCATTAGCTTTCATATACAATCTGATGGTTTTTTGCAACCTTTAATCAATAAACATTTTAAATCTACTCTACACAAATGCTTAGTAATATTCTAATCATATTATTGATTTTAAATATGTGATATATATATATATATATATAGCTGTATGCGGGTTTCCTTTGTGGTATGAATAATGGTGTCTCGTTGTTTTGTTGTTGTTGAGACGTGAACATGCGCACACATTCGATTGATTTGTTACAACAACATCCAGCACGCATCATCATAACTGTTTGATTGAATAGAAAAAGTGTAATTTGGCCAAAAAATAGTATTATTATATTTGTTTTACCGATCTTATTGTTGCTGAATTTCTAAACATGAATATTAGTTGGAAAGACAATTGCGATAAGGCATGATGTAAATAAATGGTAAAAAGAGCATGCTATTGATGTTTTATAGTGAATAGATAAAAACAGTTGACGTGGATATTACACAATTTAGATGAATATTTGCAAATCAGATGTTAAAAAGAAACAGATTATGTAAGATTGTTGGGAATGTCACGTACCAATTTAAATGAGACCATTTCTTCTGATAATAAATAGATAAAACTTGAAAGTAAGTTTGACAACTGAATATGATAAACATGTCATTCTATGTCTCCGCAACATAAGGGTAATTCATTCATTGTTATTTTATCATGAGGTATCTTTTATTCTCGCAGTAAAATTGTTTTCCATGAAGAGTTCTAATAAGGAATGAAACTTAATATTACACGATCTATTTGAAGGGAACCTTGGTTTTAAAACTGGAATTATTGGCGACATGCTTATCTTTATACGGCACAGCACTAGTGATTCACAAACTTAGCCTTTATTGAAAGAACAGTAGTAAATGATAAGTTAAGGTCTAATGAAAATATTGTTTGTTTGTCAATATTTAATCTTCAGTTGTACTGATAAACCTTAATTATAAATGTCGAGGTATACCTATCGATATTATACTGTAATGGTATACATAAACTCGAGAGCTATCTAACTACTTCATAATATAAAGAGTTAAATTTATGTCAGGACTGACCACATTATTAGACTAAGTTGACGAATTTTTGGTAGTCCATAAACCCTTTGTATGCTTCTTCCTACCGATTTAAGACGCTCAAAGAAGCAGATTAATTTGCTAATCATGGCAAAGTAAATACCATATTGAAATTTTGGACCGAACTTACGCGTATAGAAGTCAATAAATCAATCCGTTTTCTATTCATGGCCTTCAGCTACCATTGATTCCTAACAATAGTCATTCTCTGTCCTGCACATAGTGAATAGATTCAAACATATTCTTTTGTATGCATTTTATCATGTTTAGTTTTAATGGTTACTTTCGGTCTTAATTGTAAATGCACATAACCCATATGGTTTATTAATGATTCATTCATTTTGTAATATACATGAGACTCATCGTTCACCCTTTATATATAGAGAATTTCTGAACCAGTTATATAAACACTTGTGTTTGTAAAACCTTAAGGGAGAAATTACTGCAGAATTTATGGTTTAAATTGTTTTTTTTCCTAATTATATTGAGGTTCATCTAATAAATAACTCATAATTATGCATATTGGACGATTACTTACCATTCTCATAGAATGGTAGTTGGATAAGGTTGGGAATTGTTTGAACTATTAAACGGCAGCTCATTAACCTAGGATTAAGAGCTCGTAAAGAGACCTGAAGGTATTAGATTCAATCCGTGTTGAGGTCTAGGATGAGCACTGTTAACGAGTCCCATATTATGATAAAACGGCTGTCTCGTGCTTCCATGTTTTCAGCGGTTTCCTGGAGAAGGTCATTATGTGATGCAAACTACAAAATGAAGATCGCTTTTTCAAAATCCACTCTCTGAAAACATTTTTAAAGCTGGAACACTGGGAACTGATTCATATCAAATGATTCATTATTTCAACAGAAGTTATCCAAATAGATGTTAATATTGTGCATGAAGTGCCAACCATTATAGTTTACTGTAATTCATAAATCGGTCTAATATTCATCTGCTCTAATATATATTTGCATGGATATTGAAAATACCTTTAACAGTTATAAATATAAACAAGTATCAATGAATTTATTCAGATATGAACTATACATCTTCTGTTAGCTGTTGATAACTATTTGAATTTCTAAACTGAGCGTAATGAATAGAAATAGACAGGTATAAAAAATTCCGTCATTTATTATATCTCCATGTTTCGAAATAAAATAAAAATTATTTTAATGGTTTAAAGATCCCCATCATATTAAAAGACTAATATTTGAACGAAGAATATTCTTTTCGATAAATTCTCTTCAGGTTCTACAATTATATATCCAAATTAATAATCCGAAAAAATGGCCAGGTTAAAGGCAAAGTACATCGTTTAAAGCATGTAAATTTAGGATTGTCAAACCAAATAGAATAAAATTATCATTGTTGATATGACTCATATAGAATGTTAATTTGAATCTGTATCTATGTTAAGTGAAGATTTAAGATCTGTGATCAGAATAAATATGGGTCAGATAGGGTGGGAGAGATATGATAGTGCAATTACAATTCGATCAAGTGGAAGATTAAATTGTGCGAAAAATTAGTGAGACGTAATAAAGAGGGATCAATGAGAAGTGAATAATAATAATAATAATAATAAACCCCCTTTGTGTATTCAAAAACAGTTTGTTCTCTCCTTAAACCTACCCTGGTAATATATGCTTATTATCCAGAGTGATTAGGTGTCAAATTGTTTTCACAATATTTTATCATTATTATCCTTGTCTATTCTTATCCTTATTTCCAGTCTAGTTGACCTTTTATTTTTAAATAATAATAATATATTAATTATCAGAAGGGGTTTTGTGGAGATTTAGTATGTTTCATAGTTTTCCATGGTGGTCTAGCTTCAATTGACTCATGCTTTCAACTATGAATAATAATATACAAAGATTTGTGAATAAAGATAAGAGAGACAATTGCATTTGACTACGAAAGGTAGTAAGTACATAGTCAAATTAGGTCATCCAATAGCTAAGATTACTATTGATTAATTGACCTTGTGGTTGACCAAGGGAGGAGCAGGCGTTGGAGATATTTCTTCTGCACGCATGGCTCCGGTTTCTTCATCCTGATGGCTACTGCCTCCGCATTATTTCTTATTCATTTCAGTTTTCTGTATGATTGTTTATTAAAATATCGAGTTTTTAAAATAATTCCATTACTTGATTTAGAGAACATTTAGTCTTATCAGTTAATTATCCTTCTCGTGGAGATTTTAATTTCTTAGTATACAATATATTTTTCAAAACTATAATATCTGCTTTATAAAATGACTGAATACTGTAATCTACTAACTTGGTATACAGTATGAAATAAAAATAATCTCTAATATTTGATTTGAGGAAATTTCTAGTAGCTTACTGAAATAACAAAAGAGTTCGTGTAGTAGTTTTTGTAGTTAAGATTCATCTTAAACTATTTTCACTAATTTTTAACCTGTATTTTTCTGAAGATTATTTGTATGTCAGTGTAAGGAATTAGAAAAAATCTACACTAAACAAGATTGGATACACGATACTATTTGTCAACACAGCCAAGGACTCTTGGTTGCGATTGCGGTTGAATAGAATATCTTATTCTTGTTCTACTTCTTGCCAATCTAAAAGATGAATCTTGCTTTGAAGAAACCACACAAGACTGATTTACACAAATAGGAGTAGCCTACAAATAAACCCTTGAGAGTTAGATAAGAAATTAGCACATCAAAGTTACATGTCATTGAGAAAAAAGCTACGTTGGGAGTCGTAAAAATGGATTACACCTCGAATAAGGAATTTTAACAGACCAACAACAAAGTTTCAAATGTTTACCAAACAAAATAATAGACACGTACGTATATTCACATATATCCCACTGATAGTTTTTTTATTACCATTTTAAACTTATTTGCCAATACACTGAATTAACTAAGCCTAGTAGAAACTCCTCGTGTGTTCGTTCAGAATAATTGTTTGCAATGATCCAAGTTGTATGCATGAAATTTTACTACCTTTTATCAAACTTAGTCAATTTATGACATGATCCTAATCTAATTCCATATCATCAATGGGTAAGTGTTTCGATTTTGAGTTTGTTGTCTCCACAGGTAGCAGCTACAATAAAATTTCTGCAGTTCTTTTTGAAACCTAGTTGTGACTAGTACATAATTGTCTTGATTTGATACATCATAAATGGACGAATGTTAACCCACCATTAAAAACCTGGAAGCGCTGGACGGTCCTAGTATGGGACTCCTCAGGGAGGCAGTTACTCACTGAAGACAATGGTGGACGGTCGCGTGACATCGTGGGTTGGTTGATGTTAGACATTCACACTGTTGGATGCCCGGTCAGTGGTCTATAGGTTGAGCGTTCACGCACAAGACCGAAGGTCCTGGGTCTGAATCCCGTTTTTGGGATCGTTGATGCACACTGCTGAGGAGTCCCATACTATGACGAAACGGCTGTCCAGTGCTACCAGGTTTTCAGTGGTGGCCTAATATTCATCCATTCATCCAAACTCAACAATCCCCACAATCGAATGCTGACATTTCTAATTGTTGTAAACAACTTATCAAGTCAACCTTTGTTTCTCCCAAACTCTTTATGAGAGAATAATGCCTAAATAAGCTAATGAAGTGAGTTGACCAGTGATTCTGGAAATAAAATGGCTGAAACTTCAGAATTTACTAACGAAATGAAACTTGAAGACCATGAGACCAATAAGATAAAACTAGAACTGATAATTTCTGTGACTAAAAGTTATGTATGAACTACAGTTGAAACAAGACAGATTCATTAATTTTTTTATATAAGTTAAAAATTACAAACCAAACCACTTCCCAGAAAAATGAGAATAAATAAATTTGTTACAGTTTATAAAGATTGGTGAATTACATTTATCAAGATTTTCCAGTACATGTTTTCTGAAAATATTATTGCGGTAATTAAATAATTTTTTCAAGTGAATGAAAGCTAAACATATACTCAACTGTTTATATGAAATTCAAGAACGTTATAAATGCATGACTTGTCATATTAAGTTTATTTTCATATTTGGATACAGATTAAATTACGAGAAGTGTTATCACGGTAATTTTGATAGGGAACTCATATGAATTGAGAAGGATGAATAAGTAGACTAAGAATGGATGTGTGGAAAGATAAACATGAAAGGTTGTGAGGTAATTGTTTATAATACATAGTTTGTGTGTGGGGCAACCCAGTCTCTGCATATGGTAAATGTGGAGGTTGAATAAAGCTCTCTTATATACATGAGTTCAGTTCTCTGGAGTTGATGCCGATTGTTTCATCTATGTAGTGGAGCCGTGATCCTACAATTTTGATTGGATTATTCAAGGCTTGATACAACTCCTGGGAGGAATTCATCCATTTTTATTTGATGTTCGTTAACTACAAAGTGGAAGAAGTTGGTGGTGTTGATAGATTAGGTGAACCCTCTTCCTAACCATTCTGGACATGCTCTTGAGCGTGAGAGGATAAGACACTCTGAATGTGCTCTATGTTACTAGTTTCTTTCGGTCAGATATTATGTGAGTTCGAAAACAACATGCAGGGATAATATATCATGAAGACAAGTAGAGAACGGCGAGACCATAATTTATGGGCAAGGCAATCAGAAGCGTTTGAGGGATTTCAAGGTCACGGCGCCAATTTCAGTACCTGATGCTCACGTATGATCGGTTCACAGTGGATTTTAGAGAAGACGTGACAATTAAGCGGTTACAATAAATGAGACTACTAAGAAGTTCCTTTATTTGTAATTGCGGCAATCAAATGACTTGTAGGCCTTGTGCAGACTACCGTGATGTCGTCCTTCGATGTAATATATGTTGGAGGAAGACGTCTGCTAGAATAGGATTTTTTCCGCTCGATCCAGATTGAGACTAATGTGAATTACAATGATTGCCGCGAACTGTGTAATAAAAGCACCAGTAACATTGACTACAATAATCGCAGATGTTACTGAAACTTCGGCTGTTTAGTGGTATGAGTATCGTAGGGATATATGAGTAATAAAAATGACAAACGTACATAACCTGAGCACACACAAACAATATCGAAGTTGTGTGGTCGAGGCTGAGAGAGTTTTTGCTACCTTATCACGGCTCCAGAGACCGACTATTATGAAGCCATATTAATGAGTTCCTCTACAGTATGCATTACGATTTTAGAACGTCTGAATCTCTTTCTAACCTTGACAACTTTTTGGACCATATTAAAGAAGTGTATCCACTTTAATTCTTCGGTTTTGTATAATATACTTTTACTCTATATTGACTATTTAGTGATTGGCTGATATTTCTCAAGGTCATTTAAGATTCGTCCAAAGGTCGTCTATGAGTTACAGTCTCGCGTGCAGAACTCTTGTACATCGTGTATTATTATAACTACCGTTAGAAGTGAAATGCAAGCTTATGTGATACATTGACAGTTACGTATCATCTAAAGAAAACTTATTGAATTTAGTTGAAGATCCCTAAGTATATTAAAATGTGTATCATCAATTTGATTTATGACTATCATTGAGTAATTAATTACCCCGAATGTGTTTCTTACCAAATATATAAAATCTGTAGAATATACGATAATTGCGTTGTGCTGATCCAAGAAATTTTAATGTCATAGTTTTAGTGCATATATATGTTTTCAATGGTTTGTCACTAGCCTAAATAGACACATCTGTCATCATTCAATGTAGAGTTTTGCATCAATTACATTCAATTATGTTGAGTGGGTTTAGTGTAAATTTAAATATGTCGTAAACGGTGACACACTTATTCATGTTGTTCGATAGCATTATTAGATAATCACAAATAAATACATGCATGTGCTTGTGTGTAGGATACACGGATGTATATATTTACATATATGATTTTGGAAAACAATTACGTCAAAGCTGGATGTTGAATCATCAGTGAATGATAAAGTAAAACAAGTCGCGAAATGTTGATTAATAAACTGAAACAAAATGCCTACGATGTTTACAAAGTAAGCAAAAACATAGTATGTATTTCACGGTGGAGAGAAAAACAACTATCGATGAATTATGGGTAACATTGGTTAGTGGGAAAATTATTTTTACAAGTATGATGATTGATTTTTAGAAGTAAGCCTTGGTTAATGAAGAATTCTTTCCTCCAGTTACCTTGTAAGTGGCTCGTAGTCCATATAACTTAACTAGTGAACGTACCACTATCCATAAATGTTCAAATCCATCATCAAATAGCAACTTAGTAAAATCTATTGTTAGAATAAATCATGTTTTAGAATATTTATGTATTCCGTAAATGAGTTTATAAATCACTCCATCTTTTCTCACCAACTAGAAAGTGAGTACTGTATCAAAATAAAAGGCGCCTTTATAGTTTCAAACCAAATCAACTGGATGGTACAGGGTTACACCTCTTTGTTGAGACCCTCCATTTATTCACAACAGGATCACTATATTCTCAAGATGAATGTTATAAATTCTTATATCCAGCGTCTTATTAAATCCCCCTATAAACTTCTACTTATCTACTACAACATTGTAAATCACAAGATTTTCTTGGGTAGTGAATAAATCATTAAAATGAATGGATTTTTAAGTCTTCGGCATTAATTCAGACCTCATCAGTTTTACAGGACAAATCCCTAGCTGGAAGGGCTCAGTCAAGCACCTGCACCAAATCGCATTTGGGTACGCTTTGCTGAGCATATCTTAAGATTTGTCAGGTTAGATTACGCACACCTGGACGCATCAATCATTCTGCAAATACATCTATGAATCCTTTCATTTATGACTTTTAGTTTTACTGGCTTTTGGATCCTTGTACAAAACATGTTTTGAACAATAGCGTGGCAAAGAACTGTATATTCATGACAGCTTTACTCCTAGAACTATAATCGAAATTTCATTGCTTAATCATATCAGAAAACTTTGTTCGGCTCTTTCTTTCAGTTATTAAATCATTAAGTCGTTTTATGTCGACTATCTTGTAAATTTATAATTTTATTTTGGCTTACTGAGATTTACTCATTTTATTCTTACCTATTATCAGAGTTTACTTATTACGTAACGACTTGCTTCCAGCTGTTTGATCTTTTGTTAATATCAGTATTATAGAATGCTCTTTCACATAAGATATACTTGAAATATTTTATCTAATCTATCAACTTTATTTATATCATTACAATATTGCATTAATGTGTGATCGTAGAAACTTTAAACCAAACTCTTTCATGTAAGCTATTCAAACCCATTTTATGACTATGACTTTTAAGTAAGCAAAAGATAAGAAGCAAACATAATAAAATGAATCTATCCTATTCGACTCAAATATTTATTCTTTCTCTCCTTAAAATTTAATACAGCATTACTTGCAAATTTCATCGCTTTACAAAGTGAATATGTAAGTTCCAAAATAAAAATTTTATTATTATAGCTTAGTATTTATTGACTAAACAACCAAGAATATATATCTAAATTTATTTCACATAGTTTTAGAAAGACTGTTATTATGATGTAAAAAGTTTCATAAAAATTTCACACGATAAATCGTTTTTACAATATTTTTAAAATGTTTATCTGTCTATTAAATATATATAAATATAGTTGAGATCATGAATCAATTGAAGCTGGACCACCATGGAATACCTGGAAGCACTGGATGGCCGTTTCGAACTATTGTGGGACTCCTCAGCAGTGTGCATCCATGATCCCGCCTCACGAGATTCGAACCAAGGACCTACAGCCTCGCGCGCGAGAGCTTAAACACCTTAGTCATTAGTTCATAGGTTGATGATTATTAGTTGTTAAATAGAAATAATTTCTCATTAGTTAATTACAGTTGACATGAAAAAATTGTGTCTATTGATGAATATACTAAGAAATAAAAATGTTGTTAAATATTATCAAAGGGAAAACTCAAATAGAGAAAGAATAGGGTTTTGTGGAGATTTAAGTAATTTTATATAGTTGAAATCATGAGTCATTTGAAGCTAGACCACCATGACAAACCTGGAAGCACTGGACGGCCGTTTTGTTCTATTGTGGGACTCCTCAGCAGTGAGCATCCACGATCCCGAATGTATACAAAAAATTACCATTTCCGATTAGATTATACCTAATTCAATAGAACATCAGTAATTATTCACGCATGTATATGTGTTATTCGCCAAATGTGATACTTTTCGCAGACTAATCAAGAAACTTTGTCATTTTATAAATGAAACTTTAAAAACATATTCGTTTAGATTATTTTCACTCAATAAATATAGACATTGGGGTAATTTTAATCAAGGCATTTTGTAAGGGAACAATAGCTGAATTTTGAAAATTGTATCTAAAAGTTTTTATTAAGTAGTAAATAGAACACGTATTCCAACACTACTGATAGATATATTTAAAAATGTGTATTTAGAATATCATTACAGTCTGCTTTTTGTTATTTCAGACTTACTGTTTCAAGAAACCGTCAAAGTTCTTATGCATGACGATTAGGTATAACAGCAGTATCATGTATGCAAGAAAAGCTTGATTGATAGGATGTACATGCTGTACATGAATTAAATAAAAAATGGTCAAACATACCACAGCATATAATCTTCCATATTTTGATTGACAAAATCTTCAACTTTAAAATAGGCCGCTGTCATTTTTCAATCATCAAATGTAGTTTGAGTAACGTACATAGTTGGTTTCACGATCGGAAGAAAATGAAGTTTATTCGTCATTTTCATCCATAATCCCTCTTTATTAGTGAATGCGGTGTAGTTCCAACAAGAAATTATGTTAACTCCCACTTTAAATTTTTGAGTAATAAATATCGTTACGTCGGATGATTTGAAAAATATCAGTTCATAACCCGGAGATCAATGTTAGAAAATCTCGTTCATCTTATATATACAATAAACGATACTCTGTTCAAAGTGTTTCTAAAGCAAAAAATGTAAACAGTGTTTGGTGCACTTCCACGCTCTCATTTGAATGGTTCAATTTCACTGCTTTTGTTATCAGTCTGTAAAACAACACCGGAGCCTAAATCAAATGGAAGCGATTGTTTTCATTATTAAAAAAGTATAATAATCACAGAGGATTATATATCTGGATGAAATTCATCCGCTGGCATATTTGAGCGTGCTAGATGCATTTGCTAAGTAATAAAAGGTACATCAACCGTAATTTCTTCAAATTTGAAAAAAGAGAGAGGAGAGCTTTTCCTGTTGCTAGAAAAATCCAAAGATGTGACACAAAAGTTCTGTTTACATGGTAACGGCAATAACTTCGAAAATACATAATAAAATAGTGAACTAAAAAAGATATTAAACAGTCTAAAGATGCCAAATTTTAATATAATAATTATATAATTATTGTTGAATTGTTTATTCATCTAAGCTACAAATTACTAAAGATAATAGAAAAATAGGTGAACTGAGCTTCTTCTTTAGTATCCACAATCTGCAAATATTCTTCATCGTTTCAACATTAAACATTTTATCAGTTCTCCTATTTCGAAATCTCTAAAATTTCGATTAATTCACATTGTACTACTTAATTTTCATTGATGTTTTTCTTATAAATCTATGAAATTTACTAAAAAATCTATTTGTAACTGACTAATTTATTAATAGAAAAAGAAAATAAAACGATGTAATTATGATTTAAAGTTACCTATCTGTATAAATGTTAATTATCAAAAAAGGCGAAGGAAAAAAATCATTACCATTGTATATATATATATATATATATATATATATATATCTTCATTCTGAATCTATGCATACAATTAAACTTATTATTCATTTAATTCCACTGATTCATAAAATAAATCGTTTAAACTAATTCAAGAGTAATTATTTGATTTTATTTTTATATGATCTACTTATTAATTATACCTAATAATATAGTGATTGGTTTTTTGTAGAAAAAAAAATTGATTTTCAAAAAAAAATTCTAATCAGCGAATCTAATCAACTATTTTCTTATACATAGGATCCTATATTCACCAGGTGGTTTTCATCATTATATCAACATTAACAGTATGATAGTAAAGAAATTCATCGTATATGTGAAATATATACATTTTTGGCTAAATTCTATTCTTTTCATATGTTGTATCGAACAGAATAAAATTACACCAATTAAGAGGGTTATCCAATTTATTAATATGAAGCGATGATTGAATAGTTAGAAAATCTAATTTAAATTTCGTGATGGAGTAGTAAATAAAGAGTGGTATACTAAAAACCTGTATTGAACAAACACTTAGGGACTAAAATCCAGTATACCATCTTTACTACAGTATAATGCTAATCTCTAACTTATCATAATGATATTCGGTAGCTTTAAAATATAAATGACCTTGATCGCCTCTGAAAGTTATAACCCACGTCTTATTTAACTAATATGATAAGCAATGTAAATAATTATGAACTACTGAAACACACTGTAAACATTCGCTATTAACTAATTATTGAATAATGTGACTGAAAGTAATTTTAACAGCTTACGTAACAAAATTCTTTTGATTTCTATCAACAACATACAGAACATTGTTAATGTGTTTAGTTACTCGTGAACGATGAATAATATTTTTCAGAAAGTACTAAAAGTATCATTATTATTTTAGGTAATGTCAAGACAGAATCATAAATAACAAGTCTAAAATTGATTTTTCCCACTGAATTTGTGTATTTTCTTGTTATCAATAGTAAATTGAAAACAAAATTGCATATAGATGTTATTATATTTCAAATGTTTTACTTCCTATGAATCTCTAATTTGAATTTATAATGTTTGAATACTTTTTATACGGTTGTCTTTTAACAGTTAAGGCATAAAACTACTGAAGACAACCGTAGTTAAAATGCCCTCAAATGCCTTGATAAAGTCGAGATAGTCCGAAGGCCCTCTCGAAACGCTCTCACATGGCCACGCGTATGCAGCCCCTGCCAGGGAGGTCCTACTCACTGCCTTCTCGCGGTAGGGATGTTGTTTACGAAATTGAGGAAACGAAATGCTAGTGACGGATTTTTTAAACCTAACTGATGGATACGGAGAGTCCACCTAGGGAAGTTGGAAAACCCTGTTTCCAGACAGTAGTGCACATGGGCTCCAGTATCCTGAAGGAATAAATGGCGTGTGAACCTATTGTTGGTCACAGGCTACCATGAGACTGCATCTCTTGACGTTACTCCACTGCTTTTTGGATCAGACCTTTAGGTCAAAGGCTCAGGCAGTGGCCCCCTAGGAAAAACACTTGCTTCGGTTTTGGTACTCAAGCAGTACCCCAGCCCTCACACAAGTCGAATGATTTGTGTGGGGCTTATGTATTCAGCGCCTCTTTGTACAAATATTTGTGTGTTGAAAGAAATAATAGATAAATAGTGGTTAAAATATTGTCAATAAAACATAAGAAATGATACAAACATACCAGCAAATATAGCATTATTTCAAAGTGTAAAGCCTAATTTCGCTAAGATGTGTTAAATAAAAGGTTAATTATAATTAGTTTACGTTCAGATAATCATCATTTGTTGCTTTTAGGGTTTACTTTATTCTGTTTATCGGACAGCTTTAGGATAAGATGTTACTTCTGCTAAATCAGCTCTAAATATAACATATTTGTTGTGTTTTTTTAATTCAATGAATACATGTCACTAAAGTACATGGAAATGATTATGCTAATATAATGTTATTCAACTATATTTTTAAGATGAAAAAGCACATGTAGTATAGGCACACGTTAACTGCAAAATATCACAACATAAGTATAACAATAACCAACAAAAAATAGGATAAATCGTATCATGTAAAAAATTAGATTACATCGTTGCATGTAATGACAGTATCATTGAGCAATTCTCTATGTCATGTATGTCTAATCCTTAGTGTTCTGACTTTTGCACGGCCAATTATCACGTGACATACTTGCAAATCAGAATACGACTTATACAATCACAGCACTGCGCCAAACCAATGACATATTGACTGGTATGAGCAACCTAGTAGCCTTAATGGTCCTCCTTCCTACCTAGCTCTGCCTGTTGAGACCAGAACACCAATACCAGATTCCACCACATGAATCATTTATTTCAAACATACTTGGTTTATATACAAGTCAACCAGACCACATCATACCATAAAATAGAAAATAACATTTGCACAGGATCAAGCCAAAAGGTGGTTGTCATTGTGAGAGACTGTAATCACTAAATGGAGTATAATTTGAGAATAGTAGATCGAGTAATAATCTATAAATCAAAATAACGCTTATAATAAGAGGAATATAGATATACACAATCGATTTGCTGAATAGTTATGCAATAAGAATACATGTACAATATTAGTCCATAACTAGTTCTCAGAAGTTGCTCATAATTTAATTTTCAACAGGATATAACACTTAATGCCGAGTGAATTTAAATGTCTCCACTAATCTAATTGATTAAAAACCATATGCACTGTATTTTGATGTTTGATAGTTGAGAACAACTAATAGGTAGCTTTGGATTTAGGCATTTATTAAGAAGGTGTATCTGTGACTTTTAGGTAATTATTTGTCGCCCTGGGATTTAATCATACATCACACAATGTAACAACCACAGACATTACCATGAGTTATTCAATTAACGATTGATCTGTTTTAAGATTAAGATTTATGTACTCACGAATCGTTGAAGTGTCACTGAAGCCATGTTTACCTCTTCCTGAATACTTATTTTTACTAAAAACAGAAAATAAACTTAAATAAAAAAATTAAATCATTATAAACAAGATACTGGTTTTATGGAGCCAAATTTAATAAATTATCCAGTCTTCATCCTTCTTTTGTAGTTTACTCCACTGTAAACACAATTATTCAATTACATAATAGAATAAGTTTAAGATTCATATTTTGATATGTCCATTTTCCTAGAAAATGAATATAACCACCTTATGCTATAATCGTTAGAAAACCAGTTAATCATTTACTTCTAGCAAAGTACACACCTATTTATTGAATCAATAAACCAGTAGACTAAACACTAGGAGAATGAAGAAAGAATTATTTTCATTAGAAATAAGTAAATATACATTGGTATGCATATTTTTTTTACCCTATTCGCTTGAACCAATATTATTCATTTGCTCACCAAAAAATTCCTACATGAAACAAGATATCTGAGGATTCAAAGAATCACATGTTTCGGGATTCGTTATCAAAGATCAATTTATTTGTAAAATAACTAGAATGGGGTTATTGTGTATTATATATATAGCAATCTCTAGATTGTAATCTTGGATAAAATGTTTTGATCTAATCATATTCATGTAGTTTTAAACGGTGAATCAACCATTATTTCTGCCACCAATTCACATCTGCGACATATACCGGTTAAGGTTGTTAAAGTAGATGAACTATTGATCATGCAAACACATACACGTAGTTTTGAAGTGGGGGAAAAGAGTTTCAGTTCAGGAGCAGGCTTTTGGTGGTGTTTTATTCACTCAGTTGAATTTAGAAAAGCATGATACTCAGGTTGCTTAGTAATCAGTAGACCCAATATTTCATTCAGGGAAAAACGTGAAGTTCTACAGGATCAAAGATTATCTCATCCTAAAACATGGTGGAAATGGATGTATATATATTTAGAATATAAGCATGGATGACAGTGAACCAAATCAATTGTTGATAACGAAAATTGTTAGTCGACTGTGAAGAAACTTTGTTAATTTGCTTCCTTTTTTAAGTATTGTATTGATTATGTTAGCAATGTTAGGTTAACAATCAAAATATCCAGCTAAGACAGTGAAAAGCCAAAGAAAAAATACATGGAGAAATAAAATCGATAAACTTAGGGTCTCCATTTAGTGTATTTCTTGTTACATGTTTGATACCAACCAATAAAAGTCTACCACACAAATTGTAAAATAAGAAGTTACATTTTTGTAACAATCATTCTGTTTTGGTATCAGAAACTTAGCATCCAGTCATTCAAATATGATTAAAACACATGCTGATATAAAATTGTAGTTACTACGATGTCACAATTAAAAGATTATGTAAATAATATCGGATCATTATGCAGTTTTGGTTGGACGATTCTCTTTTAAAGTATCTAATTTCTTTGGAAAGGAGGATTTTTAAAATTAAAAGATTTGGGACAAATCAACACAAAACGTGCAATGGATTTATGTATATTGTTCCACTTTATGGTTTATATCACGAACTAACCTGTTAGACAACTTTTAAAAATCGACAGGGGCTGAACGGCTGTTTCGTTCTAATATGGAAATCTCCAACGGTAGTTTAACGGTATGAATTTCGTTGAAAACAACTTCTGTTATAGGTTTTAATAGATTTCGTAAAGATCTACTAACTGGATTAGCGATATTTATAAATAACCTTCCTAGTCCTATGACGACTTCAATTTTGCTATATCTTGACGATACAAAGACGTAGAGAATGACAAAATATTATGAGATTATAAACCGAGTGCATTTAGATGGTTTATCTCTATTTAAGCGCAAATCAAAGCAGTCAAATCTGTTATTCTGTCTTTTGTTCGCCAAGACATAAATAAGCACACAACTTGTGGAATTCTATTATCCAATATAGCAGACTCATGGCAATCTAGGGTATTTTATTCATCAGTGAATGATAAAAATCACGGAATGATAAACATTGGAATTAAATCCTTGATCTGGAGCACTGTATACAGTTCAAGACTGTTCTTAAAAAGTGGGAGACGACGTAAACAGTTTCGGTGTACTTGTGCACAACTGTTTACAACAGTTCCAAATATTTGTATGATAACATATCGATTGGACAAAATTTATATCCTTTATTGTGTAGAAGCATTCAAGTTGAGTTCATTAAAAATCCAAGATTACTTAATCAAGAAATGCGAGTCTTTCGCTTCTTAATTTTTTTCTTTCCTGAATCACGAGTGTCCATGGATACGGTGACAATTCCAAAGGCTAAGAATTAGCTACCTACTAACTGATTACGTACTTCCACATCGGTAATATCGACAGGTGGTAATATTTCTCTCCACATATTTTCTTGATAAGAAAAGTTATTCAACTGCGAAACTTAAAATACCTGAATTAACACTGGCCTTCTAGGTTTCACTACCTATCAACCGAGACGTCCGGTTTTTTATGGCTTGGCTTTTATTAAGAATCAAAACATACTTATGCTACTTATATATATTAAGTAAGCTAAAAAAAACTAAAGAAATTGGAAAAGACCTCAACTTCGAAATATGTATCAGATCAACTTGGATGGATTCAAGTTTTTCATATGTAGACTCTCAAAAATAAATGTAAGGTAATTTGTGAAAATCACAAAACATACGAAGCATACAGTGAGGCAAAAAATACTTCATAAAATTTAATTGATGTAGGTTATTTTTTAAATGTGTGATCTAAACGAATATTAAGTCAGTTAGTCAGCTAAAACGTAGGACCAGGGACATACATGCATCATTCACATTCCACACACTGGGATCCAGAATGACTGTCGATGAATTGGATAGTCAGGTTGTTGTTTTTCCTGCTCACTGTCATTTGAAGGGAAGTCAGTCAGCCAGCTACAACGTAGAACCAGGCACATATATGCATCTGTCAAAGTTGCCATAACCTCATTAGCATAACAAGATGAACGCCGGATTCATAGAAGTAGTTAATTTAATGGTGGTAATATATAAAAGAAAGATTGTATATAGCGATATAGTACAGGAAGAAAGAAATATATGATGCAATTTCAATCTCATAGTTTAAGGGAAGACAGAGAGTGAACACACCAGCGCCATTGTGATCCATTCTGAGCCATGTCACGCGGACCCTCCCAACCAAGTAGTCTGCATCTACCAACATGGCTCAGACTAGAAGTTAGTGACTTCAAGGACTGATGCCACTTTTTAGTTTGGCCGCCCCTAACTCTCTTCCAACCATCCCCTACACTAGTCAGCATTGCGCATCGTGGTAATCAGTGTTCAGACATACGTAACACGTGGCCCAACCATCTCAGTCGATGAAGATTCATGACCTCATCAACTGATTTACTATCATTCGACTAATACTCTGCGTCCAACCTCACTATTACTTACCCGGTGATCCCAGCAGATCCGAGCAATGTTTCTAAGACATCTGTGATCAAGTACTAATGACTTACGAGTACCCCCTACTCTTAACGGTCACGTTTCGCAGCCGTAAAGTAGAACAGAGCGAACTGCTGCACAGAATGCTCGTCCCTTAATTGATAGACTGATATCTCATCTTCGCCATAGGTGACGTAAGATGACAAAAGCCAAATGAGCTTTTTGAATCTGTGCTGAGATTTCGTCAGACACCAACTCATTAGGGCTGATCAGACCTCCAAGATAAGTGAAGTTGTCGACGCATTCGACTACTTCACTCCCTATCCTTAGTTAAGATGTTGACGCAGGCCAGTCCTGGAGTAACAATTTACATTTAGATGGGGAGAAACGCATCCCAAATATCCTTGCATTGTTACTCAATGCTACCAAACACTGCATTTTATCAGCGTCTTCATCAAACAGGACTACGTCATCTGCGTATTCTAAGTCGATAAGTGGACCTCCTAGTAGGAGCTATAGTTGCTGGAACAATCGTTCGTCAAGGTCCTACCATGCCAGGTAGATCGGTTGAAGAGCGGTAAGACAAAAAGCAGCAAACTCAAGGTCCGAAGGCGAAGTCCTACTGCTGACTGTACAGAGGTTTGATGGCAGTAAGGTGTTTCTTTCAGACAACCAGCATAACAGCGATGCTACCTTCCCACAATGAGGGGTGGGGTTAGAAATAGTCGGCCTTAAAAATGCACACCTAGCCTTATACCACGGATATTTTTCTCTGGTGGTAAGGTCTCAACAAGTACGGAGGCTAGTATTTTAGATGCTATATTAGTCAAACTAATCCCTCTATGGTTATTACAGGATGATTTTCACCCCTTCTTATATATTGGGACAATCAGTGATTGAGATCAGTCACGTGGGATTACGTCCAACTCCCAGGTTTTAGCGAAAATATTAGTCAACCTAATCGCTGAAATTGGACCACCATATTTAAAGACCTCTGGAGCCAATTCATGTGGACCAGCTGCCCTTCCTCTTTTCAGATTAGCTATAGCCTTTTGAACTTCACTTAGAGTCGGGGGATCTACTTCAATGTTCTACTCAAACTCTTTGGGAATGGTGAGTAACTGTAGATTAGCTGTTCACACTGTTATTCTGATTTTAATAAAGTAAAACTTGTAATTTTTAATAAATAACGGATTTTATAACATAATTAACCTCCACAGTGAACAATATTATTATAAACTATTTTTAAATTGTTTTTGTCCAAAATACTAATGAAATGTGAGCGAATTGAAAAATGAAACGTTATTTTAAAAATGTTGCTTTCACTTCTCTTCAAATTGCTTTGTTTTAGGATTTACTGGTAAATTTGAATTAAGCCAAGAAAGGTGACTACTTGAAATCGGTAATCTTTTGAGTGTCTGTAGTTGTGGATCTGTGTCAACTCGTAAATTATACAACTGATTCATAAGTAATTTATTGATTGTACTCGTCCATAATTGTTTCACTGTATTATCGTTTGATCTAAATGTGTACGTGGATCCATAGTTTTCAGTAAATAATGAGAAACATCGATCATGTGAATTTGAAAATAATCCAATCCGATGTAGCTTTTAAACAAATGCAGAAATACAGAGAAAATATGATTATGTTGAGCTAGGATGTTTCTGAAAACTATTTAGTCTGTAGATCGCTTTCCTTAGTGATCGTCTCTGACTAATGTAGCACAAAAAAAACAGAGAAGGTGAATAAATGTCTCAATCTACATCCCGACTTTTCAGTAGATCAGATACCCACGAAACTTCAATACGGGTCCAACCCGAAGTTTTCCAGTATTACAATGAGAAGGATAAATTAGATCGGTATCTAGTGTCTCAAAAATCTAACTCCATTTTATTTGTAATATAAAATGACGAATGCCGACTGTCATTGGTGTGCACTGTTTCACTTTAGATATAAGTGACCCCTAAAGATTACAGTTTTTCAGTTAAACTTCTAGAATTCTTGTCAATATTGGTTAGTAAAAGAGAATAATAATTAGAAGGGGGTTTTGTGGAGATTTTAGTAATTTTATATAGTTGAAATTATGAGTCAATTGAAGTTAGACCACCATGGAAAACCTGGAAGCACTGGACGGCCGTTATTAGTATATAAATTTTTCAATGAAAACAGCTGAGTGTCCATAAAATCCAGTGTAATTAATAAATATGAAAACGAAAATTCTCTCAGTTACCAATCAGTGCTGAATAAATTTATCACTTAAAGGTTCATAGTTAATGTTTAAAATTTTTGTGTAGATTAACATTCGTAAATGAATATTATAGATATTATTAAACCATTTTTTTTGAAAAATTATCACTTCCATGTGATTAAGTATGAGAAGGAAAAAGCGAAGAAAATCTTATTTGTTTCATCCATAAGAAACTTAGAAAAAACATTGAAATTCTTTGTAAACTCGATTGTCCAGGTGTTATATCGATCGCGTTCGTGCCCTGTTAATATATGAAGTGATAAGACCGCCAATTAGAGAACAGTGTTTTATCGATCGGATCCCATGATACACAAAAGCGTTATGAGCGGTCTTGAGCACTTATCAGTCCTGCTTTCTGCCTAGCCCAGCCAGTGAAGTTCAGAACACCAATAACAGCCTCTGCAATATGAATCATTATTCTCAAATATACTGGGTTTATATACCAAACAAACTGACCACATCGTACCATAAAATAGAAAATAACATTTGTACAAGATTTGGCCAAATGTGGCTGGGAATAAGGGGAACAGTAATTAATAGACTGGGTATAACTCAAGAATGGTAAATCGCATAATAATAGTCTATAGGTCAAATAAAGCTTATAATAAGAGGGACATGAATATGAATAGTTTAGTTACTTAACAATTATACAGTAGGAAATATACGTATCATAGTGGTCCATAAATAGTTCTCAGATGTTACCATTCATAAATCTCCACAGGATATAACACCAAGTTAAGAGACTGAATTTCAAAATTAACTGATAGATTTGTGATCAGCATTATAAAATAAAATGGTGCTGATTACTACACACTGAGTAATAACACCATTATTATCATTATTATTACTTTTGTCGACCTTAAAATAAAGAGTTGGAAGGTGATTAACATTTGTAAACACATTTTTAATCGAAACTAGTAGTGTTACAGTAATACGATGAATAAGTCTTGAACCAATGTATCTTTAGGTGCTTGACTATACTCTAATAAAACAAATTCATTGAATAAGTAAAATTTCAGATTTTTTATGAAATTAATCGAGCAAAAAATCAGTGAATGAATCAATAAATCTGCTTAATTTTATTAAATATTAAAAATCTAATCTATTAGAAGATATTTCTTTTCCTAAAGTGTTATTTATCAAAAAGTATTTGAAAATCATATTGCATTGGTTCGATGTTTCAAATTTTCATTTTCATTATTGATGTCCATTTTTGCCTGACTTGTTATTTCTAGCAGAACAATGTAATGTTCATTTAAATAGTATCTATCTCAGATGTTGCAAAATCCTGGGACACGTGTTCAATTTGTAATTTTGGTAAATCCTATTTTACCTCAATGATATAGTAAGATGGTAAATGGTCAAAGTTACATTTTGTTATGAATTTTCGATAAACAAATCGTGAAAGTGTAGACGTTTGATGTTTGACCAAAATAAGAGTGATCAAACTTGTTGATAAGACTGCCAACACTAAAGAAACAAGTCAACACATGTTCATAATGTCATTTTCAAGAAATATGATTGACATGTGGGTTTATGTTAAAGTAGTTAAAAATTTGATAGCAATAGGTCAAAAGTTTTATTGAATGTAGGTACTTCTGTCCATTTGCAAACCATCAACAATTATAATTCTTACGGATGATGAAAGATTCATTTGTGATGTATTTTTGATTATAAATGTGTTCCTGAAGAAATGACAGATCATCATTTCTTCCAGTAAAGCAGTATCCATTATAATGATGTCAAATTGACAACGTTAACGGTTATTCAATACTTCTTAGGTATCTAGTGCACATACAATCTTAAGTCAAAATTATTCGTGACACTGTCAATTGCTAAAGTCATTTGAATTATCATACAAATAATCAGGAAGCAACTAGTTTCATTTTGACTGGTCACATTAAGAATCACTTAAAGACGACACACTTTTATAATTCTGTTTTAATACAGAATAATTTAAAATAATTCGTACTGGTTTTAATTCCTTCATTCAAAGTGGATTTCATAAAATATACAGACTTATAAATAATTTATAATTTGGTCTCAATAATTAATTATTGTTGAATATGTAAATTGTCGGATGCTAACTCAGCAGTTTGAAAGCGAAACACTAGCAGCTTGTTTTGGAGACCCCATGTTTGGTCTCTGTTCTGGTAGGAAATTCGCTCTTCTGAAGAGTTCTGTATCTGGATATAACAAGTGTCAAGTTTATTCTGTTTTTCAAACGCTGTTTAACAAAACTTAGTCCAGGATATATATTGCAAAGTCAACAATATTCATAACTACTTTTACTGAAGAATTAAAACAAAACATGTACTTACGCATATTTCTTCCTCTACTTCATATGATTTATTACAACTGAGCTTACTATTATGTGAAAAATCAAAGAATGCCAAATAATCATCCAAATCTGGAAATTGATCTTTAGAGCTAAAAAATAAACAATTACCGTATAACATTCAATAAAAACGATGATTACCCCTTATTATTAGAAATTGATGTTTTAAACGAAACACGGTACTTTGTCAATAGTAACATTTCAGTAAATAAGATTACATGAAAATGTCGTTTTGACTTAGTAGATTTGATTGTTCGGTTAACAGTAAAATCAGCTTCTAACAAAAAATGTCCTAATTTTGATGGTGCTACCTGGAAATAAAAATAAAATGATAGTAGTTTAGAAGTAGAATTATAATTGAACAGAATAAACTATAAAGCAAACAAATAAACCTGTAACTAGTGAGAAAGTGATCTATAAGTCAAATTACGTGAGTGTTGTTGATTGAATCTATGTATAATTAAAGCTCGTGGATTATTAGCAAATAATAAATTAGTATAGGGGTTCTGAGAGACTGTTAAATTTTCATAATTTTGATCGCAGACTGAATTTGTTTAGACAACGATTAAAAAATCAAAATAAGTTTCACCTCAGTATAGGACTCGTCAGCAGTGTGCATCCAAAATACCACCAGAAATAGAACTTAGAACCTTCTTCCTTGAAGCAACAGCTAAAACTCTAGACTATTTAGCTGACCTCCAGTAGTCTAAATATCCGTTTCCAATTAGTTTGCAATATTGCACTGAGATCTTTCGTTACCTTATATGGATAACTGGCTCCCTCTCGAAATGGTTGAACTTCACTTGTCATGGCTGTCCAGTGGTTCCTGGTTTTTAGGGTTGGTCCAAATAAAATCAGTCAGTAATATAAGTTATGAGAAGAAAAAATCTACAAATTAAGATGTACCCGTTTGATTGGAAATGGATTGTAAAATCCAGTGTCATTCTATTTTACCTGACGGACACGGAACTCAATATCTATAAAAAGTAAACCCATTCATTTATGAACCAAGAATGATGTATACATTCACTTGATTTATCAGAAAGCACTGATATCAGTTTTAATAAAACAAGACTTGTCTATCTAAATGAAGTATATTCAGTCTGATCTGTTTTTCATGGCTAGCAATATGATAAACGTTTTTCTAAGGTACATATAATGAACAATTAACTTTTATCGGTATATAAAGTATCTACACTTATTAAATGCGGTTGACTGTTCATCATCAATTAGTGAATTAGTTCAATGTATATATATTGTTGATCTGTAATTAGGGAAGCTTAATAGCTCATAAAAAAGATCATGATAGTATTTGTTGATAATTACCGTCAGACCACGCAGATTCATTGTCACATTTACTGTATCACATATTCTGTTGAACGTTTGACGAGCATCGTCCAAGTATTTACTTAAATTTAAAAAAAGTACAAAATTATTTATTTAAATGAATACAAACTTTAAATATAGATTTCGGATTTAAAAAATCAAGAATGATAAAATTCGTCATTTTATGCAAAAGAGTTACGAAAATTAATTAATCAACAATGTTACGTATGCCTGAACGCCGATTACCACGACGCGCAATGTTGAATAGTATTGAGGACGGTTGTGTTACATTAAACCGTTTTTCTCTAGGACTACCAAAAATCTCAGAATCAGAACATCGAATGACTTCAGTTTTGCTTCAGTCGCTTAGCAACATGCAGAATATGGGAAGCTACCAGTCAGAATATCAGAAAAGTAACATTTCTATGGTGAGGATAACGAATTTTATCCACATTTCCTAAGCATTTAGAAGGCAAATTTTTTCAAAATTACCTCGAGGTTAAATTCACGATAAAGTTAATCTAATTAAATGAACCACTCAACGATTGATAGGTAATACTGCGTGAAAATACTTTTGCTTACTTAAGCCTGAAACCCTTTGAGGAGTATAGGCCAACGTACAGGGATCTCCAAGTAATCCTGCCCCGTGCTTATTTCAGTTGTTCCTAAGTGTTATTCATTCTTTAAATGTCTTCCCCTAAGTCCGATCGTAATACGTTCCTTGTTAGAGCTTCTTTGGGATGCATTTAGATGGATACCACAAAGTATGTCTTTTCTTAATTTCCTCCTCAACTGGCAGGGTAGCTTGTTCTCTGACACAAAAAGCCAATATTGATGGTCATTGACCGATGGGTCTGGAGTATCTTGTGCAGACAGTTGTATATAAATACCTGTAACTTACTGATGATGATGGCTGTTGTTCTACAGGTTAAAGCTACACACAATAGAACTTCATTAGCATAGGTTTTGGAAATTTTGACTTTGTTGTTGGCTGATAGTTGTTTCCGGTTTAAATGTTCTCCATAGAGGTTTCCACACTTCCTGGTAGATCTTGTAAGGCTTGGACCTTGTTGGTGAGAGCTATCTAATTCACTGCCAACCTACACATCGTTATTTCGAGTTTCCAAATGCTGATAAGTTTGTTTCAGATTGACATTTAGATATTTTGTTTATTTCAATTGATTGCCGTGTATTAGTCAATGTCACACAATCTGATTATTAGCGTTAATTGTACTATTTCTATAATGTTTGTGTCGCGTCCATCAGTCTTATTGATTTGACCTGTGTAAAACCTTGTGTGATGTTGGTTTTCTAAAATTAATCAAGGGGATATCCTCAACTTTGGTTCGGTATTGAGCCGAATTCATCATAATTCTTATCTACAATCTTGTAAAACTAATTAATACCCAAAATCACGAACTTCACTAATTCAGTTTCTTAGAGATGTTAAAACTATATTATATGGGTGGCGACTTATTCCAAATGTGACTGAAACATTTATACTAATCGATCTGTCAGTCTGCCACTGAAACTAATAAACAACTTAACGTGATCAGTAACACTAAGCTATAAATTCTTAAAAGAATGAAAGTTCGATAGAGAATATACAGTAATTACCAGTTGATTTGTCGAAAACTTTAGTCAAACTTACACATCAGATAAGTTCGCTTCTTTTTGTAGTTTATTCAATAATACGTGATAAGATTGAATACGTCGTACAGGTTTGGTTAGTTGAGATTTAAATAGCTCGGTATCAGTGTTATAATTTCCAATTGTTTCATTTGGTTTTTTTAAAACCATACTTCTACATGAAACATTTCCTAAATAAGCACATAGTCGTTTTGTCTTTTCATGGAATAAACAATACATAGTATACAGGTCAATGAAGCAAGGTGCCTAAATTTTAAAAGAAAACGACGATAAAAAGTATTTTTGAAAATAAAGTCTGAAGTGACGAATAGAAACGTTTCTAACCAAAGATATTTTTGTTTTAGTTGGCATATGCGTTTCAATCTCATTAGTTAATGATGAAGGAATGTCCAATAACAGTTACTTCTTCGAATATTTCATGCATTTATACAATCCCTCTTTACTGTCATTTATGTGTAGATGAACTACTGTTTGAAGAAATTAGTCCCTTTGATAAATTTCGATAATGTAATAAGAAGACGAAAATTATCAGAACTATGTGATATATTAGCACCATACATTTTGAACAACCTGATCACACATATGTTTGTTAAGAACATTTATATATAAAAATCAAACGTCAACTAGACTAGAAATGGAGGGTAAGAGATCACGATTACTCCTCCCTATGTGATCTCAAAACTAGGGTGTGTGAACATGTACCTGAATGTTTGCAGAAACAAGTGAAATCAAATGACCCAATAACAGTAGAGGATAAAGATCCATCATCTTCTGTTGCCAAACATAATTAAAACAGGTCATAATACTGATTTTAACTCGGCTTTTCTGGCGTTGTACAAAGTGTAAAAGGGCATATGCTATTGTTTATTGAAGCCTTAGCCGTGCGAAAATTCAAACCCCCTTTGTGCATTCGAAAACGGTCTGTGTTCACCTTAAACCTGCCCTGGTAATATTAGCTTATTATCCAGAGTGATGAGGTTTCAAAATGTTTTCACATTATTATTATTATTATTATCCTTGTCTCCTCTTACCCTCCATTTCTAGTCTAGTTGACGTTTGATTTTTATATAAAAATGTTCTAAACAAGTATATGTGTGATCGGATTGTTCGAAATGTTTTGCGCTAATATATCACATAGTTCTGCGAATTACTGTTTATTTGAAATTTTAAATATATCATTTATTTACAAATTAATTCAATAAATGACGGTTACACCTTCTTAATTGTACTGTTTGATCACAGTAACAGCAACTCAGTAATATCCCTTTCCATTTATTAACAATATTTACCCTTAAACGATGGTCTTTTCATTTGATAACATGCTTATATTCGAGAACTCAATAAAACGGATCAGCAGAACAGAAACAATAATTCAGCAACAGATTTCCTAGGGAACTGTTATACAAAAGCCAATTAATGTTATATTCTGAACGGTCAGTCAACTGATTTCCATTTGAACAGCCGAGTAAACTGATTGACCTTCTCATATTTTAGTGTTCAATTAAATGAACTGTTTTAACAGTACAACAATGAGGAATACTCTGTTTTATTTGGTATTAACTTCTCATTTAATTATAGCAGAAGGGGAATTTCAATTTCGTCTGTAATTATTTATTTGAATAAGTCGTAGAATAGATAAGTCATTTGTCAGATATTGATTTACTGCAAATGAATCTCAAAGAGTCAAGCATATTTTTATCGTCCAGACACGTTTACAACTGGATGGATCCACTTAGAAAAATTTTAAAATTGGGTTTTTGATTATAGCAATTTTCTTCACTTTTTTTGGCGGATACAATCGAATAATTAGGCCGAACATATTCTACTGTGTCACTAACTGAAACACACTTAAAGTATTGTAGGTGCATTAGTTTCTTAAAAGTTAAGTGTGACTTATAGCTAACAACTACTGGCCATTCGAAAAAATTGTTAGTACATATTATTTTTACATTATGCATTCATTCATGGTAATACATAAACTTAATAACAAAATACAAGCATGGAAGGTGTTCCTCACGAAATTACCAACAGTGGGTTACTTAACTCAGTAGCTTAATCAGTTATTCGTATGTTGAGAAACGCCAGACATATCATACAATATTTCAGTTGAGATGCAAGTGTAGGCGAGCTAGTGTTGATGAACAAATTACTTATGTAACTGAAGTCGCCCTCTGCGTGTTGTTATTCGAGTTGATTTTGTTACCTGTAACATATGCATAAATTGTAGAAATCAAAGTTTGTTTTTAGAAATGAAGTCGCTTAAACATTCTTGGTCGTCATCTTCTCCACAGCTAGTTTTTTCAAGATCTAAGAGTTTGTGCAATGAATGAGATAAACCACAGACTGTAACAATTCTTCCTCAATGAAACATGTATCAGACAATAGCCTTCGGAGAATAAACTTTAAGTGGATATACATAATTAAGGATTACGACTATCGCTTGGCGACTAATCTATAAAATGACTGAAAAACTAATTACGAAAAAGAACATACCATGATAGAAGCCCAATATTTGATCATCTTAGCACTTCCATTGCATTCTTTCAATGTAGGTAGGACATGTCTGTAATGTATATCATAGTGGGAAAAATGTTTTGTTGTTTGGAGGTGTAGAATTTCAGAGGAAATATTTTAGTTACTTTTTTCGTCTACTGATTTGAAAAGGACAAACCAAATTACCCGAATAAATTCGGTAACTTGGACCTTCATATTTTTTTCACTGAAAATTATCATGTAATTTGAAATCTATAGATAAAGTACTTTCCAGTGGATCGAAACATTCAACATTTCTTCGGATCAAATTATTACATAATCATAGTCATTTCGAAAAGTTTCACGTAACTGAAGTAAACTTTATCACTAATCCAGTTCGGGATTATGTAGTGCATAGCATTCTACTGAACGTTCCTGTGGTTACTTATCGCAATTCATAGAGTTACGTTTGCAGTTATGGAATCCTTCCGAGAATTAAAAATTGAGACTGACTTACGTGTTAAACCCTGTAAGTAAATGATGACAATAATTTGAAACATAGTACCTAAATCTAGAGGTATCTAGGATTCAAATACTCTGTGAAAAATGATAAAAATTAGCATCCAGAAACAAGGGAACAGTCAACCAAACAACGGATGAGTATATAAAAAGAATCAAATCCTAATAAAATTTTATATACGCTGTTTTGAAAACAGCCAAGGCATCCAGAATCAACGTTTGAGTAATTTACAAAAAGAATAATCATTAAATTGAGGAAGGAATGGCGTCTAAATTGGAAAAGAAAATTAAAATATCCGAAAAAAATTAAAAAAAGGTCTTTATAACTGGTTTGCTGGTACCTGGATCTCAGTGTTTATGTTCATATTAGAGTCCAATAGCTATCACTTAAGTAGTCAATGAGTTAGTCACTAAGCAACTAAGTATAAGTACTAACTAGCTTGTTTAACAGATATTTTATTTATCATTCTTATGAGTTTTTGGTTTTCCCATTGTTGACATTCAGGTCTGAGTTTTAATAAATCTATATGGTCCACGTGTACTCTGAGCTTCAAGATATTGACACTAATTATATATCATGCAAAAAATCTAAATATTTCAACTGTAGACACAGTATCGTAGATGTTCACTGAAGGTATACACATTCTAAAAGAGACTAATAAAAAATTATCTCTTGAACATCAACTTCAGGAAAAATTCATTCTAAAACACAATTATATGAACGAAGAATATTCTTTTCAATAATTTCTCATCAGATTCTACAATTATGTATCCAAATTAATAATCCATAAAAATTTGGCCAAGTTTAAGGCAGAGTACATCATTTAAAACTGTAACATGTGAATCAAGGCGTGTTTGTGATATCAAATAAAATCGAATCGTTGATATTGGAGCTGACTAATATGTAGCGTTAACTTGAATCAGTTTATAAGTGGAATAAAATCGTATAATAAATGATCAGAATATATATAGTTGACATAGGGTGAGATAGGACAATGGGATTACAAATCAGAAATTACGTAATATGTAGGATAATATGAATTAGGTCAGAAACAGTAGATAGGGGTGGATGCTGAATAAATTTCTCTAAAAGGTTAACAAGTGTGATAATAATAATAATCAGAGGGGGTTTTGTGGAGAATATAGTATTTTCACAGTTGAAATCATGAGTCAGTTGAAGCTAGACCACCATGAAAAACCTGGAAGCACTGGACGGCCGTTTCGTCCTACTATGGGACTTCTCAGCAGTGCGCATCCACGATCCCGCACTCGCGAGATTCGAACCCAGGACCTACCAATCTCGAGCCGGAGCCCTTAACCCATAGACCACTGAATCGGTTTCCAGTTTGAGTC